>NC_140991.1:86464459-86864459 GCF_052327205.1 Somniosus microcephalus | reverse complement strand
GTGTGTGTGTGTGTGAGGGGGATGAGAGGTGTGTGTGTGTGTGGAGGTGTGTGTGTGTGTAGGTGTGTAGGTGTGTGTGTGTGTGTGTGTGTGTGTGTGTGTGTGTGTGTGTGTGTGTGTGTGTGGTGAGGGGGGAGAGGTGTGTGTGAGGGGGGAGAGGTGTGTGAGGGGGGAGAGGTGTGTGAGGGGGGAGAGGTGTGTGAGGGGGGAGAGGTGGACACTCTTTAATATTTACATAAATGGATTGTCAAAACTACTTGAACAATCTACAGCACCCGGCCTCACCCTATATGAATCCAAGGTTAAATTCCTCCTCTATGCAGACGACCTGGTTCTGCTGTCACCTACTAAAGAGGGGCTACAGCAAAACCTGGACCTGCTGGAGTCGTACTGCCAGACTTGGGCCCTGACAATAAATCCCCAAAAAACCAAAGTCCTTGTGTTCCAGCAAAGATCCAAACATCAGGGACCCAAAATAAATTTCACAGTAGGAACAACCAAAATTGAACAAACCACTAACTACACATACTTGGGCTTAAAAATCAGTTCTACGGGAAACTTCAAACTGGCTGTGAATGAACTGAAAGAGAAAGCAAGAAGGGCTTTCCTATGCCATCAAAAAATCAATCCAAATAGAAATTCCAATTAGCATTTGGCTCAAAATTTTCAAATCAGTAATTGAACCAATTGCACTCTATGGCAGTGAGGTATGGGGACCGCTAACTCAACAAGAATTTGCAAAATGGGACAAACACCCAATTGAGATCCTACATGCAGAATTCTGTAAAAGTATCCTCCGGACTCAAAGGAAAACAGTAAACAATGCATGCAGGGCGGAACTAGGCCAATATCCATTAATAATCACTATCCAAAAAAGAGCCACCAAATTTTGGAATCACCTACAAATGAGCAATCCCCAATGCTATCACTACGACGCCCTGAAATGCCAAGAGCTGACCATAAAGAAGAATACCCTCAGTCAACTAGTCCTGGGACTCAGTGAAGTAACTACTAACAATACTAACAATAACCAGCCCAGGACAGTGACAGGGTAACACAAAGAATTCGACCCAACACAATCGTCGCTAAGCAAAAGGAAAAATATCTGACATATTGGGCAGAAACAACAAAAACCCAAAGCAAACTCAATTGCTACTTGGCCCTAAACAGACAATACAACATAGCTGATTACCTGACCATGGTAAAGGATAACAAACTGAGAAGAACCTTGACAAGGTACAGACTTAGCGAACATAGCCTAGCGATCGAAAAAGGCAGACACAGGCAGACCAGGCTGCCAAGAGAGGACAGGATATGCTCGCACTGCAGTCAGGGAGTGGTGGAGACAGAGATGCACTTCCTCACAGCTTGTGGAAAATATCAGGGCATCAGGGAGAATTTCTACCAAAAATTCTCACAAATATGCCCTGATTTCAGAAATCTGAATGACAACCAAAAACTCCCATTCCTACTGGGAGAGGAGAGAAGCTGTATAACACTGGCGGCACGCTATGTTACAGCTTGCCATGAACAGAGAGCCAACCAGTAAACTAAGAAAAGAATATATATAAACAATGCGAATGTATATTTATACACTCAGGGATATACCTGTTTATACACTGTATGAATAGAACTGCGTTTATGTGGTAAACCATAAATGTATTTTGATGCTTTGGCAACATAAGATGTAACTTATCATGCCAATAAAGCGATTTGAATTGTGAATTGTGTGAGGGGGGAGAGTGAGTGTGAGGGGGGGAGAGTGAGTGTGTGAGGGGGGAGAGTGAGTGTGTGTGTGTGTAAGAATTAACAAGAATGATAATGAAAGAGAAAAAGAAAAGGAGTGAGAAAAGTGAGAGAAGATATGAAGCAAGAGGGAAATAAAAAATTGGAGAGAAAGACAAGCAAAGAGAGACACAGAGAAATAAAGAGCGACAAAAAGAAAAATCTGAGTAGACACCGAAGGCAGAAGCAAACCCTCGTTCAGACCTCAAACCAACTTCCAGGAAATAGATGGAGAGTGGGTTTGACTGCTGTCCTTTACCTCCCGGACCTGGGTTCACCTACACTCAATTTCCCTCTCTCATCACAAGCGTGTTCACTGCACATGTTCAAACATGTATCTGGAGTTACACGTAATTATGATAAATGAGCTGACTACAGAAAATTATGTACGAAGTTGTTGTGTATGTCCCTTTAAGTGAATAACTGGTCTCAGACTGCAGTACCGGCAGTGACCATCACTGTATAAAAGGCCCTGGCAGGCTTCTGTAGTTTCAGTTTCCAGATTGTCTCCGTTCAGTAAAGACTTGTTAAACCAACTCCTGCATTCCGTGTCTCCATTAACACACGGATTTAATACTGGCGACGAGTAAGAAACGAACTTACCTGCAACTCGGCAGCACCTCAGACGACGTTTTTGAAGGTCGAAGCCACAAAAGAAAAAAAATAAAATAATCCAAAGAAACTTGAGAAACGGGCGTCGACCGTGGGCAACCGCCCTCCAAATCATCGGATTGAAAACTTGCAGGGGAGACTGTCAAGAGCCAGGCTTGGTTCCCCAGTCTGTGGTTTCCCAGCTAATCGGGCTGGTGGCAGGTAGTGCACTGATCCTTCCTGGGCTGCGGCGGGCTAGAGCTCGATCGGGTGGCTCTGCAACGGGGCCGGGCAGCAAGTCGGGAAGCAGAGAGAGAGAGAGCGGGTGGAGCACACAGGGCGCGGCCGGTGCTTCGCAGCCGCGGCCGGTGCTTCGCAGCCGGGCAGCGTTCGGACCTAAGAGGGAGGGAAGTGTCCCAGAGGGTCCGCTCCACAACGGGAACGGTTAAAAATAAAAATACCGCGAGAGCGGCGTTGACAGCAGCGGCAGCATAGCGCGGGAGGCACCATCTTAACTTGGCGGGGAAGGAGGAAAAGCGCGGGAGGCGCCATTTTGATCCATCGGGGACAAAGGAAAAGCGCGGGAGACGCCATCTTAGATTTTCAAGATGCCAAAGACTGGCGATATCACTGCCTTCGATAATGCAATAGAAGACTGGACCACGTATGTGGAAAGAGTCGAGGTATATTGCGAGGCAAACGAAATAGCCGAGGGGAAAAAGGCATCGGTATTGCTAAATTTAATGGGCGCAAGAACGTACAGCCTATTGCGGGACCTGATTACTCCAGCCAAACCAAAGGCGAAGAGTTTTAACGAAATTGTTGCTATCCTACAGGAACACCTAAATCCTACACCGCTGCTGATTGCAGAAAGATTTAAATTCCACAGGAGAAATCAGCATAAAGATGAGAGCAATGCTGATTACCTTACGGAACTACGCAAGCTATCAAAGCACTGCCAGTTCGGAGCAGGACTGGCAGATACCTTACGGGACAAATTTGTCTGTGGACTCCTGAATGAAGGAACCCAGAAGAGGTTACGCTCAGAGAAAGAGCTGACGCTAGATAAGGCTTTCAGCGTGGCAGTATCGTATGAAGCAGCAGCAAGGGGAGCTGCGGAAATACAACAAAAGCCACAGGAATACGGCACCCACGAAATGACACGGGGATTTGCAAAATGTTATCGCTGCGGCAGAACAAACCATGACCAGAAGGACTGCTGGTCCAAGGACAAAATATGCAGGCAATGCGGAAAGATGGGACACATTGCACGAGTTTGCAGGTCTGAGAAGACCAACGACAATAAAAAGGCTACTAAGGAACCGTACAGGAAAGTACAAAAGATGACGGACAGTAGTTCCGAAGACCAGATGAGCGATAGTGCGGGAACAAGAGACTAAGCTGTCTCAAACTTCACAACGTAATTGCAAAAGAGGATCACCGAACCATTTGGGTCACCCTCACGATAGCAGGGTCCCAAGTCAAAATGGAATTGGATACAGGATCAGCTCTAACCGTCATGAATCGACGAGACTACGAGCGGCTATTCTCACACATACCCTTGAGAGAGACATCCATTGTCTTGAGGACGTATACGGGGCAAAAAGTATACCCCAGAGGAAAAATAAGGGTGCCTGTCGAATACAACAGCAAGAAAATACGGAAATTGTATCTGTACATTCTGCAAGATGGTGGACCACCGTTATTGGGACGTGAATGGATCAGAAAGATAAGTTTAGACTGGCACTCCATTCAGGCACTGACGGTGGCTGGTAAAAAGGATGACGACATCACTCCTGGACGATTGTCAACAATCTTAGCTGACGCCAAAGAGGTATTTCAACAAGAACTGGGCACTCACCTCGATAAAAATAGAGGAGAATGCAATTCCCAAGTTTTTCAAAGCAAGACCGGTACCGTATGCAATTCGCCCAGCCGTCGAGGCAGAGCTGGAGAATCTGGAGAATGCAGGCGTGTTATCCAAGGTAGACTGTAGCGAGTGGGCGACACCCATCGTTCCTGTCATGAAGAAAACGTTAAACAATAAGTCTGAGGAGCCAAGGAAGGTTCGCATCTGTGGGGACTTCAAGGTGACGGTGAACCCAGTCCTTCACACAGTACAATATCCTCTTCCAAGGATAGAAGATATCTTCGCCTCACTATCTGGAGGGAAGCGTTTTACAAAAATTGACCTAGCACAAGCATATTTGCAGATGGAGGTTGAAGAATCCTCTAGGAAGTACCTCACGATAAACACTCACAAAGGTCTTTACCAGTATAATCGACTGGTATTCGGAGTAGCATCAGCTCCGGCGATATGGCAAAGAACGATGGAACAAGTCCTGCAAGGGATTCCGAGGACTCAGTGTTACTTGGACGACATCCTGGTGACAGGTGAAGATGACAGTGAACACCTTGCCAACCTAGAGCAGGTGCTCACTAGACTACGTGAACATGGGCTACGAGCCAATCGCCCCAAGTGCGAGTTTTTTAAGAAACAGATATCGTATTGTGGCCACGTGATTGATGAAGAGGGGTTGCATAAGTCCCCTGACAAAATTGAAGCGGTAGTTAAGGCTCCAGCGCCTGAAAATGTGTCACAACTGAGGTCATTCCCCGGATTGGTGAATTACTACCATAAGTTTTTGCCGAATTTGTCCACAATTCTGCATCCACTGAACGCCCTACTACGAACGGGAGTAGCATGGAAATGGAGCAATGAATGTAAGTGGGCCTTTCAGAAGAGTAAGGACCTAATCACTTCAAGAGAAGTATTGGCTCACTACAACCCATCACTACCGATAAGACTGGCGTGTGATGCGTCTCCCTACAGCATTGGGGCGGTACTGTCACATAAATTCCTTGATGGTTCTGAGAGGCCGATAGCTTTTGCGTCACGCTCGTTAACTTCAGCCGAGCGTAACTACGCCCAGATTGACAGAGAGGCCCTCAGCCTGGTGTTGGGGGGGGGGGGGGGTGGGGGGGGAGAAGAAGTTCAATCATTACCTGCACGGTCAGAAATTTACTCTACTAACTGATCATCAACCTCTCGTCTCCATTTTCAACCCTCAGAAGGGCGTACCGATAATGACGGCACAACGGGCAGCACGGTGGCATAGTGGTTAGCACTGTTGCCTCACAGCGCCAGGGACCCGGGTTCAAATCCGGCCTCGGGCGACTGTCTGTGTGGAGTTTGCACATTCTCCCCGTGTTTGCGTGGGTTTCCTCCCACAGTCCAAAGATGTGCGGGTTAGGTTGATTGGCTATGATAAAATTGACCCTTAGTGTTAGGGGGATTAAATACGTGGGGTTACGGGGATCGGGTGGGATATGTGTCGGTGCAGGCTCGATGGGCTGAAATGGCCTCTATCTGCACTGTGGGGTTTCTGTGATTCTGTGAACAGCTACAGAGGTGGTCCCTTTTCCTAGGGGCACACCAATATGACATCGAGTACAAAGGAACTAAACAGCATGGGAATGCTGATGGATTGTCGCGCCGACCGTTGCCGACGGTAGAAGAAGAACTGGCAGTGGATCCAGTGGAGTTATTCCACTCGACTATTGTCGAATGTCTCCCTGTGACGAATGCAAACATAGAAAAGGAAACACGAAACACTCTCCTGGGTCTATGATTTAACGGTGAAGGGATGGCCAGCACATGGCGAACCACTGCTGCCAGCATTCTCGCTGAGAAGAGAACAGCTGTCAGTGTGCAGAGGAACCTTGATGTGTGGATCCAGAGTAGTAATTCCACCCAAATTGAAGGATAGAGTGCTCAATGAGCTTCATGAGGGTCATCTGGGAGGGGTAAAAATGAAGAACTTAGCCAGAGCGTTTGTGTGGTGGCCGGGAATCGATAGAGAAATCGAAGAGATGACCAAGAGCTGTACAGGATGCCAGAAGGTCCAAAACGCCCCACCACAAGCCCCTCTACATCCATGGGAGTGGCCCTCATCTCCATGGCAAAGGATGCACATTGATTTTGCTGGTCCCTTTATGGACTCGATGTTTTTAATTGCGGTGGATGCACAAAGTGGCCAGAGGTAATAAAAATGTCCTCAACCACCACAGAAAAAACTATCTCAGTCTTACGAACCATATTCGCCAGGAATGGGCTGCCTGAACAGATTTGCTCTGACAATGGACCACAGTTTGTGTCTGAAGAGTTCTGGAGGTTCTTAACGAACAATGGTGTTAAGCATTACACATCCGCCCCATATCATCCAGCCACTAATGGATTGGCCGAGAGGTTTGTTCAAACATTCAAGAAGGCTATCAAGGCAATGTGTAATGAAGACATACCCCTACAACACAAGGTGGATAACTTCTTGTTTGCCTACCGGAATGCGACACATGCGGTTACCAACCAAACTCCAGCCATGATGTTCTTCAATCGAAGACTACGATGCCGCTTGGATTTGGTTAAGCAGTTTCAGAATATGAATGAAAGGCCGACCAGGAGTTTTAAGATAGGTCAACCAGTTTTGGCCCGGGACTACCGCACAGAGAAATGGCAGCCAGGGACGATCTGTACACGGCAAGGACCTCTCATGTATACCGTGGACGTTGGAGAGAGCATTGTAAGACGCCATGCTGACCAGATTCTCGAGTCACTGGAAAACGTCAACTCCACACCACGATCTGATACACCTGGCGATGAAACCGAAGTACCAATTGCATCTACCACAGAATCGGTGATATTGGAAGCAGACGAACCAAACAACGACATTGATCCCGACTCAACCTTGCCAGAAGAACCCGATATCCCAAAGAGGCGTTATCCAGACAGAATCAGGAAGCCTCCTCAAAGACTGAACTTATAATTGCTTAACTTCAACTAATGTATCTAGCAACCGTAATTGTAATTGGTTATTATTTAGTTGTTAAATGAATGTTATGTACTGTTTATCTAAAAGGGGAGGAATTGTTGTGTATGTCCCTTTAAGGGAATAACTGGTCTCAGACTGCAGTACTGGCAGTGACCATCCCTGTATAAAAGGCCCTGGCAGGCTTCTGTAGTTTCAGTTTCTAGATTGTCTCCGTTCAGTAAAGACTTGTTAAACCAACTCCTGCATTCCGTGTCTCCATTAACACACGGATTTAATAGAAGTCTCACTTTGCAGCTGTTTCTAACCATTCATGGGTAAATTGCACCCATCTTAGAAAATGTATCCTAATGTCTCGCTTCTCAGGGTCACTGGTAGAGTAACCATTAAGACAAGATACTTCAGGGACATGGACATCTGTGGAACCTTATAGCATCATTAGTCCTTTAAAAAGAGAGATAATGGAAGAAAATGTGAAAAAGAACCGAGAAACAAAAACCACAGTAGGCATCAATGGAAAGAAATGTAATAGAAATCAGTGTGAATACAAACTTACTGTTGCCATTTTCTCTGCCTTTGGAGATGCAAACAATACATAAAATGGGTGGATGTCCAGTGTTATGGATCTCTACCCAATTTGCCGATTGGGTTTGTTAAATTTGCACCTGTTAGATATTTATGAGCTTCACTATGCCAATAAGTTTATGCGTTACTCAATGAAGTCCCAATCAATATTCATTGTCTACATAAGCATGAGTCACTGGATAGTGGACAGGAACAAAAATTCTAACAGGTTGCAAATATTGATGGTTGTGGAGGAGAGTTTTCCTGCACTATGTCCATCTAAGGATCATAAGTACACTGGTGTTTTATATCTGAGCAAATAACATACTACAAGCTAGAAATCAGGCTAGAAGTTCAGTTGATGTTGACATTTATTATTAGTAGACTGCCAGTGGAATGTTCTTAAGCACTCGAGGATATTTCCTTAGCTGTATATCAAATGAACAACAGTCTTGTATGTTCTCCAGAAACAAACACCTAGAGAAGTTCCGAGATCCCTCATCACTACACTGTGAAATTGATATCTTGGTGGCCCTCTCCTGTCAGATGTGGCTGGAGTCAGGACTTCAGCACATCACAATTGCAGCTGTGTAACTGCATGTCATTCAGCTCTCACCAGTTGTTTTGTTTAGGAAAGAGGAATCCATCTGGCCTGTACTTTACTCCTAAAGGATCAGATGTTCCTCTCATTTTTCCATGACAGTACTTTGCTTTATCCCCCTTCTGCGCTCAATATTGACAGCAGTTAATTTTAAGTATAGTAGCAGATCTTCTATCACAGCAAGACTACTTTACAATATGTAATGCATAATTATAATACCAGGGATCTCCCATGACACTACGAGTCTCAAGAGGGTTGCTATTTTCTTATATCTCTCCTCTTCTGTTTTAAGTGGGAGTTTTTCCTTGCTTCTTTATCTGTACTTATAAGAACATAAGAAATAGGAGCAGGAGTAGGCCATTTGGCCCTTTGAGCCTGCTCCGCCATTCAATGAGATCATGGCTGATCTTCTGCCTCAACTCCAGTCACTGGCCCTATCGCCATATCCCTTGATGCCTTTACTAGTCAGAAATCTATCAACTTCTGTTTTGAATATACCCACTGACTGAGCCTCCACCGCCCTCTGGGGTAGAGAATTCCAAAGATTCACCACCATCTGTGAAGAAGTTTCTTCTCATCTCAGTCCTGAATGGCCTATCCTTCATCCTGAGGCTGTGGCCCCAGGTCCGAGACTCCCCAGCCAAGGGAAACATTCTCCCAGCATCCACCCTATCAAGCCCTGTAATAATTTTGTATGCTTCAATGAGATCCCCTCTCATTCTTCTGAATTCAAGAGAATACAGGTCTAGTTTACTCAATTTCTTCTCATACGACAGTTCAGCCATCACAGAATCACAGAAACCCCACAGTGCAGATAGAGGCCATTTCGGCCCATCGAGCCTGCACTGACACATATCCCACTCTATCCCCGTAACCCCACGTATTTAATCCCCCTAACACTAAGGGTCAATGTATCATAGCCAATCAACCTAACCCGCACATCTTTGGACTGTGGGAGGAAACCGGAGCACCCGGAGAAAACCCATGCAAACACGGGGAGAATGTGCAAACTCCACACAGACAGTCACCCGAGGCCAGATTCGAACCCGGGTCCCTGGCGCTGTGAGGCAACAGTGCTAACCACTATGCCACCGTGCTGCCGCCATCCCAGGAATCAATCTCGTGAACCTTCGTTGCACTCCCTCTATGGCAAGTGTATCCTTCCTTAGGTAAGGAGACCACAATTGTACACAGTACTCCAGGTGTGGTCTCACCAAGGCACTATATAATTGGCGTAAGACTTCTTTACTCCTGTACTCAAATCCTTTTGTAATAAGGCTAGCATACCATTTGCCTTCCCAATGGCTTGCTGCACCTTTACATTCACTTTCAGTGACTCATGTACAAGGACACCCAGGTCCCTTTGAGCATCTGCATTCCCCAATCTTTCGCCATTTAGGAAATACTCTGCCTTTCTGTTTTTTCTACCAAAGTGAATAACTTCACATTTATCCACATTATATTCCATCTGCCATGTTCTCGCCCACTCATTGAGCCTGTCGAGATCCCCTTGAAGCCTCTTCACATCCTCATCGCAACTGACACTGCCACCTAGCTTTGTATCATCAGCAAATTTAGAAATGTTACATTTAGTCCCCTCATCCAAATCATTGATATAGATTGTGAATAGCTGGGGCCCAAGCACTGATCCTTGCGGTACCCCACTAGTCACAGCCTGCCATCCTGAAAAAGACCAGTTTATCCCTACTCTTTGATTTCTGTCTGTTAACCAATTCTCAATGCATGCTAGTATATTACCCCCAATTCCTTGTGCCCTAATTTTGTTTACCAACCTCGTGTGGGACATTATCGACGGCCTTCTGAAAATCCATACACATCTACCGGTTCCCCTTTGTCCACTCCACTAGTTATATCCTCAAAGAACTCCAATAGGTTTGTCAAACAGGATTTCCCTTTCATAAATCCATGTTGACTCTGCCCAATCTTACTATTAGTTTCCAAGTGCCCAGTTATTGCATCCTTTATAATAGATTCCAGTATTTTCCCAACTACTGATGAGGCTAACAGGTCTGTAGTTCCCCGTTTTCTCTTTCCCTTCTTTCTTAAAGAGCGAGGTTACATTTGCTATCTTCCAATCTGCAGGAACCGTTCCAGAATCTATAGAATTTTGGAAGATGACAACCAATGCGTCCACTATCCCAATGGCCACCTCTTTCAAAACCCTAGGATGTAGGTCATCTGGTCTTTATCGACTTTTAGTCCCATTAATTTTGCTAGTACTGTATTTTTTACTAATAATAATTTCTTTAAGTTTCTCATTCTTTGCTGCTTCTTTCTCATTTCCTTCCTAATGGGAGTTGATGGATGGCTTGCCAAGGAAAGGCAGTGCTGAGGGCTGTGGGTTAGATTTTACAGTAGGAGATGTGGGGAAAATGTGGCCGGGAGCATGATCTGGAGCAGAACGGGAGCGAGAAGGACAGAGCAAAGGCAAAGGTAAGGCAGAGTTAGTCGCGCAAAAGGCACAACATTGCCATCAGCACTATCCTGAATACTCTCTTCCACCAAGGGCAGAAACACCAATTGAATTTTGCTTACCCCACTGGCAGGAATGATTCAGGGTGGCATGCAACAGGCCCAGCATCTATTTTGGAGAGGCAGAGCCTGGGCTAAAGAAGCATGTGAAGTGGGGTGGGAGGGAGTGGTGCCAAGAATTTTAATTCTATTTTCAGTGGATTAGGCAACACCACCAACTGAGGTTTGCTTTCCCTGGGATAGGAGTGAGTGGTGCCAACCAACACTTCGGGGGCAAATCAAGTGAGCTTTTTTAAAGCAGGGCAGAGTGCTTACAATCAGCTGCCACAAAACATAATGCCAATGCCATGTGGGGGTGGGGAGGTGGCACTGGAAAGGACAGGCAGGGAAAATGCATCGGAGGCCTATGGTAAAGATGCACATCAGAAGAGGAAAGAGATTTAAATTGGTCGTGAGAGTTTAAAGAAAATCAAAAATGCCACCCAGAACAGGGCTGTGATTCACAGCCACACTCAATACCTCACCACAATCAGCCAGAACAAGAGAGATGGCTCATGTGTCAAGATGGCTTATAAACAATATACTACAAACAACCTGACAGATACCAGCATCGTGATTAATGTGACTGATGGATTATCGTGATAGGACTGAGGGAGCCTGCCCAGGGAGCCTGCTCATTCAGTGACTCCTATGGATGTCTTTCATCACTGTATAGCAATGATGACTATGCACCACCGCCACCACACTGCACAGTTCCCTAAATAAATAATGTGACTCAAATTTAAACACTGTAGATTACAAAATGACAAGCTGTAAAACTAACTTCTAACTTTCAACAGCAAATCAGATGCTAATTTTGGGGTCAGTGACAGAAAATCAGATTTAGAGTTTCTCATTCTACTGTCTGTGGTGTCTAAATCTTTAAGTCAGAGTTTTGTCAACTGACAACTGAAATATTTGCAAAGGTTATTCAAACATCTCATTGGATCGAAGGTACCCAATTTAATGTAGCTATCAAGCATTGTCATGCTTCAGCTCAGTTAAATGTTCTCTTCCAGAAACAAGTGTCTGGATCACACATATACACAGAATTAATTTTGATTTAAAATGTTGGTTCTTGCATGCACATAAAGACAAAACAGATACTTGGGAGTAGGTTACGCATAGGTACAAGGCAATAACAGCAGGATTCAAGGAATGTAAATTGCAAGAGTGAAAAGTAATTTAGCAGCATCTGAATTCCGAAATTGGATTACTGTCTTGAAACACACTTGCTGGTTGAGGTCATATTTTAGTATATTTCATTTGTTTCTGTGCATGTGGGAGAGTAGAGTAGAGAGAATTCAGATTGAGTGCATTTTGTGTCAGTCTGTCAATGTGATCTGTATCCTTTTTTTGCAATGATATTTTCACGAGGCCTTGTGATATTAATGCTTCAGTGAAATAATCTACAGTTGATTTCTGGGAAATTTTAATCCAGTACCTCTATAATTAAAAGTTTTACATCTTGTGCATGTTCAATGGGCACAAAGCAGGCAGATTGACTCCAATCTCTCATTCAGTAAAAACAGCCAAACACAATCACCATCATAAAAATAATCCCATTTGCAAAGTAACCATTACAATCCAAAATAATACAGTCCTTTTCGTCATTAGGTTGGTTGCTTGCAAATCCCACTATAGACCCCTAAAATTACATTTGAAATAAAAAAAATTAATGCTGGAAAAAAATGTTTTTAAATACACATCCATCCCATCATCATCACAAACCTCCAACAGCTTTCCCTTGTCCAGGCCTCTCCTCGCTCATGCACTTTGGGTTTGCATTCTACTCCATTCCCAGAGTTGTTATCCTTCTCATAGAGCCATTTTCCCAATGTGTGCCTCTCTGCACACGCATGAGCCAAGTGTCAAGTGTCAATTTTCCAACATCCCCACCTGCCAAGGACATCAATCAGTGCCTCTCTGTGGTGTTTTCCCTACATCTAACCATTCCTTCTCCTCCACCCCCCCCCCCAAATAACTATCAGCTTCGCTAGGTCATGGACATTTTTGCTCCCTCTCAGGCCAAGCCTCTGCTACTTCCTTCCAGACATCAGTACATGTTCCCAAGGAAAAATTGGACAGTTCCTTGGCAGTCCAGGAGGAAAATAAAAAAAAAATAAAAATATGGTAAACAATCTTAGAATAAGTGATCACTGCTCTTATTATTGATCCAAGAGTTATGGCCATTTAACACAACAGTATGCCATTATCAGGGCATTAATATGAAGATTTCTTACAAAGGGTGAAATTCCCCTTACAGGAACAGAAGAATGTTCTCTCCCCCTGCCCCCCGGCCCCCTTGCCCCCACCTACAATTAGAAACCCACAAACATCATCACAAACATGGAATTTAAATGTTTCAAAGCCACAAGAATTCAGTTTTATTAATGGATCATTAACAGGCCTTCTTGATTTCCAGAGGAATTCCACCACAAGCATTTTTGGGATGATTCCTAAATTCCACATTTCCCGTGGGGAGCACAGTGCACATCAAAGATGTAACCTCAGTTCTTCCAATCATGTCCTCCGAGTGCAAGGAACCAGCCCTCTATCGCTCGAGATATTCCAGTCTGCATTTATCTTTAGAACTCTCTCAACTGATATAGGTGGAGGAATGGGAGGGGAAAGGGCTCATGACAATATCCAGTTAACAATAGCAATAATGCTGACATTCTAAGGATATTCAATAGAGTTTGTTACACTGTTTTGGTTGTACTTATTTCTTAGATTGCTCAATAGATTTTCATTCCAATTTTTTTGCAGGCATTTAATCTGATGAAGAATTAAATTGCAAACTGTAAAATGACAAGACCGGAGATATTCTTTGGCACGGGCATAGGCATTCCTTTCAGCAACAAAAAATGTTTTAAAGTTGTCCTTATTCATTCACCATGTTCTAAATTGGTGTTGGAGATACCTGCAATATAGGATGGTGTCTGTCTTGGCTCAGTGGTAGCACTCTTGTTTGCAGTCAGGTGGTCATGGATTCAAGCCCCACTCGAGACTTGAACACATAATCTAGGCTGATAGTACTGAGTGTGCGCTGCACTGTTGGAAGTTAAGACATTAAACCAAGGCCCCATCTACCTGCTCAGTTGAATGTAGAACATCCCATGGCACTACTTAAAGAAGAGCAGGGAAGTTCTCCTGGAGCCCTGGCCAACATTTATCCCTCAACCAACACCACTGAAATAGATTAACTGGCCATTCATCTTCTTGTTACTTGTGGGGCCTTGCTATGAGCAAACTGGCTGCGGTGCTTTGCTATAAAACAATAACTGCACTTCAAAAGTAATTCATTGGCTGTGAAGCACTTTGGGACATCCTTTCCTTTGTACATAATGATGGCTGCAGTGAACAGAACATTATATTGCTTTACAATTCCGATTATCATTACAAGGGAAACTGGAACACTGATATTTCTAGTGCGGCGAGTTTGGCATTGTCAATTTGTCCTCCTTATAAAATGGTTCAATCTCGTGCCATGCTGCAGCACTACCGATAATTCTTTTAATTCTCTCCAGTGAGAAGTTTTCAGCTGAAATTTACATTCAAATTTATGACCTTCTGATTGTCCAACACTACTGCTGGACCCACCAAACTACTTATGCTTACCTTGATTCTTAAAGAGTTTGAGGTCAGGCAAGTATTGCGGCACGATAGCTAACTAAACAGGTAAGGTTCCCAGTACACGAGAAGCTGCATTGCACTGAAGGTATGTTACAATTGTTGTGCATGTCGAAGACACAAATTGGATAAAATTCAAATCCGGTGAACAATTGTATTTGACCAAGTGCGGCATCAGGAGCCCTAGTAAAATTGAAGTCAATGGGAATCAGGGGGAAAACTCTCCACTGGCTGGAGTCATAGCCAACACAAAGGAAGATGGTTGTGGTGGTTGGAGGTCAATCATCACAGCCCCAGGACATCGCTGCAGGAGTTCCTCAGGGCAATGTCCTAGGCCCAACCATCTTCAGCTGCTTCATCAATGACCTTCCCTCCATCATAAGGTCAGAAGTGAGGCTGTTCGCTGATGATTGCACAATGTTCAGTTCCATTCGCAACTCAGATAATGAAACAGTCCATGCCCGCACACAGCAAGACGTGGATGACATTCAGGCTTGGGCTGATAAGTGGCAAATAATATTCACGCCACACAAGTGCCAGGCAATGACTATCGCCAACAAGAGGGTCCAACCACCTCCACTTGACAATCAACAGCATTACCATCGCTGAATTCTCCACCATCAACATCCTGGGGGGTCACCATTGACCAGACAATTAACTGGACCAGCCTCAAATAATGTAGCAACAAGAGGTCAGAGGCTGGGTATTCTGCGGCGACTGGCTCACCTCCTGACTCCCTAAAACCTTTCCACCATTTACAAGGCACAAGTCAGGAGTGTGATGGAATTCTCTCCACTTGCCTGGGTGAGTACAGTTCCAACAACACTCGAAGCTTGACACCATCCAGAACAAAGCAGCCTACTTGATCGGCACCCCATCCACCACCTTAAACATTCACTCCCTCCACCACTGGTGCATCGTGGCTGCAGTGTGTACTACCTACAAGATGCACTGCAGCAACGCGCCAAGGCTTCTTCGACAGCACCTCCCAAACCCAGGACCTCTACCACCTAGAAGGACAAGGGCAGCAGGCGCATGGGAACACCACCGCCTCCAAGTCACACACCATCCTCACTTGGAAATATATCGCCATTCCTTCATCGTTGCTGGGTCAAAATCCTGGAACTCCCTCCCTAACAGCACTGTGGGAGTATCTTCGCCACACGCAGCGGTTCAAGGCGGCTCACCACCATCTTCTCAAGGGCAATTAGGGACCGGCAATAAATGCTGGCCTTGCCAGCGACGCCCACAGCTGGCTTGTATTCAAAAGGTTACAGGATCAAATTTGCAAAATTACGTACTCTATTATGTAGAGGGAAGAAAGGATACAGAATGCACTCTGGGTACAGATCTTTAATGCTGATCACCAAGAGAGGCTCGGTAGTACCACCACAGGTAGATTCCCCAAGAAGGACATAGCTGCCAGTCTGCACCTGCATCAAGTGGTGAAGGAACCTACAGGAGGGAGTAACCTACTTGAACCTGTCCAGGTGTATTATCAGACATTCCTTAGAATGAGGTATGAACCTAGTGAAGCTACAACACAGAGCCACTTGCATCTAAATATCAAAAGCAGAAGGAAGAGGCTCAATGAACATCCCCATCCGTGGTGGCACATGAGTAAGAGACACCAGGCTGAAGCATTTGTAATGGTCTTCAGTTAAAAGTGCTGAGTGGATGATCTTATTTGCTCTCATCCCCAAGGTCGCATCCATCATAGATTCCAGAGTCTAGCCAAATCGGTTCACCCCATGTGAAATTAAGAAGTGGCTGTATGCGCAGGATTCAATAACATACTGGCTGTAGTGTCGAAGACTTGTGCACTAGATCTAGCCGCTCCCCTACTCAGGATTAAAACAGAGTGTACTTAAACAGAGTGTTTTATTTTGGAATTTGGAAAGAGTGGGAATTCGGAGAAGAGGGGGAAGGAATTGCTGCTTTTTGCCTACACTACTTGGCAGTGTTGTGTTACAGGTAGATATTTCATTTCAGTACCCATCATCTAATCTAGATCAAGTAAGTAGTCAAGAAACTACACTGTAAACAAAGTTAACTAATTACAAATTTAATTAAATAAAACAAGGTCATATAGGGTTGGCAGTGCAGGTGGTGTGCCGCAACTGCAGCATGAGTGTGTTTGTGGAGAGCATTGTGATCCTGGACAACCACGTTTGCAGTAAGTGCCTGCATCTTGAGGAACTTCAGCTCAGAGTTTTTGAGCTGGAGTCTGAGGTGCAGACATTGCGGGGCATCAGGGATGGGGAGAGTTACCTGGACACTTTGATCCAGGAGGCAGCCACACCCCTTAGGTTAGGTAGTGGTACAGGTCTGGTTAGTGGTCAGGGACAGGAGGGTGTGACTGCAACTCAGGCAGGTAAGGGGACCCCAGGTGCAGTGCTGGAGGAGCCTCAGCCTTTGCCCTTGTCCAACAGGTATGAGGTTTTTGCTGCCTGTGTGGATGAGGGAAAAGCCTGCAGGATGGATGAGCAGGCTGACCATGGCACATGGTGCAGGAGGCATTCAAGTGAGGGGAGTGAAAGGGAATGTAGTTGTAGTTGGGGACAGTATAGTCAAGGGGGTAGATGCTGCTCTGTGCAGCGCAACCAAGGGTTCCAAAGGTTGTGTTGCCTGCCCGCTGCCAGGGTTAAAAAGACATCTTCTCGCAGCTGGAGGAGAACTTGGAGTGAGAGGGGACGGATCCAGTTGTCGTGGTCCACATAGGAACCAACGACATAGGTAGAACTAGGAATGAGGTTCTGCTGAGGAAGTTTGATGAGCTAGGATCCAAATTAAAAAGCAGAACCTCAAAAGGTAATAATCTCTGGATTGTTACCTGAGCCACGTACAAATTGGCATCGGGACAAACAGATTAGAGGTTTAAATGCATGGCTCAGAGTGGTGTGGGAGGAAGGGGTTTCAGTTCATGGGGCACTGACACTGGAGAAAGAGGGAGCTGTTCCGTTGGGATGGGCTCCACTTAAAACGGGGCTTGGGCCAGTGTCCTGGCAAACCGAATAACTAGGGCATTTAAACTAATGAAGGGGGGGTGGTGGGGTGGGAGGATTCAGGAAAGAGTCAATTTAAAAGCAGTGAGAGAAACTTTGGGTAAAAATAAGCAGTGGGGGTCAGGAAGGGACAGAGAGTAACAAAAGTAATAAGGCATCAGTGACTAAGGTGACATCAGGGAAAAAGAGAAATAAGTCAAAGCTAAAGGCACTATATCTGAATGCGCGAAGCATTCGCAACAAAATAAATAAATTAATAGCACAGATAGAAATTAATAGGTTTGATCTAATAGCCATTACGGAGACGTGGTTGCAAAGTGGCCAAGGTTGGGAACTAAATATTCCAGGATACTTAACTTTTAGAAACGATAGGCAAAATGGAAAAGGAGGAGGGGTAGCCCTGATAATAAAGGATCTTGGCTCTGAAAATCAAGTAGTAGAATCAGTTTGGGTAGAGCCAAGAAACAGCAAGGGGCAGAAAACATTGGTGGGAGTTGTTAAGGGCCCCCAAAACAGTAGTTGTAATGTAGGGCAGAGTATAAATCAGGAAATTAGAGGCACATGTAACAAGGGTAATACAGTAATCATGGTGGACTTTAATCTACATACAGACTGGACAAACCAAATTTGCAGTAATACTGTGGAATGTATGCAAGTTAGTTTTCTAGATCAGTATATTGAGGAACCAACTAGGGAACAGGTTATTTTAGATCTAGTATTGTGCAACGAGAAAGGGTTAATTAATAACCTTGTAGTAAAGGGGCCTTTAGGGAAGAGTGACCATAATAGGAGGGAATTTTATATTGAGTTTCAAAGTGATTTAGTTAAATCCAAAACTAGGTTCTTAAATCTAAACAAAGCAAACCATGTAGGTATGAGAGGCGAGTTGGCTAAGGCAGATTGGGAAACTACATTAAATGCTAGCCATTGCTTGTCCACTGTCATACCTTTTAAAGAATTAATACATAATTTACAACAAATATACATTCCTTTAAGGCACAAAAACCCCACAAGAAAAGTGGTCCAACCGTGGCTAACAAGAGAAGTTAAAGATAGTATTAGATCAAAGGAAGAGGCTTATAATGTTGCCAAAAAGCGTAGTAAGCCTGAGGGTTGGGAGGATTTAGAATTCAGCAAAGGAGAACCAAGAAATTGATAAAGAAAGGGAAAATAGAATACGAAAGTAAACTAGCGAGAGTTTAAAAACAGACTGTAAAAGCTTCTGTAGGTATGTAAAAAGGAAAAGATCAGCGAAAGTAAATGTGGATCCCTTACAGGCTGAGACATGAGAAATTATAATGGGGAATAATGAAATGGCAGAGAAATTAAACAAATACTTTGTGTCTGTCGTCACGGAAGAAGACGCAAAAAGCTTCTCGGAAATAGTGGAAAACCAAGGGTCTAGCGAGAATGAGAAACTGAAAGAAATTAGTATTAGTAAAAATAGTGCTGGACAAATTAATGGGACTGAAAGCCGATAAATCCCCTGGACCTGATGGCCTACATCTTAGGGCTTTGAATGAGGTGGCTATAGAGATTGTGGCTGCATTAGTTGTCATTTTCCAAAATTCCATAAATTCTAGAATAGTTCCTGTGGATTGGAAGGTAGCAAATGTAACCACAATATTTAAGAAAGGAGGAAGAGAGAAACTGGGGAACTACAGGCCAGTTAGCCTATCAGTAGTAGGGAAAATGCTAGAATCTATTATCAAGGATGTGGTAACAGGGCACTTGGAATAGGATTGGGCAAAGTCAACACGGATTTATGAAAGGGAAATAGTGTTTGACAAATCGGTTGGTTTTTTTGAGGTTGTAACTAGCAGAATAGATAAGGGGGCACCAGTGGATGTGGTGTATTTGGATTTTCAGAAGGCATTCAATAAGGTGCCACACAAGAGGTTATTAAACAAAATTAGGGCTCATGGGATTGCGGGTAATATATTAGCATGGACTGACGATTGGTTAATAGACAGAAAACAGAGTAGGAATAAACGGGTCATTTTCAGGTTGGCAGGCTGTAACTAGTGGGGTACCGCAAGGATCAGTGCTTGGGCCTCAGCTATTCACAATCTACATCAATGATTTGGATGAGGGGGCCAAATGTAATATATCCAAGTTTGTTGATGATACAAAGCTGGGTGGGAATGTAATTTCTGAGTAAGGATGAAAAGAGGATTCAAGGGAATATAGACAAGCTAAGTGAGTGGGCAAGAACATGGCAAATGGAATATAATGTGAAGAACTGTGAAGTTATCCACTTTGGTAGGAAAAATAGAAATTTTGAAATGGTGAGAGATTGGGAAATGTTGGTGTTCAGAGGGACCTGGGTGTCCTTGTACATGAATCACTGAAAGTTAACATGCAGGTACAGCAAGCAATTAGGAAAGCAAATGGTATGTTGGCCTTTATTACAAGAGGATTTGAGTACAAGAGTAAAGATGTCTTATTGCAATTACAGGAAACTCTCTTTTTACCGGCACCTAAATAACCGGAAATCTCTCTTAACCGGCAAAATTCAGGAGTAGGTTCAGGTAAGTTTTACTTCATATTAGTGGCCAAGTAACCGGGGTTCCTGGATCTGTGGCCGTGTAACCAGGGTTCCTGCACCTGTTGCCATGCAACAGGGATGCCTGGATCTGTGGCCGTGTACGGGGCTCTCGTACCTTAGTAAGTATACCTCTCTGTAATCTGGACTTTTTGATCAACCGGCATCACGCCGGTCCTGTCGGTGCTGGATAAAAAAGAGTTTCCTGTATATAGGGCTATGGTGAGACCACACCTGGAGTATTGTCTACAGTTTTGGTCTCCTTACCTAAGGAAGGATATACTTGCCTTAGAGGGCTGTGGAGGCTGAGTTGTTAAGTATATTCAAGACAGAGATCAATAGATTTTTGGATATTAAGGGAATCAAGGGATATGGGGATAGTGCAGGAAAGTGGAGTTGAGGTAGGTGGCCAGCCATGATCTTACTGAATGGCGGAGCAGGCTCAAGGGGCCAAATGGCCTACTCCTGCTCCTATTTCTTATGTTCTTATATACTCAAGCTTCTCCAGTGCAGCCATTACATTTGACATCTACCCAACTATGTGAAAGGTTGGCCAGGCATGCCGATCTACAAAAAATAGGTAACACCTAAGCCAACCAAATATCACCCATCAGCCTTTTCCCAATCAGTAAAGTGATGGAAGCAGTCATCAGTTGTGCCATCAAGCAATGCCTACTCACCAATAACCTGCTCACAGAAACTCAGTTTGGGTTATAACAAAATCTTTCATCTAGGCATGGGCACAAGAGCTGAATGCCAGAGGAAATGTAAAAGTAGCTGCCCTTGACATCAAGACAGCATTCAAACGACTATGGCACCAAAAGTGCTGAGCAAAACGGAGGTCAGTGGACGTCAAAGGGAAAACCCTCTAGTGACTGGAGTCACACCTGGCGCAAAGGAAGATGGTCAGGGGTGTCAGAGGCGAGTCATCACAGCCCCAGGACATCACTGTAGGAGTGCCTCAGGAAAGGGTCCTCAGCCAAACCATCTTTAGATGTTTCATCAACAATCATCCTTCTGAGATAAGGCCATGACTGCTGCAGTTTGCTCCATTCATAATTCCTCAGACAATTCCAGCAGCCCATGCCAGCATACAGCAAGATTGAAGACAACATCCAGGCTTGAACTGACAGATGGCAGGTAACATTCACGCCACATTAGGTGGTAGGTTACAAGCATCAGGAACAGGAGAACACCCAAGTATCTCCCCCCTTGACCTTCAGTGACACCACTGCTGAGGCACCCAAAATTAACTTCTTTGGGGTCACCACTAACCAGAAGCTTAACTGGACCAACCATATTAAGACTGTGGCTACAAGAGCAGGGCAGAAGCTAGGTACTCTGCAATGAGTGGCTCACCTCCTGAGTACTTAAAGCATCTCCACAATCTACAAGTCAAGAATGTGATGGTCATGGTTGTACTCACCACTTGCCTGGATGGGTGCAGCCGCAACACTCAAGAAGCACATCATCAGAGACAGACCAGTTCGCTTGATCAGTGTTCCATCACAGGACTGAATACTACACCTTCTCCATGCTATGTGCAGCGTACAACACTGCCGCAATTCATTAAGGTTATTTCGACAACACGTCCTTCCTCTGTGGCCTCTAACCATCAAGAAGGACAAGAGCAGCAGTGGTGTGGGAACATTATCACCTCCAAGTCCCCCCAACCCCGCAAGTGACATACTATCCTGACTTGGACATGTTGCCATTCGTTGGTGCTGGGTCAATATCCTAGGATTCCCTATCTAATACCATTGTTGAAGCACCATCACCAGTCTGCGGCAGTTCAAGGAGAAGGCCCACCATTATCTTCCCAGGGCAACTAGGAATGGGCAAAAAATGCCACCTTGCCAGCATTACCCATCCAGAGAACTTTTATTTTTTTAAGTATATAAAAGTATTAGTAACAGTATTAAAAAAATCATGGAATGACAAGGCATTCAGCCCATCAACCCTGTCCCCTTACACAGCAGGATTATGGCCCGGACCGCACCAATTTAATCTATGTGCGAAAGCTCTGCACAAGTATACCCAGATCCCCAAAGGCAATCAAGCAAACTCCTTCCTGGAACCAATACAATTATTAAATATGTACCAATAATGGGGAAGGAACAGTGAAACATCTCCACTCTTCATCCTAAGCTGGCTGCTTCCATAGACAATTGTCATATTCATTCTCAGCAGCAGCGGCCCATGGAGTATTATCTAGCAGATAGTCACACACTTCTTTCAAATTGAATTACCACAGGTTGCTGGGTGTCATTTCACAGTTCCAACTGTTTGTCAGCCTTTGTATTTTAGGAATGTTGATGCTTTCTGCCAACACTTTGCTGTCTATTTTTTCTGCCTCCCCTCGACCAAATTTTCCCTTTTATTTACTCCATCATTGGATGTCTTGAGAGACAGACACGCGCATAGAACATAGCCAACTCAGACAAGTTTTCGCATCCTTGTTTTATCAACTGTCATTTCTTTGATTTCTATATTTTGCCTTATTATACTTCTGAATTTTTGCTGCTTGGATACGGTTAGGATTTTCTCAGCCAATTTATTCCTACCACCTCTAATCCATTTTTATCTGGTGAGCTGTCATTTTCCAAATGCAGAAACCATTTTAGCCTTGACTAGGCATCTATATTTCAAAATAGCACAATACTGGATTTGCATATATTAAAACCGCAGCTATATGTTAATGCAGCAAGCTTTATGGATTCATTTTCATACTGTTTATTGTTCTTGCATATTTTATATTTCTCTGGAGAACAAATAATTGAGCACATATTCTCGGCTGACACTGGAGTGCTGGATTTTCAGAGGTGTCGTCTTTCATTTGAGACGTTAAATCAAAGCCCCATCTGCCAAAGATCCCACATCAGGGTAGTTCTCTAAGAGGTCATTTATCCCTCGACCATCATCACTAAAAACAGATTATCTAGTAATTTATCTCATTGCCATTTGTGTGACCTTGCTGTATGCAAATTGGCTGTCACATTACAACAATGACTGCATTGCAAAAGAACTTCAGTGGTTGTGACGTGCTTTGAGATGTCCAGAGGTCATGAAAGGTACTATATAAATAAAGGTGGCAGACATGGCTCATGACAGCTGTGCAGCATCCACAGACACAAGTATACGAGGTGCATGCAATTACCAGGGCAACCACTGAGCACACCGTTAGCAGGTTAAAACAATACTTCAAGTGCCTGGATAGATCTGGGGACATCCTGTAATGGCTTCTGCACATCATTGTCCTGCAGAAAGGCATCATCATAAATATCTTAGAGGAGACTGCAGAATGTGATGGCCTAGAAGAGAAGCCCTTGCCACTAAAACAAAAGCAAAAATACTGCAGATGGATGCTGGAAATCTGAAATAGAAACAGAAAATGCTGGAAATACTCAGTCGGTCAGGCAGCATCTGTGGAGAGAGAAACATTTCAGGTCAATGACCTGCTGTCTGGGGAAAAAAAATGGGAGCACTGGTTATGATCTGAAATTGTTGAACTCGATGTTGGGTCCAGATGGTCAACATCAGGACAGCAGGTGCTGGTAATGGTTCTGCTGGAGCCATTTACAGCTCCTCTACACCCCTCCTGTGTTTCTTTACTTGTCCCATTAACACTCCCTTTTGCAAACACCATCATCCTTTTTGTCACTTAAATCACTTCTACCTTCCACCCTATCACAGGCCTTCCCTTTTGTTCTTTCCTCCCCTCTCCACTTTCCCAGCCTCTGTACTTGCTTAAAACTGGTTACATCTCTCACTTTTGATGAAAGGTCAATGACCTGAAACGTTAACTCTGTTTCTCTCTTCGCACATGCTGCCTGACCTGCTGAGTATTTCCAGCATTTTCTGTTTTTTGAAGCCGTTGCCAGTCGTGAAAGCCATTCTCCAAAATGTCACAAAGACCTTCTCTTTGGAAATATTCCCACTCCATTAACAATCCTGTGTACATCTTCCAAAGCCAAACCCTATAGTTTCTGTTGTTATTTCGGATTTCCAACATCTGCAGTATTTTGCTATCGTCCTATAGAGTTTGAGCAAGTTTTTGGAGATACAAGTACTGGGCTCACTTCACCTTGCTATAATTCCACAGTGTTAATCTAATTGGGTGAGGTTTTCATTTCAGCAGATCCAAACCCAATAAAAAAAAATGTTCTCTAATTTGCTAATGAAAGAAGCTGCCTCACATGTTTCATGATACTTTTGCTGTGTTGCACGGTCTGGTAAGGTTTATCTATGCTGCTTTGAAAGTCAGAACAGCAAATGATTCAGCTTCTATTTGATGGGACAGGCATTTTTGGTGACCAGGTAGGAGTGTTGCTGAAAGCCTCTAATGCTAAAGGTTAAGGATATAGCCGGCATGAAGCAAATTAATCATGTTGACAAGAGCTTCGAGGTAAACCTTGTACTCTAGATTGCACCCAAGTTCACACCTCTCAAGGGTCATAGGCTTTCTAGGACCTTTACCAAGCTCTCTCAATGCACTAAGCTGGGTGTCAAAGTCTAAGGATAAGGGGTAAGCCATTTAGGACAGAGATGAGGAGGAATTTCTTCACCCAGAGAGTGGTGAACCTGTGGAATTCTCTACCACAGGAAGCAGTGGAGGCCAATTCATTAAATATATTCAAGAAGGAGTTGGATATATTTCTTAAGGCTAAAGGGATCAAGGGATATGGGGAGAAGGCAGGGACAGGGTACTGAATTCGGATGATCAGCCATGATCTCATTGAATGGCGGAGCAGGCTCAAGGGGCCGAATGGCCTACTCCAGCTCCTATCTTCTATGTTTCTATGTCTCCAGTGGAGTCTGCCAGACCATCCTGCTTTATGGGGCACTGCAGCCCACTAATGACACACATGCTGCTGGAGGCACATACAGACCAAGCGCAACTCATTCTGATCACCCAGATACTGGCCCCATCTGCTGTGATTCTCAGTAACCTTGACAAAGATCAAACCTTTAGCCCACTGGCAGGACCCACTCTCGCATGTGAAGGGGAAGGGGAAACAGGGAAGGGAGGTAGATTCTGCAGATACAGCTGGAATATTCAGTTGACAGCATGAGTTTTGAACAGCATTGACTTCTAAATCCCAATCAGGGCATTCTCAGTTAAAGGGAAATTTACACTAGCCAATCTTGTGTCCAGCAGTAGAAGTTTGTGCAGTCGTGTGCAGCCGAGTCTACTCTTCCAGCAGGTGCAAGGGAAATTATTCATCTGGATCTAAAGCCTAGTTCTATTTAAGTAGATGTGAACACTGTCACAGCTCTTACATGAACTTTTCATGTCAGTCCAGTAGGTTCTCACCTCAAGTCTCACTTTATGCAAGCTATATGTAGGTTTCAAAAGGAAAGATAGCACTTGACAAACCTCAGAATTCTTTGAGATGGCAACAGACTTGTGATACGCTTATCAATTACTTCATAAAAGGTGATGAGTCGAAGAAGAGATGATGAGTCGAAAGAAGAGATGAATAAGGCTTTTATTAGCTAAGAAGAGACCATGCTTCTTCGTGAGTGACTGAACAAGTCTGAACGAAACCCACACAGTGGTGGGTGGAGTCAGCTGAGGCATGCCTCCATACACAGCGCCACCCAGAGGTGGCAATATACAATACAGTGGTTTACCACATTCACCCCTTGTTTAATGTGAAGTCCGGCGGGGTGAAGGGTACTACAAGTTAAGTCTATCAGGAGGCCTTGTCTGACGTCCTGATCGTCGTGGTGGCGGCGGTGGTGTTGCAGCATCCGACGTCGGGTCTGGTGTCTGGGTGGTTGGCGAAGATTCCTGGGGCTTTGGCATGCCGTCTGCAGGGGTTGGGTTGGGAGGGGTGGTGGGGGATAACAGTGGTAAGGGGGATAACGGTGGTAAGGGGGATAACGGTGGTAATTCAGGGGTACCCGAGGGTGCGAGATCTCGTATGGAGACCGTGTCCTCCCGCCCGTCTGGGTATGTCATCCAGGCATACTGGGGGTTGGCGTGTAGGAGGTGCACCCGCTCGACCAGGGGGTCCGTTTTATGCGTCCTCACGTGCCTCCGCAGTAGGACGGGCCCAGGAGAAGTCAACCATGCCGGTAGCGAGGTTCCCGATGTAGACTTCCGGGGGAAAACGAACATTTTCTCATGAGGGGTCGCATTAGTGGCAGTACAAAGCAGTGACCGAATGGAGTGAAGCGCTGCAGGGAGGACCTCCTGCCAGCGGGAGGTCGGAAGGCCCTTAGATTTTAGTGCTAAGAGGACTGCCTTCCAAACCGTCGCGTTCTCCCTTTCCACCTGGCCGTTCCCCCGGGGGTTGTAACTGGTGGGCCTCCTCTAACGAGAGCGCAAGGGCAATGGCCGTCTTCAGGTCGGGTTCCTTGCTTTCTAGCAGTCTCTGCCGGGTGTGGTCTGACTGGAGGCCCCTGACGAAGGCATCACAGGCGAGTCCCTGCGCGTGCTCCACAGCCGTTACCGCTTTACAATCGCAGTCTCTGCAGAGTGCCAGTAGCGCCCGTGCAAATGCCCCTACCGATTCTCCCGGTTGCTGCCTGCGGGATCCCAAGAGGTGTCGGGCGTAAATTGTGTTCACTGGGCGCGTATATTGCCCTTTTAGTAGCTCGAGGGCCGCCACGTACGTATTAGAGTCCCGGGTTAGCATATATACTTGATGGCTCACCTGGGCGGTCAAAATTTTCAGTTTGTGATCCTCCTCTGTAACCTGTGAGATTGCGAGGAAGGATTCAAAGCAGCTCAGCCAGTGTTCAAACTTGGCTGATGCACCCACATCTTGAGGGTCGAGGTCCAGGCGTGGTGGTCTGAGGGCTCTCAGCAATGTCTGCTGTATCCGTTGCTGTTGTTGCTCCTCAGGTGTCGCCATTTAACTTTTAGCTAATAAAATTGATACGCTTATCAATTACTTCATAAAAGGTGATGAGTCGAAGAAGAGATGATGAGTCGAAAGAAGAGATGAATAAGGCTTTTATTAGCTAAGAAGAGACCATGCTTCTTCGTGAGTGACTGAACAAGTCTGAACGAAACCCACACAGTGGTGGGTGGAGTCAGCTGAGGCATGCCTCCATACACAGCGCCACCCAGAGGTGGCAATATACAATACAGTGGTTACCACAACTTGTTAGAGGGGGGAATGCAACAGATGTAGTGGACATGGACTTCAGGAAAGTTCTTGACAACATGGGAAATTAGTAGAGAATAGTACATGTTTTGGAATTGGGGGAAGGATAGCAAACTGAAATAAAAATTAGTTAGAAGGAAGAAAACAGAAAGTAGGTACACTGGGACAAGAGGGAACTGTACTATTGGGATGGGCTGCACCAGAACCTGGCTGGAACCAAGGTCCAAGCAGAAAGGATAAATAGGCTGGTAAAAAGAACTTTAAACCGGGGTAGGGAGGGCTCAGTCAGAAACAATTGTAAAAAGTGATAGTTTAAAGATAAAAAAAAGGAACAAGAGCAGAGTTCAGGTCACAGTGATATAGATATTCCAGGTGAAAGGAATAGTAAAACAACTAAAGTAGTTACAGCAGGATAAATAAGAAATGTGCTAATTTAAACGGTGAGAAAGACAGCATCAGGGCAGAAGGACAGGTTAAGGTCTCTTGCACAAATAAGAGTTTGCATACTTATGCACGGAGTATAAGAAATAAATTGAGTGAATTAGAGGCTCCAATGCAGCTTAGAGAGCATGTCATGGTGGCCATTACTGAGACATGGCTGCAAGCTGGTCATGATTGGCAGTTAATTATTCCAGGTTATAAGGTCTTTAGAAAGGACAGGGAAACTGGAAGAGGAGGAGGGGTAGCCTTATTGCTTAAAGATACTATTACAACATTAGTAAGCGAGAATATAGGCAAGGGAAAGCAATCAGCAAAAACTCTATGGTTAGAATTGAGTAGCAAGAGAGGACTTAAAATTGAATTGGGATTGTCTAAGCCTCCTGATAGCAGCAATGAAGTGGCAGAATGTATTAATTCAGAGATTAGAGAGGCTTGTAGCAAAAGCAGAGTTTTTTTTTTAATGCGAGCTGTTAAGTCCGTGAATGATTTAGACACGGACTAGCAGGAGTGAAAACAAACAGATGTTTACTGGTAGAAGTCCATAACGAAACTAAACAAGAGAGGCTCTCTAGCGCCTTTTATACAGGGGTGGTCACTGCCGGTACTGTAGTCTGAGACCAGTTATTCTCTTAAAGGTACATACACAACAAGAGCCAGACTTAGTTTATAATCCAACAGTAAGGGAACATTTATCTGAACAGTGATCATAATATGATTGAATTCAAGGTTAGGCTTGAAAGAGAGAAACTTAACACAGCAAGATTCTAGATTTTGGTACAGCCAACTTTAACAGGATGAGACTGAGACTGACAACAGCAAACTGGTCAAAACGGTTATCGGGTAAAACTACAGATGAACAGTGGGATGTGTTCAAAAAAGATTTTAGCTTAATTCAGGATCAGTATATACCTGTCAGAGGCGAGGGCTCTACTTACCAAATAAAACAGCTATGGTGGACAAAATAGGCGAGAGATAACATAAAACTCAAGGAAAGAGCATACAAAAGTGCAAAGAATGCCCTGATGCCCGTAATTTGCAGTCAGCGACGAAACAAAGGCGTTCGCCACAGGCCCCAAAGTAAGCTTCCCACAAAGATCTCACATTCTCTGTGGCGAGAAGTTTGGCTTTTCCAACGTGCAGTTGAAATCAGTGTAGTATAGTGGGAATCCTATAGTGCGAGCTGCTGTGACGGCAACAAGCTGCCTAAGCAGCCAATCACATTGCAGAATTCTCACAGACAGGGAACCAGGAAATAGAAAGCACTAATGATCACTTTTTAAAAAATTTACAGAGAGCGAAGTGTTAAGGTAGAAGCTGAAATATCATGAACAAACTTTAAAAAAAAAAAAAATTTAAGTTAATTATTAGATTTAATTATTAGATTTTAAATTAATGGGGAAATTTGACAATCCACCAATATAAAATTAGTTTTTCAGGGCCAGGATGGTATTTTTCAGATCACTGTTAAAAGTTCAGTTGCACCTCATTTGAAAGACCAACTAAGGGGAAGTTTTCGTCAGATCAGTGATTTGACTGATTGCCTGCTCTGGGGGTGGCGGGTCCACAGCGTTACCTATGGAGGAGCAGTGAATGACAGACCGCAACATCAGGATTTCCGTGTTGGGCTGCACATGCGCCAAGTCCAGAAGTTGCGGTCAGTTTCAAAGGCGAAATGATGGCAAACACTGCCAGTTCAGAGTCATCAGGACCGCAAGTTCCGGGTCAAAGTAGATCATGGGGACTGGGATATATAAAAAGAACAGCAAAAGATGACAGAAAGATAGTAAGAGCTGCAAAAAGGGAATACGAAAAGAAACTGGAGAAGGATCTCAAGATTAACAAAGTTTTATATTAGAAGAAAAAGGGTGGTTAAAGGTAATGTGGGCCCTTTAAAAACGATGTGGGTAATATTGCAAATGAAAATAAGAAAATGGCAGACCTGTTGAATAATTATTTTGCATCAGTCTTCACAGTAGAGGAAGAAGATAAAATACCTGACATTCCAGGGAAACTAATAAATGAATCAAGGACTGGAACTCACTAATAAGCAAGGAAACAGTATTAGAAAAAATAATGGCACTAAAGACTGACAAATCCCCAGGACCGGACGTCTCCACCCCAGGGTTTTCAAGGAAGTAGGTGAGTAAATTGCAGATGCTTTAGCCATAATCTTCCAAAGCTGTCGCAATTCAGGAATTGTCCCTTTAGATTGGAAAATTGCAAATGTAACCCTATTGTTTAAGAAAGGTGAGAGAAAAAAAACCAGGAAATTATTGACCTGTTAGTCTAACATCTGTTGTGGGGAAGTTATTGGAACCTATAATTAAGGACAGAGTGACTGAGCACTTAGAGAAATTTGAGCTGATTAGAGAGAGCCGATATGGATTTGTAAAGGTAGGTATTGTCTAATGAACCTAATTGATTTTTTTTGAGGAAGTAACTAAGTAGTACACAGGGTAATGTCTATGGATGTAGTTTATATGGACTTCCAGAAGGTATCGATATGGTTCCACATAAGAGACTGCTTGCTAAAATTAAAGTTCATGGAATTGAAGGCAAATTATTGACCTGGCTAGACAGTAGAAATCAGAGAGTAGGGATAATGGATAGGTACTCAAATTGGAAGTAGCTGACTAGCTGTGTCCCACAAGGATCTGTATTGGGGCATCAACTATTCACTATATTTATTAATAACTTAGATAACACAATAGAGAGCCATATATCCAAGTTTGCCAAAGATTGGTAGCATAATAAGTAGTGGAGCATAAAATTACAAAGAGACATTGATGGATTAAGTGAATGGGCAACACTGTGGCAGATGGATTTCAATAAAGGTAAATGTGAGGTCATCCATTTTGGACCCAGTATTCCCAACCCCACCACCTCAAATCAGGTGACAAACTCTTAAAAATCATGAGATTTGGTATAGAAATCCTGAGTTGCTATTTTTTTCCTCAACCCAGACAGGATGCGCATTCCGCGATCTTTGCTCCCAGACAGGAAGCGCATTCAGCCATCACTAACCGATTGCTGACATAACATTATAGGAGCAAGAGTAGGCCAGAGGGCCCCATGAGCCTGCTCCACCATTCAATAAGATCATGGCTAATCTTCAACCTCAACTCCACTTTCCCACCCGATCTCCATACCCCTTGATTCCCCTAGAGTCCAAAAATCTATCGATCTCAGCCTTGAATATACTCAACAACCAACCTTTCACAGCCCTTTGGGGTACAGAATTCCAAAGATTCACAACCTTCCAAGTGAAGAAATTTCTCATCTCAGTCCTAAATGGCCGACCCCTTATCCTGAGACTACACTCCCGAGTTCTAAAACTTTACTGAGGCCGAAATCGGCCACTTTGAGAATGGGGACTCCTGACTTTTCCAAAATTAAGATGTTGTGGTGATTCAAGTCCCGGTGGACAATGTGGCTCTTGTGCAAAAAAGCGATGGTGAAGCTCACCGTTTTCAAATCTTATAATGGAAAAGAAGTGACTGAATAATAAACTATAAAATAATTATCTGTACATTAAATAACCACTGCACCATTTTTGTAGAATGCTAACAATTTTTTTTATATACAGAATACCTCTGCTTATTTTTTTGAACTTCATGCTTACATTACCAACTATTGGTAATGCAAGAGCAACTGAACACTTTGTTTAGTACTTGCAAAATATAATGCATTCATTTAACAGTTCTTCATGTGACATTGTTGAATGAAAAACTTTGGATTTGCCTGAAATGATTGGCATTTACATTATATTGCCGTTCATCAAAATGAGTGTTTTATAGATTTGACCTGGTATTGATGGCCGAGTCCTGCCTCCTGGAGACACTGAGGGTTGGACAGGCATTTGGTGAGAAAAAAATCTGAGGGGTGGAAGTAGTGAACTGTATATTTTGTATGAACTCTCCAGTCAACCAGATGAACTGGAATGATTGCACATTTCTATGTTTCTATCAATACACTTAAATACTACCAACACCCCTTGGGGTTGCTCACATGTTGTCTGGGGTCTACAGCAGAATTGTTAAGCTGCTAAAATGACTTATCCTTTCATCAGTGCCCAGATATTCCCTGGGGGAAGTGGTGCAATCACCCCCCCCCACCCCCAAGGACAATTGCAGGTAAACTGGTGTTAGTTTAGGAATTTCACAGATCACCAGGTACTTGTAAAATTCTGGCTCCAAATCCATAAATCTGAAAACTTCCCATCTAAGAACATCGAATCTGTAATTGATGTGCTATACTTCTGTGAAATGTAACAAGACGCATGAAGCCTGGAGTGAGGGTGGTGGGGGCGGGGGTAAAGGAGCAGGAGACAGTTTGGGCCAGGCAGAGTGTCAACAGAAGCAGCCCAACCCCCCTCCCACCCCCGGGCCTTGCCCTCCCGGCTCACCTTCAGGTGGCTCCACGGTTCGAGCCAGTCTCAGGGAGCGGGTCAGTCAGTTCAGCTGCTCCATCACCTGTTCCATCATCTACAGCCACACCGACTCAAAAAGCGCAAGCACAGGCCCTCTCCTCCCGTCCGTGCTGCTCTGGTCTCAGGGCAGAAGCCATAGCGATGTTGCTGCTGCTGCTGAGTCACTTCCAGTCTGCGCAGAATACGGCAGCCCATAAGTAGGCGGGTGTTTAGAAAATGCACCTAAATATTCCCACCATTTGTGCCGATTTGAAAGCGGTTTGCAAGGGCTCGCTGGCCCTGAGGATCCGCTTGCCTTTCAGCGTGCAGCTCTCCGAGAAGACATTGCGGCTAATCGGAGTGGTTGGTCTGTGACTAACAGCTGCCTTAAACATACATAAGAGCAGAAGTAGGCCATTCGGCCCCTCGAGCCTGCTCCGCCATTCAATAAGATCATGGCTGATCTGATCATGGCGTCAACTCCACTTCCCTGCCCGCTCCCCACAACCCTTGACACCCTTATCGTTCAAAAATCTGTCTATCTCCACCTTAAATATATTCAATAACCCAGCCTCCACAGCTCTGTGGGAAAGAGAATTCCAAAGATTCACGGCCCTCAAAGAAATTCCTCCTCATTTCCATTTTAAAAGGGTGCCCCCTTATTCTGAAATTATGCCCCCTAGTTCTAGATTCCCCCATGAGGGGAAACATCCCCTCTGCATCTACCCTGTCAAGCCCCTTAAGAATCTTATATGTTTCAATAAGATCACCTCTCATTCTTCTAAACTCCAATGAGTATAGGCCCAACCTGCTCAACCTTTCTTCATAAGACAACCCCTTCATCTCCGGAATCAACCTCGTGAACCTTCTCTGAACTGCCTCCAATGCAAGTATATCCTTCCTTAAATAAGGAGACCAAAACTGTACACAGTACTCCAGGTGTGGTCTCACCAATGCCCTGTACAGTTGTAACAGGACTTCCATACTTTAATACTCTATCCCCTTTGCAATAAAGGCCAACATTCCATTTGCCTTCCTAATTACTTGCTGTGCTTGCATGCTAACTTTTTATGATTCATGTACCAGGACCGCCAGATCCCTCTGTACCTCAGCATTTTGTAATCTCTCCCCATTTAAATAATTTTTTATTTTATTTTTCCTACCAAAGTGGATAACCTCACATTTTCCCACATTATACTCCATCTGCCAGATTTTTGCCCACTGACTTAGCCTGTCTATAGCCCTTTGGAGATTCTTTGCGTCCTCCACACAATTTGCTTTCCCACCTATCTTTGCATCAGCAGCAAATTTGGCTACAGTACACTCGGTCCCTTCATCCAAGTCATTAATACAGATTGTAAATAGTTGAGGCCCCAGCACTGATCCCTGCTGCACCCCACTAGTTACAGTTTGCCAACCTGAAAATGACCCATTTAGCGAATTGAAGCACTGCCGTGTTGTTCAACTCCCACCCAGCATCATTCCCCCGAGGAAAAAAAAAGAGATTTCACTGTTAAATCGCAAGATCACAAGTTGGGTTCAAGTTTCATGAAAAATTGCATGTCGCGCGATTAATTCACGAGAGTTGGCATTACTATGGACCAAAAAGGATAGATCCAAGTATTACTTAAATAGCAAAATGCTAGGAACAGTGAAAGTCCAAAAAGATTTAGGGGTCCTTCTACACAGATCACTAAAATATAGTAGTCAGATGCAAAAAATAATCAAAGGCTAATGGAATGTTAGCCTTTATAGCTAGAGGGCCAGAATATAAAGGGGAGGCAGTTTTGCTACAGCTATACAATACCCTGATTAGACCACATCTGGAGTACCGTGTATAGTTCTGGGCATTGCACCTTAGAAAGGATACATTGGGCCAGAAATTCCAGGCCAGAAGCGTGAGTACGGTCGGGTTACTCACGCATCTGGCCGTTGGAAATGCCGGCGTTCAGCAGGAACAGCGCATGCGGGGAACGCCGGCATTTCCAGACCCGAGGTCTATTCACAGCGCGTGCAACTGCACAGGCAGCGCTTGCGCAGTGAACTTTGTAGATTTCACTGATGGATTCAGTGAGGGTAAGTCCCTAGAACTTACACTTGAAAAAAGCAAGTGTAAAGTTGTTCATTGGCTGGGGAAGGAGATATATTTTATGGAGGAGCTTATGAAATGCAATATTTAGGTTTGGGAAAGGGAGGGAAGTTATTTTAAGAAATTTTAAGTAAGTTTTAAAGTTTACATTTTTTTTTTTTTTTTATAAACGGGTTTTCAGAACGGTAGGTAGAAGGAGCAATTGTGGCTGTGTGAATGGAATGTGAGAATGAGTTATGTATGTATGTCCACATATATTCCTTTACGTATATGTATGTATGTTTTATATTCCTTTACTAATGTGTATGAATGTATATTTTTAATTATGATTTTCCAATAAGTTACTTTCTCTGAAAGTCATAATTAAATAATACATTCATACACATAAGTAAAGGAATATATACATAACACGCAAAGGAATATATACAGACATACATACTTTCAGAAGCTCCACGATAATAAATATCTTCCTCCGCAGCCTCTGGAGCAACTGTACCCATGCTTTTTTCATGTGTAAGTTGTAATGACTGGACCTCACTGAAAGCATTAATGAAAGCGGCGAATTATACTGCGCACGCGCTGCCTGTGCAGTCGCATGCGTTCTGCCTCTGAACCCCTTCGTTCAGAGGACAGGAAATGCCGGTTTTCCCCACATGCACTGTGCATGCTGAAAACCGGCATTTCATCCGGCCAGATGCGTAAGTACCCCGACCGTACTAGCGCAGTTGGAAGGGAATTACTGGGCCAACATTTTACATGTCAATAAAATGAAAAATTTAACAATTGCACGACTTGCCCCCTCGCATCTGCGACTGAGGGTCCAAGGAGGTTCATTGCGCAAGAGGTCATCATCGTACGTATCCTCACACTGTTCCCTTTGGGGAACTGTATGAAGTGGTGGAAGGATTTATGGCCGTGATTAACGCTCATTCCGTGACCGTAACCATCTTTGAACCAGCCATTAGGGTGGTTAGTCCTATGGCGGGAGGGTTTTACGGGCTCCCACAACCCATCTGAGGGGGGGGGGGGGGGCCACCAACACCCACGGACGCAAGTATCCCGCTGGATGTCCACCCAGAATTTAAAGTTGGAGCTCCGACTCCACTTGCCGGGACTGTCTGGAGTGGGGTTCAAAACCCTACTCCTTCTGGCCCAGCGGCGGGGATGCTTACTGCTACGCAAAAGGCCCACTCCGCACAAAAGGTGACACCCATACGTTTCCTGCGCCTTTTCCCTCCCCGTGACTGGAGCCCTATGCTGCCATTTCACGTTGCTAATTGGATTGGGCCTTTGTCATAGCGGTAGGATCCCCGCCGCTGGGCCAGATCAGGGTAGGGTTTCGAACCCCGCTCCAGACAGTCCCAGCAAGTGGAGTCGGAGCTCCGGCTCTAAATTCTGGGTTGACATCCAGTGGGATATTTGCGTCCGTGGGTGTGGGTGGCCCCCCCTCCTTGTATAGCTTGTGGGAGCCCATAAAACCCTCCCGCCATAGGACTAACCGCCCTAATGGCTGGTTCAAAGATGGTTACGGTCACGGAATGAGCGTTAATCATGGCCATAAATCCTTCCACCACTTCATACAGTTCCCCAAAGGGAACAGTGTGAAGACACGTATGACGACGACATTGCTAAATAAATAAATGGAATTTAAAAAAATCTTTTAGGGCTTTTAAAAGTCTTTAAATTGCTTTAATTCTCTTTAAAACTACTTCAGATTACTCAAAATAATGTAAACATTTTAAAAAGTTTATAAAAGTTACCAAAATCTTCAAAAAACTTCCAAAAACCTATTTAAACTGCTGCTTTGCATGTAAAAATCCTTAGCAGCTTGACAGAAACATTGGGGGCGTGTCCAGTGAAACTGAGACCTCAAGGGGCGTGTCTCACTTACACTGCACGCTCCTGGCTTCGCACTGGCTGCACTCCTGGGCGGCGTGACGTCATACGCTGCCCGGGAATGTGCTTTCTATTTCTGCAAGTTCAGGCGTCCCAGAAGCTGATCGGCACGAGCGCGGGGTAAGTGCAAATACGGGGCTTGCACGCGCTGCAAGCCCCGTTCTGGAATTTCTGGGCCATAGTCCTTGGAAGGAGTGCAGTGCAGAATCACCAGAATGTGACCAGGGCTCCAAGAGCTAGATTATGAGGCGAGATTAAATAAACTAAGCTTGTATTCCCTGGAATATAGAAGGTTAAGGGCCGATTTGATTCAGGTTTTTAGGATTTTGAAAGTAATTGATAGGGTAGATAGGGAGGAACTTTTTCCACTGGTGGGGGAAGTCTGGGACAAGGGGACATAGCCTTAAAATCAGAGGCAGACCATTCAAGAGAGAAAAGTTAGGAAACACTTTTTCACACAAAGGCTGGTAGAAGTGTGGAAAGTTCTCCCACAAAAAGCAGTAGATGCCAGCTCAATTAATAATTTTAAATATGAGATCAATAGATTTTTGCTAGCCAAGGGTATTAAAGGATATGGTACTATGGGGGATGGATGGAGGTAGGATACAGATCAGCCATGATCTCATTAAATGGCAGAACAGGCTCGATGGGCTGAATGGCCTACTCCTTTTCCTATGTTCCCAAGGGCAGTTTTTCCAAAGTGGTTGGAAGAGGATAGAGCTATCGCACAGGGTTCAGTTCTGGGGCCACTAATGCTCACTGTGTATATCAATCATCTGGCTATTGTGAATGGTGTTGAAATTTACATATGATATCAAAATAGGATGCATAGTTAATTCTTTAGAAGACTAAAAAGGTAGGGATATTGGTTATATGGTGGAATGAGCTAAATAGTAGCAGATGGAATTCAATGTTAGTAAATGTGAGGTGATGCATTTTAGTAAAAAAAATAACAGCAGTCATTATACTCAGAATGGAAGTAGGCCCAGTGCTGTGTAAGAGTGGAGCAATGTGTGACTATAGGTTCACAGGACATTAAAGGCAACATCTCAGGTTGATAAGGCGGTGGAAAAAAAAGCTAAGTTTTATCTCAAGGTATAGAATATAAAAGTGAAGAGGTAATAATGAGTCTAAATAAACTTTAATAAGATCTCAGAGTACCATGCGCAGTATTGGCCTCCAATATTCTAGGGAAAATGTTGAGGCTTGAGAGGAACAATGCAGATTCACTAAGCTGCTACCTGGCATGAGAAACTACACTGATTATGGGGTGATATGAAAGGAGTGTTTAAAATTATGAAAGGATAGGACAGGATGGATAGAAGCAGACCATTTCCAGTAGTTGAGGGTCCAACAATAAGGGGCCATAGATACAAGATCAAATGCAAGAGACTTGGAACTGAGGAAAGGATAAACTTCTTTACACAGAGTTGAGAGGATGTGGAATTCACTTTCAAGGTTAGTGGTTGATTCAGAAATGATGTCAACATTCAAGATTAGATTGGGTAGGTGGATGAAGGAAAGGGGATGAAAGGATAATGGGAACAGGGTGGGAGAACATAATTAGAACTATTTGCTTACCTGGAGGGTAAATGCCAACATGGGTTGGTTGGGCTGAAAGGCCTGTTTCTGTGATGTAACCTCTACGTATTTCTGTATTTTATGCAGCATTGGAGCTCAAATTTACATGGGGGTGGGGGGGGGGGGGGGGTGGCGAGGGGAAAGAGGGGCATTCCTACGATGTTATGGACAGAACTTCAAAAAAAAACTAGTTCCCCAGAACCAATTAAGATTGTACAAGTTACTGATACAGCTGTTGTGATTCATAAAATAAGGAAGCTCCTACAAGGTAGGTAATCTTACTTTAGAGGCACTTGTCAAAGATGGCCCATTGCTCCTTTTATTATTTGCTCTTATTTATTCTGGTTTAATCTTCCAACCTGTAAGTTTTTTTAAATTTTATTCGTTCATGGGATGTGAGCGTCACTGGCAAGACCAGCATTTATTGCCCATCCCTAATCGCCCCCGAGAAGGTGGTGGTGAGCCGCCTTCTTGACCGCATGGGCAGTTAAGAGTCAACCACATTGCTGTGGGTCTGGAGTCACATATAGGCCAGACCAGGTAAGGACGGCAGATTTCCTTCCCTAAAGGACATTAGTGAACCAGATGGGTTTTTAACCACAATCTGGTAGTTTCATGGTCACCATTACTGATACTAGTTTTTAAATTCCAGATTTATTTAATTAATTGAATTTAAATTCCCCAGCTGCCTGTGGTGGGATTTGAACTGCAGGCTTACTAGTCCAGTAACGCAACCACTCTGGTACCGTATCCGCTATGTAATGAGAGAATTAGGGTAGCACAAGCAAAAGAACATTTTTTTGTGGGTAATGTACTGCTGTACATCGTTACATAGAATTTTACAGCACAGAAACAGTCTTTTTGGTCCAGTGGGTCTATGCTGGTGTTTATGCTCCACACGAGCCTTCTCCCACTTTATTTCATCTCACCCCATCAACCTATCCTTCTGTTCTTTTCTTCATGATCATATCTAGCTTCCCCTTAAATTCATCTATGCTAATCACCTCAACCACTCCATGTGGCAGCGAGTTCCACAATTTCACCACTCTCTGGGTAAAGAAGTTTCTCCTGAATTCCTTATTGGATCTATTTGTCACTATCTTCTATTTATGACCTGTAGTTTTGGATTCCCCCCACAAGTGGAAACACCGTCTCTACATCTACCCCATCAGATGCCTGGTCCAGTTGTGTGGATTTGCATGCTTTGGGAGTTGGAGCAATGTGTGTTTTCCCTTTCCCCAATACGTGAAAAAGATCACAAATTTGCAAAAACCCAAAAATAAAACTATAAAAGATGCACACAGTAGGGTTGCTATACAAAGCCAAGACTCAAGTAAAGCCAAGTTTTATCTGTGCACTGAATTTGCCCAGAGCTTGCAGTGGAAAATAGCATATGGCATGCTAACGGGTGGTCATACGTCCTTTCCGAGATATGCATCTTTGTGCATCAAAAAAATGACTAGAGTCCATCATCAGAATGTGCAGATGTAGATGGTGAAAGTGTAAATAATGCAAAAATTAAAAATGCAAACATTTGTAATCACTTTTGATTTTTAAATAGTGAAGCAGTTATCCCCATAAATCAATATCCAAACATAAAAACCAAGTTAATGTAAATAGCTAGATATTAATATCTCAATATCCATACATCATTTCAGTTTCAGGTAGTCTTAACTAACAATTCCCAATTATTCATTATTTCAGCAATGACCGGGATCCCATCTGTTATCTTTTTTAAACTAGTACTTGTTATTCAAATACTCTCTCGCAATCTGGCATCCGAAATTTGATTTAAGACAAGTGAATTCATGGTTTGGCTATAATTTCCTTAATTAATTTTTGAACAATTTCAAACATTAGGGTTGGAAAGGGTTCACAATAGTCTGAAAACAAATCTAAAATTGCATGTGCTGTGTCAATTTGATATACCACAAATAGGTTCTACTCAATGAGAGCGGAATTGAGTAGAGTGGATTGGGAAAATAGATTAAAGGGTAAGACGATACATGATCAGTGGTGTACATTTAAGGAGTTATTTTACAACTTCCAAAAGAAATATATTCCACTGAGAAGAAAAGGGTGTAAAAGAAAAGACAGCCATCCGTGGCTAAGTAAAGAAATTAAGGATAGTATTCGACTAAAAACAAGGGCATATAAGGTAGCCAAATCTAGTGGGAGGATAGAGGATTGGGAAAAGACAGCAAAAAGTAACAAAAAGATTGATTAAGAAAGGGAAGATAGATTATGAAAGTAAATTAGCAAAAAATATAAAAACAGATAGCAAGAGTTTTTATAGTTATATAAAAAGAAAAAGGGTGGCTAAAGTAAATGTTGGTCCCTTAGAGGATGAGACTGGGAAATTAATGGTGGGAAATATGGAGATGTAAAATATTCATTCAGTGTTTTTGCCATCAGTCTTTACAGTAGAAGACACTAAGAATATCCCAACACTGGACAAACAGGGGGCTAAAGGGGGGGAGGAGATAAACACGATCAAAATCACTAAGGAAGTGGTACTCGGTAAAATAATGGGGCTCAAGGCGGATAAATCACCTGGACCTGATGGCTTACATCCTAGGGTCCTGAGGGAAGTGGCGGTAGGGATTGTGGATGCATTGGTAATAATTTTCCAAAACTCCCTGGACTCAGCAAAGGTCCCGGCAGACTGGAAAACTGCTAATGTAACGCCCTTATTTAAAAAGGGCAGTAGACAGAAGGCTGGAAACTATAGACCGGTTAGCCTAACATCTGTGGTAGGTAAAATATTGGAGTCCATTATTAAGGAGACAATAACAGGACATTTGGATAATCATAATTTAATAGGACAAAGTCAGCATGGTTTTATGAAAGGGAAGTCATGTTTGACAAATTTGCTGGAGTTCTTTGAGGAAGTAACATATAGGGTGGATAAAGGGGAAACCAGTGGACGTAGTGTATTTAGACTTCCAAAAGGCATTTGACAAGGTGCCACACAAAAGATTATTGCTTAAGATAAAAAATCACGGGATTGGGGGTAATATTCTGGCATGGATAGAGGATTAGCTATCTAACAGAAGGCAGAGAGTTGGGATAAATGGTTCATTCTCGGACTGGCAATCAGTAACTAGTGGTGTTCCGCAGGGGTCAGTGCTGGGTCCCCAGCTCTTTACAATCTATATTAACGATTTGGAGGAGGGGGCCGAGTGTAACATATCAAAGTTTGCAGATGATACTAAGATGGGAGGGAAAGTAGTGAGTGAGGAGGACATAAAAAACCTGCAAGGGGACATAGACAGGCTAAGTAAGTGGGCAGAGATTTGGCAGATGGAATACAATACTGGAAAGTGTGAGGTTATGCACTTTGGCAGGAAAAATCGTAGAGCAAGTTATTATCTTAATGGCAAGAAACTGGAAAGTACTAAAGTACAAAGGGATCTGGGGGTCCTGGTGCACGAAACTCAAAAAGGTTAGTATGCAGGTGCAGCAAGTGATTAAGAAGGCCAATGGAATGTTGGCTTTCATTGCTAGGGGGATAGAATATAAAAATAGGGAGGTATTGCTTCAGTTGTACAAGGTATTGGTGAGACCGCACCTGGAATACTGCGTACAGTTTTGGTGTCCATACTTAAGAAAAGACATACTTGCTCTCGAGTCAGTACAAAGAAGGTTCACTCGGTTAATCCCGGGGATGAGGGGATGGACATATGAGGAGAGGTTGAGTAGATTGGGACTCTACTCATTGGAGTTCAGAAGAATGAGAGGCGATCTTATTGAAACATATAAGATTGTGAAGGGGTTGGATCGGGTGGATGCAGGGAGGATGTTCCCGATGATGGGTGAAACTAGAACTAGGGGGCATAGTCTTAGAATAAGGGGCTGCTCTTTCAAAACTGAGATGAGGAGGAACTACTTCACTGAGGGTGGTAGGTCCATGGAATATGCTGCCCCAAAAAGCTGTAGAAGCTACATCATTACATAAATTTAAAACAGAAATAGACAGTTTCCTAGAAGTAAAGGGAATAAAGGGTTATGGGGAGCGGGCAGGAATTTGGACATGAGTCTAGGTTCGGATCGGTCATGGCCCTGTGGGTAGCGGAGCGGGCCCAGGGGCCGTGTAGCCTGATCCCGCTCCTATTTCGTGTGTCTAATTCTGTTAGATTCAGGAGATCGTTCTGTGATAGTAGATTGGCGGTTAGGATAAGATCAGCCATGATCTTATTGAATGGCGGAGCAGGCTCGAGGGGCCGATTGGCCTACTCCTGCTCCTATTTCTTATGTTCTTATACATGCAAGGCTAATTATACGGAGGTTCCCAACAATTCCCCTCTAAGAGATCTACTTTTTTTTATCCGGCACCGACAGGACCGGCGTGGTGCCGGTTGATCAAAAAGCCCGGATTACAGAGAGGTATACTTATCAAGGTACGAGAGCCCCGTACACTGCCACAGGTGCAGGAGCCCCGGTTACACGGCACTCGTGCAGGAGTCCCAGTTACACGGCCACAGATCCAGGAGTCCCTGTTGCACAGCCACAAATCCAGGAACCCCGGTTACACGGCCACTAATATATAGTAAAACTTACCTGAACCTACTCCTGAATTTTGCCAGTTAAGAGAGATTTCCGGATATTTAGGTGCCGGTTAAAAGAGAGTTTCCTGTAATAAGTAGGGGTGAGTTTGAAGCTCTATATATAAAATATGCACTGAACTACTGCAAAAATGTACTAACGCATACAGCACACACATTGCTATATTGCATCATGTGAGTGATACCAAATAGAATTAACTTCATGGTAGCATGTCTCTTTGCCCAAGCCCCTCAAATGAAGGCCAACATTAAGCTAACACATTATCTGGTAGATGTTATAAAAGGTAGATGCCCACAGGATAGTTGATGAGAAACTTGATGCTTGGCATGACAGCTGCTAGAAGGAATTAGGAGAATGCGCTGATTCATCCAGGGCACTCAATCTTGTCACCATACATGTTCTCCTGGAGCCAAAACAACCTCATAGAACCTCACTTCCCTTCACTCCACCCCTCTTTCAACCCTCCCCCCACCCTTCAAAGGAGAATTGTTATTATTTGGACATCACACAAGTGAAGAGCATCATTTTAACCCCATACTAGGCAGGTAGCAGATATCGTGAACTCTTTACAAGCAGCATGGTGAGCAATATAACTCTCCATAAAATGTACAAGTGTATTGCCATCATCCTCCTGACCAGTGTGGACACACACCATGCTGCATTAAATGGTGCTCCCAACAGTTGGAGGTATGCAGCTTCATTCTATGCAATTTGGCACTGTGCCCTAGATTAATCCCTGAACCAGGCAGATCCGTGGGATTCGAGGACATTGCCTATACAGGACCATCCAGCCAGACTGGGATTGCTCCCATTTGGCTTCAAGCAAGCCAATGCCTTAATGGGCAGAGTACCTAACTGGATTAGCAAAAAACCTTTAGTGGTTAAGCGTCAGGATTTGCTCAGGGGTAGAACTCTCACCCGAGAAAAAAAAGGTGTCACAAGTGGATGTAAAAGATGCCACAGCACGATTCAAAGAGCAGCGCAATTCTTCCGATATTCTGGCCAAAGCTTCCTTCTCAACCAACACCATCAAAAGCAGATTATCTCGTCATTGATCTCGTTGCTGTTTGTGGGACCTCTCTGTGCACAAGTTGGCTGCCGCATTTCCCTACATTACAACAGTGACTCGACTTCAAAAGCACCTAATTAGCCGTAAAGCACTTTGGGACATCCTGAGGATGCAGAAAGTACTATATAAATGCAGGTTCTTTCGTTTCCTTCTTATCTCCAGCAGCACACCTGTTTAAACTTGGGGATCCCCAAGTTTTCATTGTTGCCAAATGCGCTTAAGCTCTCTGGGACGGAGACAATGCACACATCGTATTAGGCAAGCAGAAACTATAACCGCATGGATTCCTCAGTAGCTTGGTTCGGAGACTCTTAAAAATGGTCATGGGTTTTTGTGCAGGTCAGACAGCTGAATGACTAAAAAAATTGCTTTTCACTTTTCAGGTCAAACTGTTTGTTGTATTTTGTCCCCTGTACAATATACATAAACAACACAAGCTACCACTTCAACAAACTGAGAACTTGCAATATAAAACAAATAAAATTCATTTTTTGGGATCTTTCAATACACAACATGCCACTTTAGGAAAGGATTGTTTTCAATGGATTTCACTTAATCCACACTTTGTTGAATGATAATCACTGTCCCCGATATGATTCATTAAGCAGTAGATACACAGCTCATACCATTGTGATTAAGATTCATAGATTACTTAAGTTCGAGTTTAGCAGAAAACCACATTCCCATAACAAAAACAGAAAATGCTGGAAATGGTCAGGCATCTTGTGCAGAAAGAAACAGAGTTAACGTTTCAGGTCGATGACCTTTTGTCAGAACTTCCGATGAAGGGTCATCGACCTGAAACGTTAACTCTGTTTATCTCTCTCCAGAGATGCTGCCTGACCAGCTGAGTATTTCCAGCATTTTCTGGGGTTTTTTCAGATTTGCAGCATCTGCAGTATTTTGCTTTTGTACCACATTCCCATGTTTTTAATACTACTCTGGAACTAATAAACTTTGTTTTAATTCAATGTACATATCTCAATGACCTTGAAAGGAATACACTTCACCTGAAAAGAAAGAATACCAGATCTTGCTCAAACTGTAGATTCTATGGGGGAAAAATTGGGTTGCTAAGAGGGCACTAACAAGGCGCAAAGCAACTAGCGCCCGGGCGCAGTGCCGCCCACGCCTCCCGTGAAATTCAGCGGGAGATTAGCGGTGGTGCTAACCGGTAGCATCCCGCGGCGCTGCAGCGATGACATCATCGCCTTGTGCAGCGCCCCACTCGCGATCTTCGGGAGCGCCCCCTGACTTACCACCGGACGCTATGTCCGATGGGGTCAGGGGGGCCTACCTGCAGCCTGGGGGGGGGGGGTCGCTATTTAAAGGCGAGGTGTGGGGCGGTCATTTTTGTTGCTGGCCACCTGCCAGCGCTCCCGCCCTCGGCCTCCTGAATGGCCCCACCCCCCGCAGAGTGCTGGCTGCGCTGCATGAGCCCGGCACTTCGAGTGCTGGGCTCTCTTGCCAGCACTCCCAATCCTCAGGGGCCCAGCTGGGCCCCGGGTCGCGCTGCACAAGGCCCCTCCCCTTTAAGAAGGGGAGGAAAGCCTGCAATACCGCGGCACGACATGCCGCAACGCCACTCGCAGCACCCCAAGAGGGATGCAGGGTGCTTCCAGTGGTGCCCTGCTTCCCTCTTGGGACACAACCGCTCAATTTCCAGTGTGGGGTTGCTAATTTCTCCGGGGCGCTAAAAGTAGCGCCCTGGTGAAGTTAGCGCACTAAATGGGGTGCTACTCAATTTTTAGCCCTACATATCTTCATGCAAAAGCAAACCTCAATAAAATATTAGGACCAGACAAAAATACATTTAGCACCTCCAAGAAACAGCAGATAGCAAGAATTGATTCTTGGGGTGCTACCCTATGATTATTCTGACCATCATGTACTGTCCCATTATCTTTTAATTTAATCTCTGTTTTTGTAATTCAGTCCTTTAATAATTTCCTTTTGGTCTCCTTGTGGCATACACCAATTCCTTAACATGAAGCCAGAGAAGTGATTTATTCCCAGCCTTTGATCCTACTGCTATTTAACCATCCGCCAGAAGTGCACGACCACTGCATAAATTGGCTCATTTTCAAATTTCATCATTATCCACTGGAGAACATCTCGCCCTTTCTTTGGCACCTTTCCCCAAGATGACCTGCCCAATATTGAGACGCGCCACGTGATGAATGTTGGGCGGAAAATACCACATGCTACTACTCTGTGGGGCAGCCCGTTAAGAAATGTAAGGCAGCATGCTGGCGTAGCATTATTGCATTTTAAATCATTAATATTCTTAATGTACCATAAAGTTAACTATTTAAGAGCAATTCTGTCACTACTTCGCATTGCATCAAAAACCACACATACATATCAGTTTAATTGTACAGAAATGCTGCAGTGTTACTTCAACTTGCTGAGCAATCAGACTGGAGTCAGCCATAATACTGGGCAACAGCTGCTGCCTCTGTTTAATTCTGCTTCAACAGTAGCAACACTGTCTAGTGACAGCTCCTGTCATTTCAGATTTGCTATTCAAATAGTATTTAATTCAAATGTTAAAAAGAATTAAGTGTGCACTGCATAGAGAACTTTAATACTGATTAAAAACATATATGCAGAGTGTTCAGTTAATACATAAAAATCTACTTAACTCACTCAATAGCATTCATCCATGTTCAAGGCTGGTACAGTATATATTGTGGGGGAAAGTGGCCCATCCCTCACTTACCCGCTTTAACCTAGGGTAGATTCAGCCAACCATGCTCTGGCAATGCAGTCTCGAACAGTATAAACAGATTTTAAGAAGGGAAAAAAACAGACCGGCGATGAAGCATAATCTTGAATTGAAATACTCTAGTATTTGTTTTGCATCAGCCAGTACAACAGCACATCGGTATCCTCTTCAGCCCCATGCCAGAAAGGATGAATTTAGAATCTTATATCAAATAGGATATCAATAACCATTTCTAGGGAGAGGGACACTAACTGCATCAACATCGCAGCATTCCCAGGTGTTGCACTTGTGATCTACGTTGGGAATGCTGATTCAAGCTGTTCCATCACAGTCATGCTTCACACTGTAAATAGCCATCTGTCTTACCTTTTAGTCCTAGATACTTCACTGGATTCCTGCACTTGTACTTCAATATCTGGAAATTCTGCTGAAACCCAGACAGGCCAATCACGTTCAATAAATGAACTCAAAATATCTTCCTGCACTAGCAAGCTGAAATGGTACGGTTGTACTACTTTTGGAAGGGGGAAATAATGGAGGGAACTAAATTTTCCCTTTAAAGTCAGCTCAGTCACGATGCAGCTTAGGTTATAAACCAGCAAGCACTATTAACAAAATATGCATTTGAAGGAAAACACATCCCTTTTAGAAATGTATAACCTTTTAAAAACAATGCTGTGAATAAACAGTCCCTATAACGGGATGAGCTGGTCTGTATAGTTGCAGGGAAGCCGAGGTAGTCAGGCTCTGCAGCATGACTGCAGCCAGGAGTAACCATGCGGATTTTGTCTCGACACTTCCTGTACGGTATTCGTTTTACAAAATACAATTAGAGATCAATTTGCAGCACAGCGTCAAACAGTAATTGTGTAAGAATGTGGGAAATATTTGTAACAGAATAAAGCAGAACACACCCCTCACAGTGAAATGTGCATCTGCCCTCTGGAAAGCTACAGGCAAAGCTGGCATGTGACTGGCATGGGGTCTAAAACTCTGCTTACATTCTCAGTACAAAAAGGATTTCCAGCATCAGCTGCAGATAACACTCACCGGTCAGGATATATTGTAGGTACATCTGCAAGTTATTTTATTGGAACCCGCAATATGCACAGCGAAGCCGTCAACATGTAGAAGTGCAAGTGGGACATTTCATTTACAGCGAAAAAGCTTCTGAAAGTCAAGGCTCCAGCCTAATGGGAGCTGGGGAGGTAAAGGTTCAGCTCAGAAGCAATGGTCTGGATCTTGCGGTCGGCGGCGTAACTACGGATTACGCCGCTGGCATCCGAACGGAATGCGTACTTACCTGATGGGGACCCACCTTTGCGAACTTGCTGTTTGATGCTGCGTAGTAGAGGGCAGCGTAGTGGCCCACGGACCCCAGGGGCGCACCATGTGCAGAAGCATACCCGGGATCACCTGGGCTAGTGCTCCAATCAGGAAACAGAAGGTGTCTCATTCATTTATGATCTCCGGAAAGGGAAAAAATAATCCCTCATTACTAGAACCTTCCGGGACTTAATGTGCATCAACATCTAGACTTTCAGTATGGATTTTTTTTTTTTTGAGCTTATGCTCCATAGATGCAAAAAAAAATAAACCCCTCAATGTGGCAACTGCTTCCTCTGAACTTTCCATGGACAAAATCCGAAAATGCTTCCATTTCCAGCCTAAGTTTTTTAAATTACAGGTAGACTATCCTTTATCCGAAAACCTCGGGACCAGTCGTGTTTCGGTTTTCGGAAAATTTCGGATTTCGGAAGGTATTTTATAAGACTGGGAAATTTGTCGGGTGTGGGTCGGCGGGGGGGGGGGTCGGCGGGGTCGACAGGAGTCGGGGTCGGGTCCGCGGGGGGGTCGGGGTCGGCGGCGGGGGTCGGGGTCGTGCGCACGACTTACGCTGACCCTCTGCTCAGCGTAAGTCGTGCGCCACTCTGGTCATGTCGTGCGCACGACTTACGCTGAACGAAAAAACCTTCGGTTTTTAAGAGGGTTTCGGTTTTCGGAAGTTCGGATAAAAGGTAGTCTACCTGTACTCGGATGTGTCAGGGGGTATCCCCTTACGCTGTGCAAACAGGCCTTGCAACTGTTTGCATCAGCTGTAAAATTTTCAGGCGTAATTGCTGCGCCGTTTAGCCCACCTCTGGACCAACAATTAGGATTTCCCCATCTGTGCGGATCATCTGTCAAGTCGGAACTCGACAGATCACAAGTTCGGGACTTGGCGCATGTGGAAATACCGAACTTGCGATCCATTTGAAAGACAGTATGACGGCGTACTCGGAGTACGCAGTCTTACCCACCACAAATTCTGGCCCAATAGCTTCACTGAAAACGTTTCTGAAAATTTGGCTCATACTGAAATCATTGTCTTGTAAATATTGCCAAGACCAATATAAAGCATTTGTGTTTCTACCCTTCTCCCTGGTTCCGCTAGAGAATGCTGACAAACAGTGGGAGCTTGTCGCTTGTTAAAAATGTCCCATTTAGAAGTCTGTCTCTTGACAGGTTGCATAAACAGTACAGGATCAATTAAAGTGAAAATTACCATCACTGAAACTTGCATAAAGATGCTTCAAGGAGTGTTTATTTTTCCTTTAGCTGCCATTAGCGAACAGAAAACCACATTTCAACAATTCACAGTAAACATCTCCGCTAATGAGCATTCAGTGCATAGCTGACATTCCAGTGGTTGTTTGTAATGTGCAGTGTGTGTGAATGAACCAATACCGGGGACTAATCTACACAGTAATCTTGTTCAAATTTGTGAACCTATTCCTGTCCCATTCACACACATATGCCTTTAGTGCTTCAAGTGATTGATCTCCTCTTTTGCGGTGTTCAATTTTCTATTATAGCGACTTATTGCAACTTTTACGTGTGTAATTTAATACATTTGAAAACTTTGAAAAGCTTTTCAAAAACGGCAGCACCAGCTCAACTTATAATTGCACTACAAATGCCTGAGAGAAAGATTTATTTAGAGTAATAATTTGCCATTTTGATCTACAAAAGGGAATGTTAGAACTGTTTGGCAAGTTCTAAACATTTTGAAAATGTGCATAATTGGATATGTGCAAGGCTGCAAAGTACACCAAAGGACAGGCCTTGGGGGCAGGGAAGATTAGGCTACTTTTTTGTCAAAACATTCAATAGTAATTTGCAAGATTTCTTCAAATGCTCTGAAGTTCCACTGGCTCAACATTATTAAAACAGAAAATGTGTCTATACTCCATCCGCTTTGGAAGGGAACCTTTAGCCGCAAGATAAAAAATTCCTCACCAGAAAAAAATCCTCCACCAAGGCCATTCACAAAGCAAATTAATTCAACAAGGCAGCAGCAGTAAGGGAGGCTGGACTAGGAGTATCAAGCATCACAACAGAGCAGCAGATAAGGCTTAGGGAGAAGGTTTTGAGGAAAGATTGAAGAAACCACTTTTTTAGCCTAGAAATGAGGCATCCGAGAGGTGATCTCATTGACATCTATAAGGTTGATAAATTAAACTGCAGAAATGGAACTAGGGGCATGTGTTCAAACTTGTAAAAAGTAGTTTTAAGACTGAGATAAGGAAATTGTGATCAACATGTGGAATAAACCCCCCAAAAAATACTGGAGGCAAAAACCCTGGAATTATTAAAGAAACATTTGGATGCTTCAATGGGGCAGGGTGTGGGGGAGGGGGGGGGGGAGGGGCAGAAAGTGAAGGGATAAAGATCTCATGGCGGTTGAACAAAAAATGGGCTGAATGGCTTTCCTCATCCATAATTATGAAGTACTGTAATCCCATTGGCCCTTCTAATTACTTTCTGCACTTGCAAGCTAGCTTTTAATGGCTTATACTAACATACAGTAAACCTAATCCCCAGGTGGCACTGAAGTCAAAACTAGGTGACCAGCTTGGCTTTTCAGGTTAGTAAGTAGCTGTAAGAATAATCACCTATCCTCCGTTACAGGTAGGCCTAACTATAGAATCTCCAGCTCGATGCTGAAAGTGACCCACATTCAGCTAAGGAGCTTTCAACATGTTCCACTAGTTAATTAAAAACTCAATTTAGTGGTTCAGTACATACACTCCAATAGAAATGGCTCCAGGGAAAAGATGGTAAGACTGTACAACTTAGGCTAAAACTGGTGCAGCAACAGATGAATTTTGAAGAACAAGAAAAGCCTAATAAGTCAGTCACATTTTTGATTGACTCAACTCCACCAATTATATATTTCCTAACAGATTATTTGCTGTACTAAATTTCCCTGGTAGCTTGTTCAACAAAGTCTTATTACTTGTATATAAAATATTTCCACTTCCATTCTTAATCCCAAAACGTTCTCATTTTTAGCTTGTGCCAACTGGCACTTGAACATGTTACCATATAGCCAACATTTGGTCTCCGTCTAGCTTTGTCAAATCTTTTCATAATTTTGAAGAATTCAATTAGGAGCAAGCTGACTGTAACTGAATTTATATCCCATATAAGAACACAAGAATTCGGCTCCTCCAGCCTGCTCCGCCACTCAATAAGATCAGGGCTGATCTCATTTTGGCCTCAGCGCCACTTTCCTGCCTGTTCCCCATAACCCTCGACTCCCCTGCAGCTCAAATATCTGTCTATCTCCGCCTTGAATATATTCACTGACTCAGCCTCCACAGCTCTCTGGGGTAGAGAATTCCAAAGATTCACAACACTCAGAAGAAATTCCTCCTCATCTTCGTCTTAAATGGACGACCCCTTATCCCGAAACTATGCCTCCTCGCTCTAGATTCCCCCACTGGGGGAAACATCCTCCCTGCATCTACCCTGTCAAGCCCCCTCAGAATCTTATATGTTTCAATAAGATCACCTCTCATTCTTCTAAACTCCGATGAGTATAGGCCCAAACTGCTCAACCTTTCCTCATAAGACAACCCTTTCATCTCAAGAATCAACCTAGTGAACCTTCGCTGAACTGCCCCCAATGCAAGATAGAGATCAAGAGAACACAAGTCTGTGCTTAGAGTACAAGTGAATTCTCAGCCGCCAGTTTCTGTTCATCAATGGCCACGGAGTTTTTTTCAATCAAATGTAAAGCATCAATTTGCAGTGTTGCTTAATCACTTAATTGTCATTATTAATTTTATGGTGACTAAGGATCTGCCACTTTGCCAAAGGATTCAGCTTGTGTCAGAAGATTCAAAACCGTCTACACTGGTAGATTGATGAATCAAATGGTTTCATTATAAAATATAAAGCACATCACAATGACTTGCACTTACCACAAATCATGAGCGCATGTTTTATGAAGTACGAATTAAATTACTATTTGCTTTAGAAAACATCACAAATGAGCCAACAACCTTAATTACATTATTCACCTGTGGAAAAGATTAGAAAACTATGAGCCTAGAAATTACGTAGTGCTATTAGCAGACATACTAAACGCTACCACTGGGAACACCACCACCTCCAAGTCACACACCATCCTGACTTAGAAGTATATCGCTGATCCTTCAGTGTCGCTGGGTCAAAATCCTGGAACTCCCTCCCTAGCAGCACTGTGGGAGTACCTTCACCACACGAACTGCAGCGGTTCAAGGCGGCGGCTCACCACCACCTTCTCCAGGGCAATTAGGGATGGGCAATAAATACTGGCCTTGCCAGCGACGCCCAGATCCCATAAGCGATTTGAAAAAAATACTAAACACTTGAATATGAAATTTCTTCACCCATTATTAATGAAGGTGGTAACCCATTTAAAATAAACTAATGCTGTAACTAATATAACAAACAAGGGAATGTCATAAATGCACACATTCCTTCACTAACTTAACAGATAGATTAAATGAGTGGGTAAAACTGTGGCAGATGGAGTTCAATGTGGGGAAATGTGAGGCCATCCACTTTGGACCCAAGAAAGGTAGATGAGTATTTTGCAAGTGCAGGAGCAGAGAGATTTAGAGGTCCAAGTACAGGAATCACTAAACACTAGTGGATAGGTACAAAAAATTATTTAAAAGGCTAATGGAATATTGGTCTTTATTTCAAGGGGGCTGGAATACAAATGGGGAAGTTAGGTTAGTGTTATATAAAAGCACTGGTTAGACTTCATTTAGAGTACCGCGTTCAGTTCTGGGCACCACACCTCAAAGGATATATTGGCCTTGGAGGGAATGCAGCGCAGATTCACCAGAATGACACCAAAGCTAAAAGGGTTAAATTATGAAGACAGGTTGCATAGACTAGACTTGTATTCCCTTGAGTATAGAGGGTTAAGAGGTGATGTAATCGAGGTGTTCCAAGATGATTAAAGGATTTGATAGGGTAGATAGAAGGAAACTATTTCCTCCGGTGGGAGAGTCCAGATCAAGGAGGCATAACCTTAACATTAGAACTAGGCCATTTGGGGTGATGTCAGGAAGCACTTCTTCACACAAAGGGTAGTGGAAACCTGGAGTTCTCTTCCCCCAAAAAGCTGTTGAGGCCAGATCAATTGGAAATTTCAAAACTGAGATAGATAGGCAAGGGTATTAAGGGTTATGAAACCAAGACGGGTAGAGTTTACATACAAATTAGCCATGATCTAATTCAATGGCGGAACAGGCTTGAGGGGCTGAATGGCCTACTCCTGTTCCTATGTTTCTTAATAACTAATTTCTAGGCTATGCATTTTTACAAGGACAGAAGGATGTAGAATTTCTATAACCTATTTAACAGTGCTTTAAATATATAGCAGTCTTTAGAAACGAAACCTGTTAAGTAGATGCTTGAACTAAAATTAACCTCCAACACTGCCCCTGAACACAACTGCAGGTCTGACTATGCTTATGATTATGATTATTTACAATTCTGTTTCTGAAAATCATCTCAATAGTTCATGCATGTAGAGTTCTAATAGTGGAGGCGTTCAATTATTTTATTGAATTAAAAATATAGTACCGTTACATCACCTAATCTTGGTCCTCCAAAGGGCAGACTTGCATGCATCACACGGATGACCAGATTAGTGCAACAAGACATATAGATAGACATCGATCGCAAGTTGCTGTGGTTGATCGAGCCAGAGGAACCCTTACTGATACACTGGCTTGTACTAACTACCCTGGGACTTTAGATGTGCCAATAATGTATTCATCTGACTAGCAGGTATGAGAAGGGAAGTGCGATTTTGAATTGTATTTTTGTACTTGGTCCCATTGACTGGATGGTAAAAGCCTTTCTTTGCTCAGTTGGAACAAAGACATGGGCAACAAAATATTGCAACATTTGATGAACTCTTGCCCTGTCACTCCAATTAAAAGGTGATCAAAAGGGGCCGCAATTAGATTGTAAACAAAATCATATACAGCATTTGAGAAGCACTAAAGATGATGTCATTCCATGCAAAATAATAGTGCCATTGTAGCAGTACTTGGCAGCTTAGCATGTGAGGCAGCTGCAGTATAACTACAACCACTACATTCTTTTTCTTTTTTAAAAAGATACTCCTGTAATTCTAGTGGTTAAAAGTTGCTGACTGGACAGCCAGCAATTTGCAATCATCAGAAATTTTAAAAACTTGGTGGACAGAAAGATCCATACACATGCACTCACCTTTGCCTTTCACCACTCAGGTGACACAAAAGGATAATGGCCCAGAAATTCAGGTCCCAATGCGTGAGTACGCACGGGGTACTCACGCGTAGGCCCAACGAAAGTGCCGGTTTCGTGCATGCACTGCGCACGCGCGGGAAACCGGCACTTCTGTTCTCCTGAAAGAAGGGGTTCAGAAGTCGAACGCGTGCACTGGAGAGGCAGCGCGTGCACATTGAACTTACTTTTTTTTTTGCAGGTTTTTCCAGGAGGGCAAGTCTCCAGCAGTTACACTTTTAGAAAGCAGGCGTAAGGCCTGCTTTTAACAAGGTAAGTGGTGAATTAATTAAAATTAAAACATTTTTCCCACAGGTTTATTATTTTTAAATACTTTAAAGAAAGGTAAGTTTATTTTTAGCCCCGTTAGAAAATGTAATTAATTTTTTCAAAAATTTAAATTGTTTAAAATAGTTATTTCATGTAATTTATAGTTTATTTTAAAAATGTGATTTTTAAATTAATTTATTTGAGGTTTTAGTGACGTTTTGGGGCTTATAGTATTTATAGGTTTGACAGCTCTTCCTGTCAAACTTATGAATGAAGCATTCCCTGCTACCATTGGCTCTCCATGGCCCACATGATCCCAGGGGACGCATCGAACTAACTGCGCCCCTGGGATACGCAAGCACTGCGCGGCAGTTGGAGGAGGCCCAGGATCGGAATCCCACGGGGGCCCACATCTCAACGGCCGGCGTGCTAGGTAAGTGCAGGTCGGGGGCTTGCATCCGCGGGAAGCCTCCGACCTGAATTTCTGGGCCAATGTAACTACAGCTAACCGAACTAACCATTAAAAGCAACTGACACTGCATCTCTTAGTGCAGTGCAACTGAGGTATTATAAAACGGTCTGGTCATGCACTGCCTACAATTTCATTTCACCAAATGCAAAGCTCTGCTTGGTGCAGGAATGTTGCGATGATAGTCTTATAAAGCAGTACTGCACATGACAAAAACAAGCAGAAGTATTATAAACAGGTGACTGGGAGCAGGCAGTTGACAGATAAAAGTATCTACAACAATTATTATAATTTCTTTATTCGTTCGATAATGGCAGGTCCAGTTAAGTTCCAATAAAGCCAAGATTAAATACTTAGTGGAATAATATATTCGTAACAAATTTAATTTGCTGGCAGTTTGTGATTTGGATTGGAGATAAAAAATCTCTATTCAACCAAATAGAGATATTGCCAAAATATAATATTACGGCCCTGATGCAGGTCAGTAATCTTGAGTATTCCTCAATCAACTTACAGTAGAATAGATTTGAGGCAACTACAAAAATGAAAATTGGGCTCAACAACAGAGAAGCTATGCTTCTGCATTATTTCAATTTTAATATTGGCCCGGATTTTGCAGTCAGTGACGAATGAACCGTGGCAACTGTTCATTACACTTGCACAGACTTTCTCTAAGGTTTTACACTGGATCTTGCTGTAATTAGGAAGCCATTTTGGTGTAGCACCTTCCACAGGGGATCTGGGACCTGTGTGAAGAGACACTGTGCATCTCCTTAACCAAATCAGATTGAAGAATCGTTAATGAGCAGTGCAGAGTCTGAAGCAGGAAGTGTAAGTTAGACTATTTAACTCAATGCCAAATCATGTACGGAAATCAAAATAAAGAGAGAGAAAGAAAGATGGGATTGAGAAAGAGGAAGAAAACGTTTTTTTAAATTTCCATTAAAAAAATAAATCTCCAACAATAATTAAAATCTGAAGGAATGAGACTTCACACTTGTTAAAGTTATTTTTCAATGCCAGAGAGGTTGTTTGGCAGTAACGAAGACTTAGCACGCTGTTAAAAATGTACTTAAACTGGAATGGACAAGCCCTAACTTTTTCTGGTATCTATCACGCAAGTACAGCAACTTTACAGCATTCCATGTATTTGAATGGCGAATCCCTCAGCGAGATATTGGTGTAGTGAAGCTTCTGGAGGAGCAGGGCAACTCGGACAGCAACTTCCTGGATTTCTGCGTTTAACTGTGCATGTGCGGTCGGTGGAAAATGGTGTCTGATTTTACACTTTAATAACGGTGAACGCAGATAACCTCAATTACCGCAAAATACAGGCCATTGTCCCTAACCTCCTATCAGTACCAACTCTTGCTGGTGTATGACCAAGGTACTGAAAAGCGATTGGCTCCAGTAGAACCACTGCTCAAGTCCTGCCCTCCCCTCTACAAATTTACTTCCCAGCAGGGGCCACTAAAATCAGGAGATTGAACTGAAGCCTCTCTTTCCCCTTTCGAGCATAGGGACACCAAGGCCAACAGTAGCCCTCTACCACTGCTGCAATTCAGTTCATTCATTTCTTTCTGGAATTCTAGACAAATTGTTTCGTACTCCTTTTCTCCAGTAACGTACAGGCCCAAATAGCAGATGTGCTAATATTATCAAATTAGTTACACAAATTGCTATCCACAGGTAGAAACACCACATGTTCTGGTGTTTTGTTTTGTTTCAAATAAAAAAGGACCTACTTCCAATTTTAAAACAACAGCATTTCCACAGCACATTGTGGAAAGTTTGATAAAATTGCAATTAACTGAAATTGCTTTGATAAAGATTGGTTAATACATAGAATATCAAACTCCTGAAACATTTGCACATAACTCATCTAAAAAATATTTTCCATAATTTTATCCTTCATTACTGGTCACACCAGTATCCAATTTTTCCTCTTACGTTCACCATTAACTACAGCAAAAGACTACACCAACACAAACTTGCCGGCAATATCAGGATGCAGATTCAGTCCGTGTAACCACATTCGTGTTCACATATTCACGCAGACAGACCAACTGACACAAAGTGAGATTCTCTGACATACATAAAACAATCACTCAATTTTTTCCCACCAATTACATCCCTCTTTAAATAGAAATGTATTGGTCACCAACCTAAAAATTAAGAGAATATAGAGGAGGTAGGTGGGGCGGGGGGGGGGGGGGGTGGGGGAAGAGAGCGGGGGCAAAAAGAGAGAGAACGCTCATATAACTAGGAAACAAAAAAGAAATCAAAAGCTGAGTATCTCCCTTAATGTGAAATCATCCCTCAGCTACTGAAGAACCCTCAAGTTGTGTCAAAGCCAGAAAAGTGATACTGTTGAGATACCGCGGCAAACGTGGGAGTTGAGACCAGAGCTAGTAAAACAGAACAGCTTTTTATTTCAGCCTCATGGCAAAACAGGAACTGGAAGAGCCCGCGCCTGACTTAAATACTCCCCAGACAGGAAGTGCTCCCGGCAGCCTGTCCCTGTGGGAAACAAGTTGCTGGAGGAAAGGGCCCCCGGTTGGGGGCGTCTGCTTAAACTGTCCGTACCGCCGTGAGCGGATTGTGTCCAGTGGTGGCGTGTCGCCACAGAGCTCCCCCCAGAATCCGCTTAGGAGGAGTGGACGAGTCGTGACGGTGGTCTGATGGTTCTGCCGCAGCGGCTCTGCGTGATCGCCGGTCTAGTTGGCGGGGCCTGGCGGTTCGCCGCCGGCTGTGCTGGCGGGACGGCCTCTAGTTGGAGGCCGGGCCACGGGGACCTGTTCCCCTGGTTCTGTGTGTGCTGGTTTGAGCCGGTCGATGGAGACTGTCTCGACCCTGTCGCCGAGTCGCAGCTTGAAGACCTTGTCCCCGGTTTGTAGTACTTCATACGGTCCGTCGTACGGGGGTCGCAGGGGTCCGCATCGTGTCGCACGAAGACAAAGCGCGCCTGCTGTAAATTTGGCGGAACGTGAGGTGCGAGTTCGCCGTGCCGGTTGACCGGAAGTGGGGCGAACTGCTGAGCGGAAGAGAAAAAGTTGAGCCACTGCTGGTCGGCCGACCAAGGCGTGGTAGCCTCCGGAAGGAATTCGCCTGGGACGCGCAGCGGTTGTCCGTAGACTAACTCCGCTGCCGAGGACTGGAGGTCTTCTTTGACCGCGGTGCGTAGGCCTAGTAGTACCCACGGTAGGCGGTCAGTCCAGGTACTGTCCTGCAGGCCGGCGCGGAGTGAGGCCTTGAGTGACCGGTGGAAGCGTTCACAAAGCCCGTTGGCCTGCGGGTGGTACGCCGTGGTTCGGTGGAGCGTCACACCAAGGTTGCGTGCTGTGGCCGTCCAGAGTTCGGAGGTGAACTGGGCGCCTCTGTCGGAGGTTATGTCGGCCGGTACGCCGAACCTCGCTACCCAGGTGTTAACGAACGCCCTGGCGATGTCGGCTGTGGTGGTGGAGGTCAGCGGCACTGCCTCAGGCCAGCGTGTGCAGCGGTCGACCATCGTGAGGAGATAAGTCTGGCATTGCGATGGCGGCAGGGGCCCGACGATGTCGACGTGTACGTGGTCGAAGCGGCGGCTGGGTACCTCGAAGTCTCCCAGGGGTGCTTTTGTATGCCGTTGTACCTTAGCCCGTTGGCAGGCGAGGCAGCCCAAGTCCGAACATCTCTGCTGAGGCCGCGCCAGACGAAACGCTGGGAGAGGAGTTTGACGGGCGCGCGGGAACCCGGGTGGGAGAGCCCGTGGAGCGCGTCGAAGACGCGGCGGCGCCAGGTTTCAGGGACGACCGGCCTGGGTTGGCCGAGTGTAATGTCGCAAGTAACTGCCGTGGCTTCGGGCCCGTGCGCGACCTTGGCTAGGCGTAGCCCTGGCAGGCTGGTAGCCGCCGAGAGGAGGTCTGGGTCCGTGAGCTGGGCCGCTGCTAGTTGCGTGTAGTCGACCGCGAGGTGATTCGCGCAGATGGCGGGACGGGAAAGGCAGTCGGCGACAACGTTGTCTCTACCGGAGACGTGCTGGATGTCCGTGGTAAACTCGGACACGGCCGCGAGCTGGCGTTGCTGCCGAGCGGACCAGGGTTCGGTGTGCTTGGCCATCGTGTATGTGAGTGGCTTGTGGTCCACGTACGCGGTGAAGGGGCGGCCTTACAGGAGGAACCTGAAATGGCGGACCGACAGGTGGAGCGTGAGAAGCTTGCGGTCGAAAGTGGAGTATTTGACCTCCGGGGGGCGCAGTTGGCGGCTGTAGAAGGCAAGTGGCTGCCACGCGCCATTAACCCACTGCTCGAACACGGCGTCGGCCCTCGGGTGCGCGAGCAGAGTGGCGTCGGCGAGCGCGTTTTTGGTGGCATCGAAGGCGGCTGACGTGTCAGTGGTCCAGGCTACGGCCATCTTGCCGGATTTACCTCGGAGGGAGTCGTATAGGGGCTTCATGAGGGCTGCAGCTCTGGGGATGAACCTGTTGTAGAAGTTCACCATCCCGAGGAACTCCTGGAGGCCCTTGATGGTTGTGGGGCGGGGGAACTGCTGGACGGCCTGCACCTTGTTGGGCAGGGGGACGGCCCCAGCAGGGGTGATGTGGTGACCGAGAAAATCGATCTCGGTTAGGCCGAATTGGCACTTCGCCGGGCTGAGGATGAGCCTGTGTTGGGCTAGGCGCCCGAACAGGACGCGAAGGTGTTCGAGGTGTTCCTGTTTGGAGGAGCTGGCCACGAGAATGTCGTCTAGATAGACAAATAGGAACTTCAGGTCCCGCAGGACCGAGTCCATAAGGCGCTGGAAAGCCTGGGCTGCATTCTTGAGGCCGAAGGGCATCCTCAGGAACTCGAACAGGCCGAATGGGGTGATGACGGCCGTTTTGGGGATGTCCGCGGGGTGTACGGGGACTTGGTGGTAACCGCGCACCAGGTCGACTTTGGAAAAGACGGTTCGTCCGGCCAGTCGGGCCGAGAAGTCCTGGATGTGAGGCACCGGGTATCGGTCGGGGGTGGTGGCGTCGTTAAGGCGGCGGTAGTCCCCACAAGGGCGCCAGCCTCCGCCGGGCTTAGGGGCGATGTGGAGGGGCGAGGCCCAGGGGCTGCTGGAGCGGCGGATGATGCCGAGTTGTTCCATGGTGGTGAACTCGGCCCGCGCGATTTCCAGCTTGGCCGGGTTGAGCCTGCGGGCGTGGGCAGAAACTGGAGGGCCGGTGGTGGGGATATAGTGCTCCACCCCGTGTTTGGCGGCTTTGGCCGAAAAGGTCGGGTTGGTGAGGGCGGGAAACTCGGCTAGGAGTGCCGACTAGTCGTCCACGGCCCTGGCGAGTCAGTAGGTCGTCAGGCCGGCCGAACGGTCCGGGGTAAAGGCGCCGGGGATGGTGGCCATAGTGTTGGCGTCGACGAGGCGGTGCCTCGGAATGTCGACAAGGAGGCCGCGGGCGCGTAGGAAGTCGGCGCCGATGAGTGGGCAGAGGACCTCGGCGGTGAGGAACTCCCAGTGGTAGCGGCGGCCCGCGAGGTCGAGCATGACCATGCGGGTGCCATATGTTCGGATGTCCGAGCCATTGGCGGCGGCCAGCGTGATACCTCGTGTGCCGCGTTGGATTTCGAGGGCGGAGGCGGGGGTGATGCTGTGCTGGGCTCGTGTCGCACAGAAATCGGCGGTTGGCTCTGTCGTCAGTGACGTACAGTAGAGGCCCCTTTTGCCCCACGGCCATCGCGGGGGCCGGTGCGGGGGGGGAAATTGAAGGTACACGGTGGCGTGCAGCGTTGGGCCTTAGTGACAAAACAGGTGTGGTAGTAACAGTGGCCCGGAGTGGTAGGGCGGGCGGGCCTGGTGGGCCGGGGAGACCGCGTGGTCGTTGCCGCGAGGTCGGGCGTGACGTCACGCGCGGACTGTGCAGAGAGCAGCCGGTCGGCCTTTCCTGCTATGTCATTCAGGTCCGTGGAGCCGGACTCCACAATGAGCGGGCGGATGCTGGCGGGAAGCTGCCGAATGAAAAGCGTGCGAAAGAGGGCGCCGGGGGGCTTGTCGTCCGCGAGGGACAGCATGTGGGAAAGCAGGTCTGATGGTGAAGCGTCACCGAGACCGGGGAGGTCAAGGAGTTGGCAGTGGCGCTGGTAAGAGGACGTTTGAAATTTTTTAAGGAGCGCAGCCTTCAGATGTTCGTACTTGCCAGTCTGTGGTGGGTCCTGCAGCGCTGCCCAAACTTTGGGGACGGTAGCGTACGTGAGCGAGGAGACAAGGTAGTCGTACTTCGTGGTGTCGCCTGTGATGCCTTTCAGCCGGAATCTGGACTCGGCTTGAACGAACCAGGCTTCGGCCAAGTTTTCCCAAAAGTCTGGTAATTTAACCGTGACTGCGTTTGTATCCGCCATGCTAGCTTAGGATTCGTCCTGAGCGTCGGGGTCACCAGTGTTGAGATACCGCGGCAAACGTGGGAGTCGAGACCAGAGCTAGTAAAACAGAACAGCTTTTTATTTCAGCCTCATGGCAAAATAGGAACTGGAAGAGCCCGCGCCTGACTTAAATACTCCCCAGACAGGAAGTGCTCCCGGCAGCCTGTCCCTGTGGGAAACAAGTTGCTGGAGGAAAGGGCCCCCGGTTGGGGGCGTCTGCTTAAACTGTCCGTACCGCCGTGAGCGGATTGTGTCCAGTGGTGGCGTGTCGCCACAATACTCAGTTAATGCAAGTGATGCTTTTAGTTCCAGTAATACAGATTGATACCCTTCTTAGTCCTCCATACTGGCTTCAGAACAATCAGTATTGTAAAAAAAAATAGTACAGATGCAATGATCTCCATTTCGCTGTTTACATAGCCAGTGCAAACTGGTTCCCCATTAGGCAACTGGTCACAGCTGCTTTGCGTAAAAGCTGAAAACTTAAATAAAAAGGACAGCAAAACATTCTGTTTAGTCCAAGCTAGATTATGTCTGGAAACTATTGGAGAGACACATCAGGAACTCGACTACCAAAAATACAAATGGATATCAACGAGCAATCATGTGCAAGAGCAACATTCAGGACCACAAATCTTATTTTGCAGCTGAATATTTTGAACCTAATGGGATCTCTATTGGCAGCTTAATCTGTTTCAGGGATTAGTGAAGGAAAAACACTTCTTTGGCATTTATTTTGTAGTTTAAGAAAATCACAGCGAGACAAATAAAAGGTTAGAAATTACAATTGGAAACACACACATATACACACACACACACACACACACACACACACACACACACAAAAACTACATGAAATGAAAAAGGTACCTGAAGGAAAGTATCAACTCTGAATTGTGCAAAGGCTCATCACTTATTCAATCACTACTTCAGGACCAGCATTTTAAGCTGCAGTATCCCTTAACTACATGAATAATAAATCATACTGTAAGCTTTAACATTTTATACGCACAGCTGTTCAGCTCCCTTAAATTGGCTGCTTATGACCTTATAATCTCTTGTAGGTACAAATAAAAGGATTAGAGTCTTAATGCACTTGTAGGGTGAGGCACACTCTCATCAAACCATACCACCTACAGAAAATCACACATTCTGCAAGGCAATTTAATTCTGTAATTTTTAGCATATGTATTTCACAAGACGAAAAATTGTGAAATAAGATTAATTCATTACCATAATAGTTTAAACAGCAGTACAACAGGGCAACAGATCAAGTACAAAAAAGTTCCACTTCATACTTTGCACTATAGTTTCTTTAACCAACACCAGAAAAAAGATTAAAGACTTGCATTTATATAGCGCCTTTCATGACCACCGGACGTCTCAAAGCGCTTTACAGTCAATGAAGTACTTTTGAAGTGGAGTCACTGTTGCAATATGGTCAACTCTTTTTATTCCAGACTTATTTAATTAACTGAATTTAAATTCCCCAGCTGCCATGGTGGGATTTGAACTCACATCCCGGGATCATTAGTCCAGGCCTCTGGATTACTAGCTCAGTGACATCACCACTATGCTACCATTCCCGTCAAACAAGCATGCTGTGAATGGCCAGTATTGCTATTAAAGACTAGGAGCTGTAGGCACAGTTGCATGCTGGAAGTTGTAGCTCGCTATTTTATTGAATCCTCTTCCGCTGATAGCTCGGTGAAGCTCCATGAACTTAAGCTTCTCAGAAGGTGGGGGGTGGGGCCTCCATAGGTATGGAGACCCCCACCATCAATATCAGATTTTGTGAAGAGTGGCACAACTCCTGACCCCTCAAAGCCTCTCCAATATCTGCAAAACTCAAATCAGGACAGTGATGGAATACTCAGCACTTGCCCGAATGGGTGCAGCCACAACACTCAAGATCAATAACATCCAGGACAGAGCAGTTCGCTTTATCAACTCCCCCGCCACTGGACTGAATATTCACCCTCACCAGCACCAGCACACGCTGGCTGCAGTATGTACCATCTATAGGATGCACTACAGCACTTCAAACTTACTTTGACTGCACCTCCCCTCCTCGGTGACTTCTACCACCAAGAATGAAAAGAGCAGAAATACCATCACCTCCAAGGTCCCCTCCTAGTCACATCATCGACCTTGACATGTATTCCGCGCTATATTCATCACTGGATCAATCTTAGAATTCCCTAACTGCCACCATTGTGGGAACACCATTGCCACAGGGATTGTAACAGCTTAAGTGGTGACTCTGCACCACCTTCTCAGGGTACTCGAGATAGGAAATAAATAGAAAGCAAGCTGATTACAAATATTTTTTGAAAATCTTGCTATCATTTTGTTGGTTCCCTTTCTCCTCTTTTTGCCGATATTGCTGATTGCTCATACTTGATTTGTTGCTGGCATATATCCATAGTAATTCCACAGTTTATATAGCCACTTTCCATTAATTTGTTCCTTATCGCTTCAGTTGTGACTGGTGCTGTTTAATAAATATGACATACAAAATATTATGGATTTGTCGCTAACTCAGAAGCACTCAATGTTATATTGTTCTGCATCTGCAACAACGTAGGTGGTGAGGTTTGATGCACTGTTTTTAATACTAATGGAGCTCCGGTGGCATGACTTGTATTCATTAGAAGATGCGTTGTTTTAAAAAAGACAGTCTTGAAGTTATATAGCGCCTTTCATGACCTCAGGACATCCCAAGCTCTTTACAGCCAATGAAGTACTTTTGAAGTGTCGTCACTGTAGTAATGGCGACATCCAATTTGCATACAAGGTCCCACAAACAGCAATGTGATAATGATCAGATAATTTTTTTTGAAGTGATGTTGGTTGCGGGATAAATATTGGCCAGGATCCCCTGCTCTTCTTCAAAATAGTGCCATAGGATCTTTTACGTCCACCTGCGAGAGCAGACGGGGCCTCGGTTTATCGTCTCATCCGAAAGATGGCAACTCCAAGGGTGCAGCACTCCCTCCGTACAGCACTGGAGTGTCAGCCTAGATTTTGTGCTCAAATCTCTTGAACAAAATGATTTGAACCAACAACCTTTTGACTCAGACAGAACTGCTACCCACTGAGCCACGGCTGACACTTCTAAAGTCTAGGCCTGTGTGACCCTTTAAGAATACAAGATGCAGTTGCTTTACATTCTTGAGATCAATGTTTAGGTCATTTACGCCCAAGTCCCACCCGTTTTCAGGTGGACCTGTAAATGGGCAAGCAGTCTGCCCACCTGAAACAGGTGACTCATAGAATTATAGGACAGACTGAGGCAATTTGGCCCATATTGCCTCTGCTGGCACTTTGATAGAGCAATCCAATTAGAACCACTCCCCTGCTCTTTCCCCACAGTCTTGCAAACATTTCTATTTCAAGTAAATATCTCATTTCCTTGAATCTGCTTCCACCACCCTTTCAGGTAGTGCATTCCAGATCATAACTCACTAAAAAGGAATTCTCATTTTCCCCCTCATGTTCTTTTTACAATCGTCTTACATCTGTGTCCTCTAGTTACTGACCCACCCACCAGTGGAAACAGTTTCTCCTTATTTACTCTCATCAAACCCTCAATTTTGAACACCTCTATTAAATCTTCCCTTAACCTTCTCTAAAGCCAACAACTCCAGCTTCTCCACATAACATTCACCAAAATATTATCAGGGCCCCAAGGGTTAAATTATGTAGGGAGAATTACAAAAACTAGGCCTGTATTCGCTGGAATATAGAAGATTAAGGGGGGGATTTGATTGAGGGTTTTGCATTTAAGGAATTGATAGGGTAGATAGAGAAACTTTTTCTGCTGCTGGGGAAGTTTAGGACAAGGGGACATAATCTTAAAATCCGAGCCAGGCCATTGAGGAGAGAAGTTAGGAAACATTCTTCACACAAAAGGTAGTAGAAGTGTGGAACTCTCCCACGTAAAGCAATAGATGCTGGCGCAATTAATCATTTTAAATCTGAGATCGATAGATTTTTGCTAGCCAAGGGTATTGAGGGATTATGGAGCCAAGATGGGTAAATGGAGTTAGGACACAGATCAGCCATGATCTCACTGAATGGCAGAACAGGCTCGAGGGGTTGAATGGCCTACTCTTGTTCCTATGTTCTCTCATCTGTGGTATCATTTTCGTAAAACTCCTCTGCAGCCTAGCCAAAGCCTCGACATCCTTCCTAAAGTGTGGTGCCCAGAATTGGACAATACTCCACTGGAGGCCTAACCAGTGAAAGGCAGCTTAAATATGAAAATCGGAGTCTTATGCTGGTTATAGAAACCCAACTGCAATTTTCAGATACAATTGGGTGAAGAGTGCAGGTGTGTTCCTCCTGGCTTTCCAAAGAAAATCCCGGCCCATTCGAGGCCCTCCTGGGATCACCCCCTCCTCCGGATCAGCACAGGAGCCGATTCCCCTCCCACAGCAGCGAGCATCAACTCGCAGGCACCATATTAATGGGGTCCACCGACTTCAAGCGCCTTCCAGGTGGAAAGTGACAATCACCCCCCATCGAATTCGAGCCCAGGTTTGTGAGAAAAGCTGAAGACTTGAAGTAAAAACATTTGTTCTGGACCAATGAACATTTTGTGTGTGCAGATAGCACCCTCTGGTGGTGGTTATTGTGTTAACAGTTTGTATGCTGGAAAGGTCATCTGATCTTTCTTCCTGTGAGAACTAATTTGACCTCCCTACCTTTCTTCCTGTTGACCCCAGGAAGCAGTTTTGCTAGGAAGAACCTGACTTGAGTAATGGAGAATCTGCCATGAGAGGTTCCATTCACAATCCAATGTAATCTGATTTCATGTTAGGCCAAGCGCAATATCTGAGAGTATCTTTGTTCCTTAGCATAATAGCAACGTTGTCAGAGTAATATTTTGATAATACTATGTTTATAAAAGGTTAATATTTGATAGTTATAGAAGTTAGTCCAAATGTTAGTTAGTTATACAATTAGTCTATTCTACTGTTGTAAATATGTTTATATCTTATGTAATATCGAATGTATAGCACTCAGTTTATGTACAAAACATACTTTGTCTTTGTTTACAGTTTCACAAATTTGTTCAAGTAAAGCTTCAAAACAGCAACCAGCTTCAGAAGAATTATTTTGAATGAGTGTTTAACTTGCTGGATAACTAGATAGGAACACATCTAGCGCAGCCAATACAACATTAATGAAAACACTTAGAAAAGATCATTTTTTTCGGTAAATTTAATCATGTTAGTGTAAAATGTGCAATTCCTGAGACGCCAAGATCGAGGGAAATTTTTTTTTCTACTGCCTTCTGAAGTCCAGGCAGGTCACATGGGAGCACTTGCTATAACCAGTAAGTGAAAGAGGACTGATTGTTCAACCCCTGGGTCACTACCTGCCCAATATCTAGGTAATGTGAAGGCAGATTCTGGGTCATAGTAAGGGAATGGTTCAAGATGCTGACAAAAAAAATATCTAGAGTAAAAATGTAACAATGCCCTGAAATAATTTTTTTTTTTTTTTTTTTTAAATAATGTATAGTCAATCCACCAGGAAAGTCTCTAGAACACTGGTTGTACATTAAATCAGTCATCTGTTCTTCTCTGTGCTTGTTACCACATTCACAGTGCACTCTTGGAGTTCCGATCCATTATATGCATCACCGCTGGACAACAAATCAGAAAAAAAAACTGCAACAATGGTGCTGAATCACCTAAGCCTCAAAGACGTGTAAACACTATAAACAATATCCAGCTGTGAAGTGCACAAATTGTTGCATTGAGAGAGAATGAGGTAGAGAAAGGCCCACTTTGTTAATGGGGTCCTTCAGATTATTGTGCACACTGAGGGAACAAGAAAATGCTCTCCATAGATCAAAAGGGCAACCCATCACTTTAATTAAAACCATCTTCATCTGAACAGCACTGGAATTCTGACTTCCTCCAATGCTTCAACACCAGCTTTAAAGGGGAGAAATCCAAAGTAAATGTGCGTGGTCGGCCTTAATTTCTAGTTAACACGCAGCCAACAAAAAGTATTACTGCCACTTTAGTCCCATGAGCAAGTTTTAGCAGCATGGGCAGAAAGTGCAAATGCTCCATTAATGCTGATGCACTTAACCCTTAACATACACATTTTGTGCACCAGCTCTAACAGCACAAAGCAAATAAACTCCTTGGGCAGGATTTTCATTGGGCTGTGGAGGCGGGATTGGAGGAGTGTAGGGGGGGGTTAAAATCCCGAAATCGGGGGGGGGGCACGAACCCATCCCGCCCCCATGCCAGTTTCAAAGGAGGCGGGTACCCGACCCGCACTGGGACCCGCCTCCCCGAGGCAGGAAGGGGATTAGTGCCAATTAACTGCCTGTTAACAGGTAGTTAACAGGCAATTTTTAGCCTAATCCCTATTTTCATTCGTGAAGTGTGGGGTTCCCAACAGCTCCAAACCACACCAAGTTAGCGAGGCGGGCCGTCGGGCTGAAGGCCTTGGAGGGGTTGAGATGTCCGGTGTTCAGGTGAGTGACGGGTGCATGAGTGCAGAGGTAAGTGTGTTTGGTGTGTTTAAAGTGTTTAAAGAAGTTGTACTTACATGTACTTACCTTTACAGCCTTCATTCCCTCAGGTCTCGGGAGTCCCTATCTCACCGGCACAGAAAGCAGAATGGCCGCAATCTGTCAAAAATTGCAGTATTCAGCTTTCTGTTCTGGAGAAATCTCTAAATCATTCTGAGAGGAAGGAATCAACTTGGAGTACAGATGGTCAGTGTTTGACAGCTTCAAGCAGCTGTCAAACGCTGATATTTCATCTGTCAAACAGGCTAGCAGCAAGCCAGAGGTTTTTTTTGTAGGCTCAGGAGGAACATTCATGCTCCTCCTTGGCTCCAACAAATAAAAACTCCTCAAATTTCCTGGGCCATCATGAGCGGTCTCCAGCAGTCCCTTTAGGCACACTGGTTAGACCACTGAACACCTGCTACAAATAGGCAACACTTACAACCAGCCTAGGACCCCGATTTTGCACATTTAAGCAGCGTCCCACCTCGGTCAGGTGGGTGGGCTGCTCGCCCATTTACAGACATGTCTGAAAATTGCATCAGGCGGGCTTTGGATGTCGATGGTGCTGCCAGCATCCCTCAATTTCCAATTGTCTGCCGGCCTTTTATCAGGCAAGAAATGGGTGTTCAACAGTTAAAAACCACCCCCAGTAACTTTGGAGGCTTTGTGCTTGAAGTTTGGAAAAGTAACCAGAACGCACAGATGGTAATGATCTTTGAGGGAGAGTGCTCTTGTTTGCTTTCCATTTCCTGTTGTCAAGGATATATGAGCTATAGTTGCTATCCATGATCTGGATGGAGGGCAGAGAGGTCAGGACATGACCTGGGCCTGGCATCTGGGTCTAGGCCTGACAAATCTGATCATTTTGAACAAACACACACACACACACACATTTCCAGGCACTCTTTGCAACCTCCCGCAAAATGTGGAAAATTGTAGTTTCTTATAAAATTGGATATAGCTGAAAAACATGAATTGATTTTTAAAAGATTCAGTCACTGGATAAGTAAGGAATAGCAGGTAGAGAAGCTTAAAATTGATCAAATAAATGAGCCTTTGGCCTATCACAATAAACCTACATTGCAAGACAGTTATTTATACTCTTCTAAAACTAGTTATGATTATATAATAAGCAATTCACCAACAACTTTATGCAATACTGTAAAGAGGGATGGCTCACAGAAAATATGAACCGTTTCCACTGAAAGTTGGACAGAAAAGATACAGGGAAGAGAAAAATAATTGGTAAGAGAATAAGAGAAAAATGATGATAGGTAGGATCCTATTATGTTGCTAACAAAGCCATGGTGCAATTTTACTTGGTCTGTGCCTTTACTTAAAAGATTCAGTAACATGATTTTGGTCTGCTGCAGCGTGATGCCAAAATAAAATCTCGATGTTAACGTTATGTCAGGGAGTTGAATGGTACGCAGCTGCTCCTTCCACTTAGTAAATACAGGATTTATTTCCTCAGCTTATTTTTGAAAAGCTCCTTTCTTTCCTTTCAGAAAATCACTTTTCAAAATATTCCGTCCTGTTGCTCACAGGTCAATGCCCCCCTCCCATTTAGTCTAAATAGCATCCACTTATCAACCATGTTGGGTCATAAATAGAATTAATAGTTTTGCTCATCTAGGGACAAAGAATGCTGACCTGTCAGAATCTTGGCAGCATGCCTCCTTATAATAAAGTTTAAGCTGTTAGACTCACAATTTTGTGACAAACCAATGCGGACATCAGCATTAATCCAACATGAAATTGCTTGTCCAACAACACAGCACACTTTGCTTGGTATAGGGTCCTTAGTAGCATTGTTAGTCAGACCTTTCAAAACGAGGAGCAAGAGAGTTTGACAATACACTAGCTATGTGTCTGTTCTATCATAACACTGACTTAACAAAATACTCACATTAACAAAATTATAAAACTCCAAAAGCTGAATCATAAGAGTATGTCTAGTGCCATTCCAAATGTCTTCCACTGATTAACTTGCCAGCAAAAAATTTTCACACGTTAAAACAAATACCATTGGCAAACACAATATAGCAATGTCATTCTTTAAGTAAATAATATTAACATTGGTTTGTGTTCCCACATCAAAACCTATATGGGTATCGTGGGTTCAAATATTATATTTTGTGAAATCAATGCTGTTTACACCCGTGCAAAGATAACAGTCATGGTGGCCAGAGTAGCAGGCCAAAAACCAGCTATGTCACTATGGAAAGGTAGACATCGGAAGAGGACTGGAGTGTAACTCTGAACTGATGCAAGAATGTCAACCTTAATTCACTACTATAAAAGCAACATTAGAACAGTTCTTTAGGGCACTGGCACAAACATCTGAGGGTAGAATTTCCGTGGAAATTCCCCGATCACCCGTTGTAACTTCAGCGGAAACCCCGGAGAAATGGTATAAACAACCATTTACGCTATTTCTCTGGGGTTTCTGCCAATCTCCTGTGAAAATTACGGTAGGAAAACCCCTTCAGAACTCCCTGGTGCTGGTAGCTTCACCAATTAGAACACATACTTTGTGCAGATGTAAACTATGCTAGTACTTAGAAATAAATTCTGTGTAAACAAAATACGAGATATTTAAACATACGAATAAACATACAGTATTTACTACTGTTCTTTTGTTGGAGAACAACACAATGTTTCCTAACAATGCAACTGCTGAACCATAGCAATGGAAAGTCATGCCATAAAGTTATGTCAAAAATTAACTTGACATCTGCCAGTGGAAATAGATTGATATGGAATCTATACAAATACAGACAGTAACCTTTAGCACAAGACCCAGACAGGCTGGGTCTTCCAGAAAACAACATAAATGTTCATAAAAATTCTAATAATTTCAATTTCATACAATAATTAAGGAAGAAAAGGCATAACTTTCAAAACTTGAAGTTTTAGGTCCCTCTATCCCCAGTCCATTCTGAGACTGATGGTAGAAAGATGCTGCTTCAGCCTGATGCTGGTTTATGCATGATGAGCCTGGATTGATCGGCTCATCAATATTTTCTTCCTCCTTGTGGAATGCGTCCAGTCCCACCCATCATCTTTATCACAATGGTTTGGATGAAATCACAAATTCATCGTGCAAGGAATTAAAACCTCAAATTGCACCAGCCAACTGTGAAGGGCTGTGCAAAGGATCTTTGTACGACATGTTTTAGAATCTACCCCAAGAATATCATTTATTCCAGTAACAATAAAAGGTACAACACAACAACCCTCTGATGCAATGTGAAATGACTTCAAAACAGATGGTGAGGTACAAATAAATCTCACAGGTAGGTTTCTCTACAGACCTAAATAGGAGAGCATTTTAATTACTGCAGCACAGTTTGGATTGTGAAACATATTGCAGCTCCTATATATTGTGCCACAGAACTGTGCCATCTGAGTTTCCTACTACAATTCACCAGAGGTCCTGATCCCAAATCATACCTTCTGGGCAAAGTGCTGAGCAGAAACCAGATCCTTCCTCAGAGAGGAAGAACAAATCTGAGCAAGAGTGTTACACCAAGCCAGTATCACGTACCCACAATGTGATGGGAATATCATCACCTTCAAGTCCCCTTCCAAGTCATACATCCGGACTTAAGACATTTTGTTGTTCCTTCATCATCACTGGGTCCATAATTCCCAATGTAACAACCATTGTAGGCACACCATCGCCACAAGGATGGTTCACAAAGATGGCCCGCCACCACCACCTCATGACAACGAGGGAAGGGTTGCTGGCAGCATCACCCACATCAAAATCATATTTTTAAAAATCTCCAAGAGACCAATTATAATGCACCATTAGCAGAGGTCTGGGAGCTGGTTGCTGACCTGACTGGACAACCTGGAGGTTAAGGGAATTAGAGAGGAGCGCAATGCAGGTAAGCAGAAGTAAAAAAACTACAGCTTTAAAAGGAAATTTAGCAACAATTTTTTGTAGTTGAGTATACACCTTATTTAATTCACTTAAGAACATAACCCTGAGTAAAAAAAGTGAGTGGCCCTGATTTAAATTAAATTTGTACAAAGAGGGGTTGAATGAGGTCAGTACCATTTAAGAACTCAGATTTTTGGGAAAGAAAGGTAATACTGTGTTTAATACAATCTCTCGTATCCAATAATCCTCTGCTACGTGAACCAATTATTTTCCATACAAGAAGTGCCAAATATAGTATTTTTTTTATATGGAGTGGAAAATTAATCAAAATGATGACGTCACTTTGACATATTTCACATTAACTAGTCTTTTCATCAAGAACCTTGGGGTGGGGGCGTGCTATATATTACAGCTCAAACCAAAGTTCTTGCTGTTTAATATCCCAGTGCAGAAATTGACATTGATTTTATTTCAAACAGCTTGGATACATAAAAAGTACTACAATTTTCCTGAATACAGGGTTATTAGGAAAGCCTCCTGCTGTGATTTTTACACAAACGGTATCACACAGGTTAAAATGATCCCTCAGAGTCATTTAGATACATTCATTTAACTCTCTTAATTACTTCGGTGTCCTTCCTCCTGCAGTGAAACATAAAACAGCTTTGTATCTCTGCAGTCATCTGTTCAGTCATGTTACAAAAACCATGGAACAAGTGCTGATTAATTCTGTTTTCCCTTTATCAATTTAAATGTACAGAGGCTTCAAAATATAATTGATCTGTAAGAAACCTACAACCTCTTGTGTGCTGAAACCAAAGATTTAAAAAAATCAGCCTTTTTCAGAAATAAAATTAACTGAGGTGCATGTGCATCTCATGAAATATGACCATTGACGCATTATAATATTTGCATGGAATTTAGTGTTGTGAGAGCTGCAATATCAGATCTCTTCTCTTTATAACAGGTCTAGTTAGTTTGGTGACATTGAAATATACAGGGCTAGAGTGTGGTTGGGATTAAAAACAATGAATAAAAGAACATCTAAAATCTGTTCCAGTTTGCTGGCAGTGTCAAAAGTCAGAAAATTTAAGATATTACTAGTATGAGCAGTTACGGTTACGAAGGGAGATTTGAAGTTAGGACTTTTTTCCATGAGGCCCGAGAAGCTTAAGAGATGACCTGATAAAGGGCATTAATAGTGTGAAGAGTTATGATAAATAGTGAGAGATTGTTTCCACTGGCCAGAAAGACAGTAATGAAAGGCTATTAATTAACAATAATAATTTAAGAATTAAAGAGTAAGTTAGAAAAAAACTCTTCAGAGGATGCTTAGAACATGGAAACCTCTGCCACACTCAAGAAAAGTTGATACATTGTTTAAGAGTGAATTAGATAGTTGCTTTAAGAAGAGGACTATTAAATGATACATAATACGAAGTGAGGATAAAAGTGGGATTAGACAAGATGGTTCATGTGGATAAAAAGGGGGGGGGGAGGAATCAGGTGAGGGGAGGAATCAGGTGAGGGGAAATTTAGAAATCTAGAGAAAAGTCAAGGCAATAGAGCAGTGTGGCGATTTGGGTAAAAATAAGCAGTGTGTGTGACAGGAAGGGACAGAGAGTTTAATGGTAGCATTGCAGCAGAGAATAAGGTCAAAGCAGGGAATAATGGTAAAAAAAAATTAAATTAAAGGCTCTTTATCTGAATGCACGAAGCATCGTAACAAGATAGACGAACTAGTGGCACAGAGAGATAACCCAAAACGTGCAAGGACAAGTCTAACTAACGGCAGGTGCCATTAGATGCCCTTTGCAGCAAAGTATGGTCAAATATATTTGATTCTCTGTCTATTCAATGTTTTATTTTACTTCTGCCAGGCCTAGTAGGCAGAATACTAGAATCTATTATTAGGCACTTAGAAAATCATAATATGATTAGGCGGAGTCCTTTATGAAAGGGAAATCATGTTTGACAAATCTGCTAGAGTTTTTTGAAGATATAAGAAGTAAGATGGATAAGGGGGAAACCAGTGGATGAGGTGTATTTGAATTTTCAAAAAGCATTCAATAAGGTGCCACACAAGAGGTTATTACACAAAATTAGGACTCATGGGATGGGGGTAATGTATTAGCATGGATTGAGGATTGGTTAATGGACAGAAAACAGAGAGTAGGAATAAACGGGACATTTTCAGATTGGCAGGCTGTAACTAGCCCGGTGCCGTAAGGATCAGTGCTTGGGCCTCAGCTATTTACAATCTATATTAATAACTTAGATGTAGGGACTGAGTAACGTATCCAAGTTTGCTTAGGTTAGGTGGGAAATTAAGCTGTGAGGAGGAAGCAAAGAGGCTGCAGAGAGATATAGACAGGTTGACTTAGTGGGCAAGAACATGGCAAATGGAATACAATTTGGGGAAGTGTGAAGTTATCCACTTTGGTAGGAAAAACAAAAAAGCAGAATATTTTTTGAACGGTGAGAGACTGAAAAATGTTTGTATTCAGAGGGACCTGGATGTCCTTGTACATGAATCACAGAATGTTAACATGCAAGCAATTAGGAAAGCAAATGGTATGATAGCTTTTGTTACAAAGGGATTACAGTACAAGAGTAACGAAGTCTTAGTACAATTATACAGGGCATTGGTGAAGTCACACCTGGAGTACTGTATACAGTTCTGGTCTCCTTACTGAAGGAAAGACATACTTGCCTTAGAAGGAGTGCGGCAAAGGTTCACTGGACTGGTACCTGGGATAAGGGGATAAGGGGATTGCCCTATGAGGAGAGTTTTAGTAGACTAGGCCTATATTCCTTAGAGTTTAGAAGAATGAGGTGTGATCTAATTGAAACATATAAAATTCTTAAGGGGCTTGACAGGATAGATGCTGGGGAAATGTTTTCCCTGACTGTGGAATCTAGAACACGGGGTCACAGTCTCAGGATAAGGGATCGGCCATTTAGGACTGAGATGAGGAGAAATTTCTTCACTCAAAGGGGTGTGAATCTTTGGAATGCTCTACCCCAGAGAGCTGTGGATGCTCAATCATCGAGTATGTTCAAGACAGAGGTCGATAAATTTTGGGGAATTAAGGGATATGGGGATAGTACGGGAAGGTGGAGTTGGGGTAGAAGAATAGCCATGATCTTGTTGAATGGCAGAGCAGGCTCAAAGGGCCAAATGGCCAACTCCTGCTCCTATTTCTTATGTTCTTATGTCCCAATTTCCCTTTGTTTTTTCCTTCCTTTCTGTGGTCACCAGGTGATAAGTTGTCAGGGGACATCACAGAAAAAAATCAGGAGGTTGGGAACCTGTGCAGGGAGAGGAAAGGGAATCAAGGATAGAAGCAAAAGTGGAAGGCAGAGAAATCAAGGGTGTAAATCAAACATGGCCGCAGTAAACAATAATTCTAAAAGGTCTAAGAGTGTTAGTAAAACAAGCCTGAAGGCTTTGTGTCTTAATGCGAGGAGCATTCGTAATAAGGTGGATGAATTAGCTGCGCAAATAGATGTAAACGGATATGATATAATTGGGATTACGGAGACATGGCTCCAGGGTGACCAAGACTGGGAATTCAACATCCAGGGGTATTCAATATTCAGGAAGGACAGGCAAAAAGGAAAAGGCAGTGGGGTAGCATTGCTGGTTAAAGAGGAGATTAACACAATTCTAAGGAAGGATATTAGCTCTGATGATGTGGAATCTGTATGGGTAGAGCTGAGAAATACCATGGGGCAGAAAACATTAGTGGGAGTTGTATACAGACCCCCAAACAGTAATGCTGAGGTTGGGGATGGCATTAAACAGGAAATTAGAGACGCATGTAATAAGGGCACAGCAGTTATCATGGGTGGCTTTAATCTACATATAGATTGGGCTAACCAAATTAGTAACAATACTGTGGAAGAGGAATTTCTAGAGTGTATATGGGATGGTTTCCTGGACCAATATGTTGAGGAACCAACTAGAGATCAGGCCATCTTAGACTGGGTATTATGTAATGAGAAAGGATTAATTAGCAATCTTGTTGTGCGAGGCCCCTTGGGGAGGAGCGATCATAATATGATCGAATTCTTCATTAAGATGGAGAGTGAAGTTGTTGATTCAGAGACTTGGGTACTGAATTTAAATAAAGGAAACTACGATGGTATGAGGCGCGACTTGGCTAGGATGGATTGGGGAATGTTACTCAAAGGGTTGACGGTGAATAGGCAATGGCAAACATTTAAAGATCGCATGATGAACTACAGAATTTGTTCATCCCTGTTTGCATAAAAATAGGGTGACTCAAAATTGGCTAACAAGGGAAATTAGGGATAGCATAAGATCAATTAAATACATACTTTGGTTCTGTCTTCAAAAAGGAGGACACAAATAACCTCCCAGAGATGTCGGGGAACATAGGGTCTAATGAGAGGGAGGAACTGAATGAAATCAGTATTTGTAGGGAAATGGTGTTAGGGAAATTGACGGGATTGAAAGCCGATAAATCCCCAGGGCCTGATAATCTACATCCTAGGGTACTTAAGGAAGTGGCCCTAGAAATAGTAGATGCATTGCTGGTCATCTTCCAAAATTCTATAGACTCTGGCACAGTTCCCATGGATTGGAGGGTAGCTAATGTAACCCCACTATTTAAAAAAATGTGGTAGAGAAAAAACGAGGAATTATAGACCGGTAAGCCTGATGTCGGTAGTGGGGAAAATGCTAGAGTCCATTATAAAAGATGTAATAGCAGCGCACTTGGAAAACAGTGACAGGATCGGACAAAGTCAACATAGATTTACAAAAAGTAAATCATGCTTGACAAATCTACTGAGATTTTTTGAGGATGTAACTGATAGAATAGATAAGGGAGAACCAGTGGATGTGGTGTATTTCGACTTTCAGAAGGCTTTTGATAAGGTCCCGCATAAGAGACTAGCGTGCAAAATTAAAGCACATGGGATTGGGGGTAAGGTACTGACTTGGATAGAAAACTGGCTGGCAGACAGGAAGCAAAGGGTTGGAATAAACGTGTCTTTTTCCAAGTGGAAGGCAGTGACTAGTGGGGTACCGCAGGGATCGGTGCGAGGACCCCAGCTATTCACAATATATATTAATGATCTAGACGAGGGAACTAGATGTAATATCACCAAGTTTGCAGATGACACAAAGCTGGGTGGGCATGTGTGCTGTGAGGAGGATGCAGAGAAACTCCAGTATGATTTGGACAGGTTGGGCAATTGGGCAGATGCAGTATAATGTGGATAAATGCAAGGTTATCCACTTTGGTGGCAAAAACAGGAAGGCAGATTATTATCTGAATGGCAATAGATTGGGAAAAGGGGGAAGTGCAACGAGGCCTGGGTGTCCTTGTGCACCAGTCGCTGAAGGTAAGCATGCAGGTGCAGCAGGAGGTTAAAAAGGCAAATGGTATGCTGGCCTTCATAGCGAGAGGATTCGAGTACAGGAGCAAGGATGTCTTGCTGCAGTTGTACAGGGCCTTGGTGAGACCACATCTTGAGTATTGTGTGCAGTTTTGGTCGCCTTATCTGAGGAAGGATATTCTTGCCATGGAGGGAGTGCAGCAAAGATTCACCAGACTGATACCTGGGATGGCAGGAATGATGTATGAGGAGAGATTGGGTCGATTAGGCTTATATTCGCTAGAGTTTAGAAGAATGAGAGGGGATCTCATTGAAACTTATAAAATTCTAACAGGACTAGACAGACTAGATGCAGGAAGGCTGTTCCCGATGGCGGGGAAGTCCAGAACCATGTGTCACAGTCCAAGGATAAGGGGTAAGCCATTTAGGACTGAGATGAGGAGGAATTTCTTCACCCAGAGAGTGGTGAACCTGTGGAATTCTCTACCACAGAAGACAGTTGAGGCCAATTCATTTAATATATTCAAGAAGGAGTTAGATATATTTCTTAAGGCTAAGGGGATCAAGGGATATGGGGAGAAAGCCGGGACAGGGTACTGAATTTGGATGATCAGCCATGATGGCATTGAATGGCGGAGCAGGCTCAAGGGGCCAAATGGCCTACTCCTGCATCTATCTTCTATGTTTCTATGTTTCTATGTAATACCATAAGAATACACACAAGTGAATTTAGGAATTGAGATGGCCTTCAGACTGAGGGGGTTGTTTGGTGTGTAGCCATGTCTCAATACCCTAAGTACAAAGATAACCAAGCAAGTGGCATAACTGAATCTCTGGCTGTTTAATCTAGTATCATGTTCTAACATCGCAATATAAAATCACTCATTTCCCTTGAAAAGAAGTTACTTTGTGTGCATTGAATACTATAATTCATTTGCAAGCAATGCTCTAGTTTCGATTGTAGGAAATAGCAATTAACAATTTAAATCATTTAAAAAGGAACATTTCCTTCCCCCCGCCCCCCAGTGCTGTCTGCCAAGTTTCCATCACCAAAAGGGACATTAGTCTCTTATATGAAAGTCTTCAACCTTTGGTAACTTTATATAAAAGGAGTTTGGAACTGAAATACTTCAATAATTTACCCGATATCTTTAAAGTGGAAATCTAGTATGTTTTAAGAGGAAATTTTGGGTAGAAATTGGACATCATTGTGCCCGTTTTACACCCATAATACGGGCACAATAAGGCACAACTTTGGGGTCCAAAGTCCTGCGCCCCAAGGACAAGTGGAAAACATCCGACCCGAAATTGGGCCGGGTTATTTTTCAAGCATCTGGCCCCTTACTTGCAATTGCTAATGAACGGTCTAATGGTTGTTTTAGGACACCTCTGCCAAATTGGGCTGGCCTGTGGGGAGCAGGCATCGGGCCTGCTCCACTCAGGTTTTCTGGTGGATGTAGCCTAGTCAGTGGCTGCCCCTGAAAAGACGAGTTAAAATAATTTTGCTTTTACGTTGGCCATGACTGGCCCCCCTCCCCACTGCCCCCAGGACCACTGCCTACAAAGCATGTGATTGTTCAGTCTGGCGAGTTGCCTAGAGGCACAAAGGGCACTGGCAGCTTGCCGTGATTATGTAGATGAGGCCAAAGGACCAATTTGTTGTGATCCTCAGCCTCCTTTAGGCGCAGGGAGTGCTACTTCAAAACTAGCTTTCATTTATTTTACTTCACTGTGTAGTTTCCTTTCATTTACAAATTTTTTTATTTATAGTCTTCAAAAGGAGATTAAGAATTTGATTAAATCGCTTTGAGTTAATGCATTATTTTCTGGGACCCACAACTACTACAAATAAGATTCCAAAAGTAATTTAATTGACATGTTTTTTCTTTTAAAACCATAAAACATCTTTTCTAACTATTACTGCTAACAAGGCCGTCCTCATGCACTCAGGATTTAGCTTCAAACTATACATAGAAAGACACTTCAAAGCCAAAACCTAGATCAGACTTGTTTTTAAATCATGCCTAGTTGCAAACTGGCTATCTCTTCACATTTTTTGGCCAGTCAAAAGGCACATTTTCATTTTCCACACATCTTCCAGACAATATCAAACAAAATGTCATAATATAAAAAGATTTAATCTTTCACAAGACTCCGCTGACTTATCTTACAGATCAGTCCCTGTTCCATCAATATGTCTCCCAATGGAAGGCTTTGAATGAAGTATACCTCATAATCCATTGTCATAACTAACAATGGTTAGAAGATTGCTTTGAAAGATTAATCTCTGCTATGTACTTAAAACCATAACCTTACAGCAACTAAACAGCCTCCTGATCTGAAATGAAGAGGCTAGCTCCTGAATGACTTGGAAAATCGTCAAGGGTAAGGAAACTAATCCCAATTAAATTTGGAATCAAGTCCTTGATAACTGGATCCTGGAAAGGCATACATTTAAACTAATATGAACATTTTGGTCAAAAGGGATTTCTTCTGTGTCATTGAGCTAGGGCAATGTACCATATGTTATAAGTGTCGATCCATTGCACAACCAAACATTTAGAAATTGTAGATGTGAGCTTCTTAGTCATATTTTCCCCACTATGGAAAAACTGTAGAACGCCTTACATCTGTGCTTCTACTCTCCCCCCTGTTGAATCCGTGATTCTTAAAGTATGATGTTTTCCAATAACTAGACGGAGGCTGTAAATTAACAATCAACAGGTGTTTACTGGAGGAGGGTAGTTTAAAGACTGATAGTACAGAGGCATGCTCAAGGCTTATATACAGGTGTGGTCACTGCCAGTACTACAGTATACAGGAGCTGTAAAAGTAGCTCTCTCTTAAAAGGCACATACACTACAATTCCTCCCCTTTTAGATTAACAGTACCCATAACATTCAAATAACAGTTAACACTTTAACATGCACATTTAACTGAAATAGTCCATTTATAGATTCAGTCTTTGGGGCGGCTTCCTGATCCTTTCTGGATAGCGCCTTTCCTGAGGTTCTTGTTCTTTGTGCGGAGGCGATTCTGGCCCCCTTTCGCTGGTTAATTCATCAGGTTCCGCTGCTACTGTTTGAGGTAGATGCTACCGGTATGTTGGGTTCATCCCCAGGTACGCGAAACATGGGGTTGACTCGTTCCTGTGACGCTAGGATCTGGTCGACGTGGCGTCTCACAATGTTCTCCCCGACATCCACTGTGTACATTAATGGCCCCTGCCGTATGCATATCATTCCGGGTTGCCATTTCTCTGTTCGGTAGTCGTGGGCCAAGGCTGGTTGTCCTACATTGAAGCTCCTTGTCGGTTTTTCATTGATGTGCTGGAATTGCTTACTCTCAACATCTCTTCGTACATTTGGTCTGAGCAAATCCAGACGAGATCTCAACCTTCGGTAAAGGAACATCATGGCCGGGGTCTGGTTGGTAACTGCATGTGTCGCATTTCTGTAGGCTAACAGGAAATTGTCCACCTTATGCTGTAGTGGAATTTCATCATCGCACATGGCCCTTATCGCCTTTTTAAAGGTTTGTACGAACCTCTCAGCCAATCCATTTGTAGCTGGAGATACGGGGCGGATGTGTAATGCCTTACCCCATTCCTTCTCAAATTTCCGAAACTCTTCGGACACAAACTGTGGTCAGTTATCAGAGCAAATCTGCTCTGGCAAGCCGTTCCTGGCAAATATGGTCTGTAGGACTGCAATCGTTTTCTCTGTAGTGGTGGAGGACATTTTGATCACCTCAGGCCATTTCGAGCGCGCATCCACTGCTATTAGGAACATTGAGTCCATGAATGGGCCAGCAAAATCAATATGCACCCGTTGCCATGGAGAGATGGAGAGGAGGGCCACTCCCATGGGTGTAGAGGGGCATGTGGTGGTGCATTTTGGACCTTCTGGCATCCTGAGCAGCTCTTTGTTAGGTCCTCGATTTGTTGATCGATCCCCAGCCACCACACAAGCCCTCGCAAGGCTTTTCATTTTCACCCCTCTCAGATGGCCTTCGTGAAGCTCATTGAGCACTCTCTCCCTTAACTTGGGTGGAATTACCACTCGGGATCCACACATCACTGTCCCCTGGCATACTGACAGCTGTTCTCTTCTGGATGAGAATGCTGGCAACAGTGAGTCGCAATGTGTTGGCCATCACTTCACCGTCAAATCATATACCCGAGACAATGTTGGATCAATGCGGGTTTCCTTCTCTATATCCGCATTAGTTAGCATTTTTGACAGTCGTCCAGGTGTGACGTCGTCATCCTTTTTGGCCTCAACCTTCAGTGCCTGTATGGAATGCCAATCTAATTGTATCTTCCGGATCCATTCACGTCCTTGTAGTGGTGGTCCTCCATCTGGCAATACATATAGGTCCATTTTGGGTATTTCCTGGCCTTTGTATATCACGTTCACCCTTATTTTTCCTTTGGGGTAGACTTTTTGCCCCATGTACATCTTCAAGACAATCTCTGTAGCTTTCAAGGGTATATGTGAAAATAGCCGCTTGTAGTCCCTTCGGTTTATGACTGTTAGGGCTGATCCTGTGTCCAATTCCATTTTCACTTGGGCTCCGTCTATCTTGAGCATTTGATTACCTTATGTAGTTTCAGACAACCCAGCTCCTTGCTTCCGGAGTCTGTATCACTTTTCTGTTCATCTGAACTACTGCCCATCACCTTATGTACCTTTTTGTACTTCTCCTGTGGAGATTTCTTGCTGCTGGTTTTCTTCCCTGACCTGCAGACTCTTGCTATGTGTCCTGCTTTTCCACACTGTCTGCACACTTGGTCCTTGAACCAACAATCCTTCTGGTCGTGTGTTGTTCTGCCGCAGCGATAACACTTCCCTGCTCCATATGACATTTCATTGGTGCCATATTCTTGCGGTCTCTGTTGTATCTCTGCAGCGCCCCGTGCGGCTGCTTTATGTGATACTGCTATGCTGAAAGCTTTGTCCAGCGTAAGATCCTTTTCTGATAGAAGCCGTTTCTGGGTTCCTTCACTTTGAAGCCCACACACAAACTTGTCCCTTAACGTATCTGCTAGTCCCAATCCAAACTGGCAGCGTTTCGATAGCTTGTGCAGTTCCGTTAAGTACTCAGCATTACTTTCGTCTTTATGCTGGTTCCTTTTGTGGAACTTAAATCTTTCTGCTATCAGCAGCGGTGTGGGGTTTAAGTGGTCCTGTAGGATTTCCACTATGCTTTTGAAATCCTTATCCACTGGCTTCTCTGGGGTCATTAGGTTTCGCAGTAAGCCATACGTTTTTGCACCCATGGAATTCAACAAAACTAGTGCTTTCCTGGCATCTGGCACTTCATTCGCCTTGCAGTACAGCTCAATGCGTTCCACATATGTCACCCAATCTTCGACTTCATTGTCGAACGCAGTGACACTGCCACTCTTTGGCATCCCTGGGTGTGGTTAGACTTTCAAAAATGGCGTCTCCCGCGCTCTCCCTTCTTCTCCGCTGGCTCAAAATGGCGTCTCCCGTGCTTTCCTTTCTTCCCGCGCTCGCCCTTCTTCTCCGCTGCGGCTTCAAAAATGGCGTCTCCCGCGCTCTCCCTTCTTCTCCGCGGCTCAAATGGCGTCTCCCACACTCCCTTTCTTTCCCCGCGGATGCTGCTCCGCCCTCGAGCCCTGGCTGCGCTCTGCGCGTTCTCCTGTGCGCCTCTCTCGTTGCCGCCGCTCGGTCCTGAACCCCGGCTGTGCTTTACCCTCTCTCTTATTGTTTTCCGTCGACGCCGCTCGGTTTTCAACCCCCGGCTGCGCCCTGTGCGCTTCACCCTCTCTCACCCCATCGACACTGCTCGGCCTTTTCTGTGCCATCGGTCAGCTCCAGCCGCCGCTGTCCGGGAAGGGTCTGCGCTGTACCTGTTGCTGGATCGTCGTGGCTGGAGAACCAAGCCCAGCTCTCAACAGCCTCCCCTGCGATGTTCACTCTCTGCCGGATGACTGGGCGGTTGCTCGTGGTCGACACCCGTGCTTCTGGCCTCGACTTTCTTCCACCGTCCTCCCGGAGCGAATCCTTGAAAGGAAATGCAGAGTTGCAGGTAGATTCGAATCGACCTCGTCGCCACTGCTGAATCCGTGATTCTTAAAGTATGATGTTTTCCAATAACTAGACGGAGGCTGTAAATTAACAATCAACAGGTGTTTACTGGAGGAGGGTAGTCTAAAGACTAACAGTACAGAGGCATGCTCAAGGCTTATATACAGGTGTGGTCACTGCCGGTACTACAGTGTACAGGAGCTGTAAAAGTAGTTCTCTCTTAAAGGTACATACACTACACCCCCTACAATCTATTGACCCTTAAAACCCAAGCTGGGAGTCATCTCATCGCTATTTGATATACCTGATGCCTCACCTACTCTTCCACCATGGTGATGCCCTGAACTACAGTCCTTAGCCTTCGGCTAGCCTGCTCAGTTTAAAAGAGCAGAAACCATTTATGATGTTAGTCCTGATGTGCAACAGGCCTATTCTTCATAGTCAGAAATTTACAGCACAGGAGGCCGCCATTCGGACCAGTTTGTCTGTCTCAGCCGAAAAAGAGCTATCCAGCCTAATCCCACTTTCCAGCTCTTGGTCTGTAGCCCTGTAGGTTACGGCACTTCAAATCCAAGTACTTTTTCCAATGTGATGAGGGTTTATGCCTCTAAAACCCTTTCAGGCAATGAGTTCCAGACCCCCACCACCCTCTGGGTGAAAAAAGTTTTCAAAACCCTCTAATCCTTCTACCAATTACTTTAAATTTATGCCCCCTGGTTATTGACCTCTAAGGGAAATAGGTCCTTCCTATCCCCTCATAATTTTGTACACTTCAATTAAGTCTCCGTAAGCCTCCTTTGTTCCAAAGAAAATAACCCCAGCCTATCAAATCTTTCTTCATAGCTAAAATTCTCGTGTTCTGGCAAAATCCTCATCATCTCCTCTGTAACTTCTCTAGTGCAATCACATCTTTCCTGTAATGTGGTGACCAGAACTGTACACAGTACTCTAGCTGTGGCCTAACTAGTGTTTTATACAGTTCAAACATAACCACCCTGCTCTTATAGTTTATACCTTGGCTAATAAAGGAAAATATCCTGTATGCCTTCTTAACCACCTTATCTACCTGGCCTGCTGCCTTCAAGGATCTGTGGATATGCACTCCAAGGTACCTCTGTTCCTCTACACTTCAGTATATGACCATTTATTGTGTATTCCCTTGCCTTGTTAGCCCTCCCCAAATGCATTACCTCACACTTCTCTGGACTAAATTCCATTTGCCACTTTTCTGCCCACCTGACCAGTCCATTGATATCCTCCTGCAGTCTGCTGTTTTCTTCCTCACTATCAACCACACAGCCAACTTTTGTATCATCTGCAAACTTCTTAATCATGTTCCCTACATTGAAGTCTAAATCATTGATATAAACCACAAAAAGCAAGGGACCTAGTACTGAGCCCTGTGGAACCCCACTGGAAACAGCCTTCCAGTCACAAAAACACCCGTCGACCATTACCCTTTGCTTCCTGCCACTGAGCCAATTTAGGATCTAACTTACCACTTTCCCTTGGATCCCATGGGCTTTTACTTTTCTGACTAGTCTGCCATGTGGGACCTTGTCAAAAGCCTTGCTAAAATCCATGTAGACTGCAAACATGCTACCCTCATCAACCCTCCTCAAAAAATTCAATCGTTAGACAGTCATGACCTTCCCTTAACAAATCTATGCTGACTGTCTTTGATTAATCCATGCCTTTCTAAATAATGATTAATACTGTAACTCAGAATTTTTTCCAATAATTCACCCAGCACCAAGTTAGGCTGACTGGCCTGTAATTACTCAGTTTATCCCTTTCTCCTTTTTTAAACAATGGTGCAACGTTAGCAGTCCTCCGGCACCACACCTGCAGTCAGAGGGGATTGGAAAATGATGGTCAGAGCCTGCGCTATTTCCTCCCTTGCTTCTCTTAACAGCCTGGGATACATTTCATCCGGGCCTGGCGATTTATCAACTTTCAAAGATGCTGAACCCCTTAATATTTCCTCTCTCACTGTTTATCCCGTCTAATATTTCACACTCCTCCTCCTTAACTACAATGTCTGCATCGTCCCTCTCTTTTGTTAAGACAGACGCAAAGTATTCATTAAGAACCATACCCACGTCTTCTGCCTCAACACACAGGTTACCTTTTTGGTCTCTAATTGGCCCTACTCTTTCTTTAGTTATCCTCTTGCTCTTTATAGATCTTTAAAATATCTTTGGGTTTTCCTCGATTTTACTTGCCAATATTTTTTTCATGCCCTCTCTTTGCTTTCCTAATTTCCTTTTTAATTTCATCCCTGCACTTTCTATACTCCTCTAGGCTTTCTGCAGTATTTAGCTCCTGGTATCTGACATAAACTTCCTTTTTTTTGCCTTATCCTACCCTGCATGCCCCTCGACATCCAGGGGTCTCTAGATTTGGGAGTCCCACACTTATTCTTTGAGGGAACATATTTGCTCTGGACCCTCAGTGTCTCCTTGAATGCCTCCCACTGCTCCGACACTCATTTACCTTCAAGTAGCTGCTTCCAGTCCACTTTTGCTAAATCACATCTCAGCTTAGTTAAACTGGCCTTACCCCAATTGAGAACTTTTACTACTGGTCTATCTTTTCCATAATCTAACTGAATCATGATCTCTACCACCAAAATGCTCCCCCACTGATACCCCTTCCACCTGCCCAGCTTCATTCCCTAAAACCAGGTCCAGAATCACCCCCTCTCTTGATGGGCTTGCTATGTACTGGCTAAAAAAAGTTCTCCTGAATGCATTTTAAGAATTCTGCATCCTTTATTACCTTTTACACTGATTTTATCTCAGTTTATATTAGGGTAGTTAAAATCCCCTACCATTACAGCCCTACTGTTTTTGCACCTCAGAAATTTGCCTACATATTTGCTCTTTTATCTCCGATCCGACTATTTGGGGGTCTGTAGTACACTCTCAGCAGTGTAATTGACCCTTTTTTGTTCTTCAGTTCAACCCATATGGCCTCATTTGATGATCCTAACATATCCTCCCTCCTCACAGCTGTAATTGTTTCTTTAACTAATATTCCAACCTCCCCTCCTTTTTTATCCACCTCTCTATCTTGTCTGAAAACCCTGTAACTAGGAATGTTGAGCTGCCATTCCTATCTTCCTTTCAGTTGTATCAAAGATGCCCATTCTTCCTTAAAATGGAGAGACAGAGTTAACACTGAACAGTTATGTTCTCCGATATCTAAAATAGGACATGTAATCATTTAGAATTACAAAAGTTCTTAAATTTCCAGAGGAAAAATCTTTGGATGTTAACATACCGATAAATTTTAACTTCTTTTAGGTGCCACGGAATGACAAGAGGCAGATTCATGCCTGCAATTCCATATATGGCGAGTCCTGTTCTTAAAACAAACTGTCAGAGAGCCTGAATGCAGACATGCCTCTCGCCAAAGGACAAGACATAAAAAAAGACAATTCTACCCAGCAACTTGTACAGCATTTACTGACTAGTTACGGTCACTTGCCTATCCTCTTTGTACCATTGTGAGAAGCCTAAAAACAGACTTTTTTCTTCAGTTTTTCATTACCAGGCCCCTTGAAGTGTGAACTACTCAGCATTTTAATATACATACTGGAACTAAAAGGTTGCAACTGTAAACATGCAAGATATATTTAAGCCCCACTAAAACTAGATTGTGATGCCAAGATCAGCATGCAACATCTATTAGACTTCCTTATACGAGACTAGGATTTCATTCAGTTGCAGTGCAAACGGATCACTAGCTGTAATAAGTAAATCAAGAAGATTGGATTGAATATCCTGACCCAAATCAGACAGTGCTTAACTTAATGGGATGAGTGTTATTGAAGAAGGTAGGACAGTCACTGCACTCTTCCTGCCATACTCATCTTGTCTATGTCATCAGCAACAGTCTAATTCTTCTTGGAGCCATTTGTTCCATACATTCTTTATTCCATTAGGCATAAAATATTAATTTTACATACCCATTTGATTGTAATTGGGAATTGATCACTACGTTTTACCATTCTAGGTTTTCAGATATTTTAATTTGCTGTCAAGAGGTTGCAGACTTGACAAATCTGAATGGAAATACCTATTTGTAGAAGATTGAACCTGTACTACAAGTACATCTAACAGCAAGAGGAGGCAAAATGACCAAAGGCACTATTAAACATACCCATTCTTCATACAATTTTTTAATGAATCCCATAAAGACTGATGGGCTAGAAATGGAGGAGAGAACACACATTACTCATCACATTAAGTCCTGTTTCTTATAAGTTGGGAGACTGGAGAGTTAAATCTGCACCTGTGCAGCTATTCAGCAGTTTACAACTCATCATGCACCTCCTCACAGGGCCAACATCCTCCCGACATAAACCATATCCTATAGATGAGAGAGGTGGCAGCTCCAAAAAATGTATTTAAGTGAACTCAAGAGGAGATGATGGATATTATATCTGCGTATAGCAAACACACCCTCTGCATTCCATACAATGCAAACAGAAACACATTGAAACCCATCACCATGTTTAAAAAGTTCCAAATCAAGCTTGAAAATCCACACAAACAGTTTCTGTTGCTAGATATGGAATGCACACTTTTCCCCCTTAGGGGCACATTCCATCAAGTCTAGAGAGTTGAAATGCAGGTTGGCTGAGCCAAAGCTTAAGGACCTCTTCCCCGACCCCCTCCCCCAGTACTATTGAAGTTTAACCAGCTAAAGCCACACAATTTACCACTATAGAGCATGGTTAAGATTATCACTACCTGTCCAGCCAAGACCACCCTATCCGTTAAGACATCGACTAGCAGTATTATCTGGAACCAAATGGGAAAAGCACCAGCCACTGTGACAGGTCTACCCTCTTGGTTCCACTTGAGACACAGACTGGCCGGTTAATTATCAACAGTGCCCTGTACACTGTTATGGCTTTAATATCCTTTCCATAATGGGGCATCCAAAACTGCACACGATACTTCAACTGTGGCCGAACCAATACCTTACTACTTATTAATACCTGTAACTCTAATCCACCACCCCTCCCCCCCACCCATTTATAAACCACAGAATGTTGATGGTCTTTTATAATGACTTTATTATCTACCTACATTCACACTTTCAGGGAACTATGACAGCATTGACAGTAGACTCCTTTGTGATTTATAATGTCATTCTTAGTTCAGTTGCAATGAGAAAGCAGCTATCACCAAAATATCAAAGTGAAAGAGATGTTCCTTACTAAATCCCGAGCAGAGTCTCTGTTTTGTCCACGATGGTGGCAACTTACCTCGAGTTCGAAGACTTGGGCAATATCAAGATGCATTTAGGAAGGATTTTTTTTTCATCTTCCTGCACTGAATCAGAAATATTACCCATTTGTCAATGAAGTCCTATAATAGACCATTAAACAAAGAACTAAAATAGTTGTTTGATGCCTGTGGGACAATTCAAAAAACACTGTTGTAGCCACGTGGTGGGCATTGTGGTAGATGCATGGAGGATCTGCTTCACGTTAACAGCTTAGAATTCTAAATACCAGTGACTAATGGATGGGCTTTGCAAACAGGGCAATGAACAGAAACGTACAAAGTAGTGAAGCTGGGGGAACTGTAAAGTGAAATAGCTGTAGCAATTTTGAATATGCAAATTGTAAAGGTTAGCTTTGAATGATGAACAACAATGCAAAGAAGCATATATATGAAAATGAGAAATACTGTCCATGAGAAAGTACATAACATATTGTATGGTTGGTTCTTGACAGCTAATAAATTACAGATGCCCAAGCAATTGATCAAATCTTTTACAGATAATAAAAATTGAGTATGTGTCTCTGATTTGTGAAGACAGTCATATTCATTGTTTTTAATGCACAACACTAAGTACAGAACTGCCATGTCAAAATATGATTTATGCACCAAATTGACTTCTAAAACAAAATAATTGTGAAAGCAGCACATAAAACTCACTTCTGGGTCTCCAATACTGCAGATTGTCCATAATTCTGAACTTAATCCATTTCCCTTTATGTCTACAATTCAAGATGATACTGGTACTCTTCCAGCTTTACTCTTCCCTTTTGTGATCATTGACAGTTGAGCAATGTTCTTCAATGGTTTCAAAACCTGCTTTGACTCAGAGCTTTGGCTCCGTTTAATAATAATGTTAATGTAATGAAGAATCACAATAACTTTGTTATAACCTTTCAGAAATCCAAGTGTATCATGTAACATCTAAGCATTCTGACCCACAATAGCGATTAAATTCTAAATATACACACTTCAGTTTAATAGTTTTGCATCACATCCACATTCCCTACAATGTCACACTAATGACCTTAACTGGAATGGTGTCATTTTGTTCTCCATGGGTTAAATTTCTGGAACAGCTAAGCCAGTTTGCGCCAAGGCTCTGTCAAGATAGTTTACACTGCAGCAAATACAACATTGAAGGGAAAATAATTTAAACATACTAAAGGATCATCTGCCCAGTCACAATTTTCAAATAGACCACAAAACATGTTCTTCCTTACCTTCTCAATCTCAATTTTTTATATTTGTGTACACAAATTTAAACCTCTTGATTTTACACTCACGTGAGGCATAATGGTTTTAGATTAAAGTAGGCAAAAACAGTCAGAGGGAAGATAAAAATGGTCATAGTGGGCCTGAGATATGTTAAGTAGATAAGTGGCCTTTGACATTGGCAAGCAAACATCTAGTTTAAGAGGAGACAACAGCATTAATCACATTAGCTTGCAAATGCTTTGTCATCTCAGGGGGAGGGGGTGGGGGTGGGGAAGAGGGAGTAGGGAGGGAGTTGGCAAGAGAAGAAAAACAAAGAAATAAAGACAAAATTGCATTTATATATAGCAACTATCCGGCTAGTCAAAAGGTGCTTCACAACCAATGAAATATTTTGAGGTGTAGTCACTGTTGTTTTGTACACAGAAAGGTCCCACAAACAGGAAATAAGATCAATCACCAGGTAATCTGTTTTGGATGGTGTTGGTTAAGGGAGGAATATTGGCCAAGACACCAGGAAAACCTCTTGTTCTTTGAACAGTCCCATGGCATGTTTATTGTCCACTGAACAAGCAAGACAGAACCGTGGTTTAATGTATAATTCAAAAGATAGTACCTCCAACAATACAGCGTTGCACTGATGTTGCGCTAGGTTACATGCTCAAATTGTTGCTTGGGCACCATAACCTTCTGACTCAGAGGCAAAAGTGCTAACTGGGCCAAGCTGACAGAAGGGCTTACATGATGAACCAACCCTTTAGTTGTTATTTAATCAATCATCGACCTGAATTGTAAACTCTGTTTCTCTCGCCACAGATGCTGCTGAGTATTTCCAGTATTTTCAGTTTTTACTTCAGATTTCCAGCATCCGCAGTATTTTGCTTTTGTATTAGTCTAACAAGTGTGTTGGCAAAACAGATTACCACTCCGGTCTTTAGTTTTATGAAAATAAAAAAGACCCGAATAATGAAAGAAGCAATAATTTATTTTAAACAAGGCTTCAAGAGGATGAAAAAGCACTAAAATAACTTGGAGATTTGCTGGCAGATCCCTTCTAGCACTATGACAACTGTATTTGTTGTTATAAAAACAAAGATCACGGTTGCCCTGTGTAACATCACAGGAGTCCTCATTTTAGTTACAGCACTGTAGTGCAGCAGCTTATAGGATATCTTCACATCCAACATGATGCTGCGACAACACAACTAAGGATCGTGTTTCAGCCACTACACTGCTTGCAATTGAAGTGCTACACTAAATAATTTAGTGTTTTAAATTATATTCAGCTACTAATCCAGGTACTTTACAGAATCTAGTAAGAGGCAATATTAGGAAATACGTATCCAAATTTTATGTAGAACTCAGAAGAAATTGTGAAAGCTGGAATAAAGACCCTACCTCAGTAAAATGTACTAAATTCGTTTAAAGGAAATTACACTTTTCCGTATATAGATTGTAAACTTCTGTATGAAAACGGAAGACAAACCCTCGGCATAGGTCTTCCAAAAAGGCAACAGAACAAAAATTAACCATTGTGACAACAGAAATTAATCCTTTCCAGAATAATTTCAACTGATAAAGCTGCTAAAAAGGCTATGGGTAACTTTTTGTTTTGCATTCTCAGTGCACACAGAGCATGTATTAAAACGCTCAGCGCAGTGGATCTTGCATTCGTTACACAGTCCACCCAATTTCCCATTCACTAATCGAAATGGACAGGGCAGGACCAGGGTTTTGGGGGGGGGGGGGGGGTGGGGGGGGGGGGGAGGCAGGAGGGTAATCAGGTCAACTGCATAATGGGCACTCTATCCCAATGTTCATCTGCACCTGGTGTACGTGTGGAAAAATCATCCTAATATGTGGACGCACAAGAACTAAATTTAAAGTGTTAAAAGTTAAACCAGTGTAGCAGAATTATTCATGTATTCTAGCCTACTGTAAATATCTGTTTATGTAAATGCATTCAGACATTGCTGGAACTGCAGTCAAAGTTGGCATTTGATAACATCCACTGTAATCCAATGATCGAGCATGGTTAAAGCTTCGATGCTGGGGATGTTGGCCTGAGCGAGAACAGAGACGTTGGTGCGCCTATCCTGCCAATGGCTTTGCAGGATCCTGCGGAGGCAGCATTGGTGGTACCTCTCCAGTGCTTTGGAGGTGCATGCTGTACATGGTCCATGTCTCCGAGGCATACAGCAGGGCAGCTATCACTGCTGCTCTGTAGACCATGAGCTTCATGCCGGGTTTGAGGTCCTGGTCTTCATGGCGCGGGTGATGCGGTCGTCCTTGCAGTCCCTCGTTCGGACGATGACGTAGTCCAGCAGATGCCAGTGCTTGGAGCGAGGGTGCTGCCATGAAGCCTTGTACTTGTCTCTCTGACAGAACTAGGTGTTGGTTATGACAAGGCCATGTTCTGAGCAGTTCGACAGGAGGAGGGTACCGTTGGAGTTGGCTTTCCCTACCCCCTCTCTGCCGATCACACCTCACCAGAGGTCTGTGTCCTTTTCAACTCTGGCGTTAAAGTCGCTGAGGAGGATCAACTGGTCACCTGTTGGGACTCTGAATAGGGATTGTTTGAGGCTGGAGTAGAATTCCTCTTTGGTCTCATCTGTGGTTTCCAGTGTTGGGGCGCACGCACTGAAGACCGTAGCGCACTGGTTCCGGGCTAGGGTGAGCCGAAGAGTCATGAGGCGCTCATTTATACCACTAGGAGAGTCTCCGAGACGCCCAACTAGTTCATTTTTTATGGCAAAGCCTACCCCATGGAGTGGCGTTCTCCTTCAGGTTTGCCTTTCCAGAAGAAGGTGTAACCATCGCCTTGCTCCTCGAGCTGGCCTTCCCCTGCCCGCCGGGTCTCGCTTAGGGTGGCGATGCCAATGTCGAAACGTCTGAACTCCCGGGCAACGATAGCAGTACAGCGTTCCGGTCTGTCACTGTTGGGGTTGTCCATGAGGGTCCTGACGTTCCAGGTCCCGAACTTCATTTTAAAGGGTGGAAGATGCCGGTGCGTGAATTCTTTTAACGTGGGGTGGCCGTTGCACACCAGCTACCACACGGGCTTGACAGAGCAAGGTCTTGGTCCAATGGCAAGGGGACTCAAGATGATTGGAGACCAGGCTCTGCTGCAACGGCCTAGCACACACACACAAACATACTGCTACTGTCCTCCTCCCTCCTTCCTGCAGGTCCTCTCTGCCTGGGTTTCGTAGGATGCATTGTGGTCCTCCTGACCTCGCTGTTGGCCCGTGCCACACCACTCCTGGGCCCGTCCTCAGACATGAGTGACGTTGTCTCTCACAGGATCAAACTGGCACTGATATTCTCGCGACCCCTGGCCCCGAGCTCCAGTGGTCACTAGTCCAATGGAGAAGTGTAGTCTTGATGGCAGAGAGGTCTGGGAATTTGGAAGCTAAGCTTAAGTGAAGAGCCAGTGCTCACTGATGAGAACACCAACAACACCCCACACACACACACACACACACACACACACACATCCAGACACAATTTAATATTGATAAGTGTGAAGTGATGCATTTTGGGAGGAACAACATGGAGAGGCAGTACAATCTAGATGATACTATTTTGAGGGGGTGCAAGACCACAGGGACCTGGGGAGCACAGTCACAAATCTCTGAAGGTGGCAGGGCAAGTTCATAGGTGGTTAAGAAAATGTATGGGATATTTGGCTTTGTAAATAGGGGCGTTGAACACAGAAACAAGTCAGTCATGCTTTACAAATCACTGGTTAGGCCTCAGCTGAGGTATTGTGTACAATTCTCAGCACCACACCTTAAGAAGGGCATCAAGGCCTTGGAGAGGGTACAGAGGAGCTTTACCATGATCATACCAGGGGTGAGGGACTTAAGTTATATGCAGAAGCTGGGATTGTTCTCTTTAAAGCAGAGAAGGTAAAGGGGAGATGTAAAATAGAGATATTCAAAATTATATGGGGTATTGATAGAGCAAATAAGGAGAAATTGTTTCCTCTGGCAAGTGGGTCGGTAACCAAAGGTCATAGATCTAAAACAATTGGTAAAAGAACTAGAGGGGAAATGAGGAGAAACTTTTTCACAGAGGGTTATGATGATCTGGAATGCACAACCGGAGAGTGGTGGAAGCAGGTTCCATAGCAATTTTCAAAAGGTAATTGGACATGTACTCGAAGACTAATTTGCAGGGTTATGGGGAAGAGCTGGGGTGTTGGACTACATTGGACAGCTCTTTCAAAGAGCCGGCACAGGTATGATGGGCCAAATGGCCTCCTTCTGTGCTGTAAGATTCTATGAATTTACCCATGCTCAGCCTTGACAGAGTTGGTTAGAAGTTGTGCTGCTGAAATTTCTAATATTCCTGCGAGTGTGGCCATTTCAGAGCTTCTAGTTTACAGACTGGAACTTTGATTAAATTGTTCTTTAAGGTTCTTTAACACAAGTGAGAAAAAACAAAATATTCGGAAATGAGGTGGGAGAGAGAAAACGGGGAATTATAGACCGGTAAGCCGGACATCGGTAGTGGGGAAAATGCTAGAGTCCATTATAAAAGATGTAATAGCAGAGCACTTGGAAAACAGTGACAGGATCGGACAAAGTCAACCTGGATTTACAAAAGGTAAATCGTGCTTGACTAATCTACTGGAATTTTTTGAGGATGTAGCTGGTAGAATAGATAAGGGAGAACCAGTGGATGTGGTGTAATTGGACTTTCAGCAGGCTTTCGATAAGGACCCACATAAGAGATTAGCGTGTAAAGTTAAGGCACATGGGATTGGGGGCAAGGTACTGACTTGGATAAAGAACTGGTTGGCAAAGAGTTGGAATAAATGGCTCTTTTTCCGAGTGGCAGGCAGTGACTAGTGGGGTACCACAGGGATCGGTCCGAGGACCCCAGCTATTCACAATATATATATATATATATACACACATATATATATGATCTAGACGAGGGAACTAGATGTAATATCTCCAAGTTTGCAGACGACCTAAAGCTGGGTGGGTGGGTGTGCTGTGAGGAGGATGCAGAGAAACTCCAGTATGATTTGGACAGGTTGGGTGATTATACTGCATCTGCCATGCTTCTGTGCAATGTGGATAAATGCGAGGTTATCCACTTTGGTGGCAAAAACAGGAAGGCAGATTATCTGAATGGCAATAGATTGGGAGCAGGGGAAGTGCAACGAGACCTGGGTGTCCTTGTGCACCAGTCGCTGAAGGTAAGCATGCAGATGCAGCAGGCGGTTAAGAAGGCAAATGGTATGTTGGCCTTCATAGCGAGAGGGTTTGAGTACAGGAGCAAGGATGTCTTGCTGCAGTTGTACAGGGTCTCGCTGAGACCACACCTTGAGTATTGTGTGCAGTTTTGGTCACCTTATCTGAGGAAGGATGTTCTTGCCATGGAAGGAGTGCAGTGAAGATTCACCAGACTGATACCTGGGATGGCAGGAATGACGTATGAGGAGAAATTGGGTCGATTGGGCTTGTACTCGCTGGAGTTTAGAAGAATGAGAGGGGATCTCATTGAAACTTATAAAATTCTAACAGGACTAGACAGACTAGATGCAGGAAGGATGTTCCCAATGGCGGGGGAGTCCAGAACCAGGGGTCACAGTCTAAGGATAAGGGGTAAGCCATTTAGGACAGAGATGAGGAGGAATTTCTTCACCCAGAGAGTGGTGAACCTGTGGAATTCTCTACCACAGAAGGCAGTGGAGGCCAATTCATTAAATATATTCAAGAAGGAGTTGGATATATTTCTTAAGGCTAAAGGGATCAAGGGATATGGGGAGAAGGCAGGGACAGGGTACTGAATTTGGATGATCAGCCATGATCTCATTGAATGGCAGAGCAGGCTCGAGGGGCCGAGTGGCCTACTCCTGCTCCTATCTTATGTTTCTATGAACAGCTATACATTAACTGTGGAAATAAATGGTGCATTTATCCCATATGCGCAAGTCCAGATCATTTCACCAATATCAATTACCGCAATATTTTTACAAACAGCAGCATTGGCTCCCATTCCCCCCCATTCCCCCAAAACCTCAAATTTAAAATTCCTATCTTGGGTGTTTAAATCCATCCATGACTTCACCTCTTCTCATTTCTGTAAACTACTCTACTGCTACAACCCTATTCTCCCTGACCTCTTGTGCATCCCCACCTCACCCACTCGCCCCCTGACCCACTATTGCCAGCCATCCTTCCGACACCTGGGCCCTAGACTTGAATTCTCTTCCTATACTCCTCCACCTCCCCACTTCCCTCTTCTCCTTTTAAGATCCTTCTTAAAACTCACTTCTTTGACCAAGCTTTTGGGAACTTCTAATATCTCATTTGGCTCAATGTCCATTTGTCCTTGAAGCTCTGAAGCACCTGGGGGCATTTACCTACATTAAAAGGTGCTGTATAAATCTAAGTTAGTTAGTTGAAGTGTTGTTTTTCTTTACAAGGCAGATACATTTGGACACACACCTACCATTTCAAAGTGCAAGTGATATAGATATATATAATAATTTCCAAGATCCGTTGCCAATGCTCCACGTAGAAATGGAATGCTGGTTGGCACGGTCGTCATCAACTTCCTCAAGTCAAAGGAAACAAAGTCTAGGCACCCACTTTCGTAGAGCACTGCAAAAGGACATTGTGCAGCAAGTAAAATAATGGAAACTATTCTAAGGAGCAGACTGTAGAATTACCTGCGCCATGGTTCGGAATTCCTTCTGCCAATTTTCCATGAAAAACACTTCAACATAAGTGATTTCAATGTGTGTTTTGGCAAAAGTTTGACTGAAAGGAAGTAATTTCCCCAGTTTTACTTACTGTCGAATAAAGCAACTTACTGAACCAAAACAAACAATGCCTGTTGTGTCTCCTTGTGTTCTTATACTATATATATTAGACTGTTGAGATACCGCGGCAAACGTGGGAGTCGAGACCAGAGTTGGTGAAACACAACTGCTTTAATCTACATCATGGCAAAGAGAGAGCTTGAAAAGCCCGCGCAACCACTTAAATATTCCCCAGACAGGAAGTGCTCCCGGCAGCCTGTCCCTGTGGGAAACAAGTTGCCGGAGGAAAGGGCCCCCGGCTGGGGGCGGCTGCTGCCAGCAGTGCGCCTGCGTAAACTGTCCGTGCCGCCGTGAGCGGATTATGTCCAATGGTGGCGTGTCGCCACAGAGCTCCCCCCAGAATCCGCTTAGGAGGAGTGGACGAGTCGTGAGGGTGGTCTAATGGTTCTGCCAGAGCGGCTGAGTGGTCGCCGGTCTAGTTGGTGGGGCCGGGCGGTTCGCCGCCGGCTGTGCTGGCTTGCTGGCGGGACGGCCTCTAGTTGGAGGTCAGGCCACGGGGACCTGTTCCCCTGGTTGTGTGTGTGCTGGTTTGAGCCGGTCGATGGAGACTGTTTCGACCCTGTCGCCGAGTCGCAGCTTGAAGACCTTGTCCCCGGTTTGTAGTACCTCGTACGGTCCGTCATACGGGGGTCGCAGGGGTCCGCGTCGTGTCGCACGAAGACGAAGCGTGCCTGCTGTAAGTTTGGCGGGACGTGAGGTGCGAGTTCGCCGTGTCGGTTGACCGGAAGTGGGGCGAACTGTTGAGCGGGAGAGAAAAAGAGTTGTGCCGCTGTTGTTCGGCCGACCAAGGCGTGGTAGCCTCCGGGAGGAATTCGCCTGGTACGCGCAACGGTTGTCCGTAGACTAACTCCGCTGCAGAGGACTGGAGGTCTTCCTTGACCGCAGTGCGTAGGCCTAGTAGCACCCACGGTAGGCGGTCAGTCCAGGTACTGTCCTGCAGGCCGGCATGGAGTGAGGCCTTGAGTGACCTGTGGAAGCGTTCACAAAGCCTGTTGGCCTGCGGGTGGTACGCCGTGGTTCGGTGGAGCGTCACCCCGAGGTTGCGTGCTGTGGCCGTCCAGAGTTCGGAGGTGAACTGGGCACCTCTGTCGGAGGTTATGTCGGCCGGTACGCCGAACCTTGCGACCCAGGTGTTAACGAACGCCCTGGCCATGTCGGCTGTGGTGGTGGAGGTCAGCGGCACTGCCTCAGGCCAGCGTGTGTAGCGGTCGACCATCGTGAGGAGATAAGTTTGGCCTTGCGATGGCGGCAGAGGACCGACGATGTCGACGTGTACGTGGTCGAAGCGGCAGCTGGGTACCTCGAAGTCTCCCAGGGGTGCTTGTGTGTGCAGCTGTACCTTAGCCCGTTGGCAGGCGAGGCAGGAGGTGGCCCAAGTCCGAACATCTCTGCTGAGGCTGCGCCAGACGAAGCGCTGGGAGAGGAGTTTGATGGATGCGCGGGAACCCGGGTGGGAGAGCCCGTGGAGCGCGTCGAAGATGCGGCGGCGCCAGGTTGCAGGGACGACCGGCCTGGGTTGGCCGAGTGTGAGACGTCGCAAGTGACTGCCGTGGCTTCGGGCCCATGTGCGACCTTGGCTAGGCGTAGCCCTGGCAGGCTGGTAGCCACCGAGGAGGTGGTCTGGGTCCGTGAGCTGGGCCGCTGCTAGTTGCGCGTAGTCGACCGCGAGGCGATTCGCGCAGATGGCGGGACGGGAAAGGCAGTCGGCGACAACGTTGTCTCTACCGGAGACGTGCTGGATGTCCGTGGTAAACTCGGACACGGCCGCGAGCTGGCGTTGCTGTCTAACGGACCAGGGTTCGGTGTGCTTGGCCATCGCGTATGTGAGCGGCTTGTGGTCCACGTATGCGGTAAAGGGACGGCCCTCCAGGAGGAACCTGAAATGGCGGACTGACAGGTGGAGCGCGAGGAGCTCGCGGTCGAAAGTAGAGTATTTGACCTCCGGGGGGGCGCAGTTGGCGGCTGTAGAAGGCAAGTGGCTGCCACGCGCCATTGACCCACTGCTCGAACACGGCTCTGACCGCGTGGTCGGAGGCGTCGGTGGTGAGCGCGACCCAGGCATCGGCCCTCGGGTGCGCGAGCAGGGTGGCGTCGGCGAGCGCGTTTTTGGTGGCGAAGGCAGCTGACGTGTCAGTGGTCCAGGCTACGGCCATCTTGCCGGATTTACCTCGGAGGGAGTCGTATAGGGGCTTCATGAGGGCTGCTGCTCTGGGGATGAACCTGTTTTAGAAGTTCACCATCCCGAGTAACTCCTGGAGGCCCTTGATGGTTTTGGGGCGGGGGAATTGCTGGACGGCCTGCACCTTGTTGGGCAGGGGGGCGTCCCCAGCAGGGGTGATGTGGTGGCCGAGAAAATCGATCTCAGCTAGGCCGAATTGGCACTTCGCCGGGCTGAGGATGAGCCCGTGTTGGGCTAGGCGCCCGAACAGGATGCGAAGGTGTTCGAGGTGTTCCTGTTGGGAGGAGCTGGCCACGAGAATGTCGTCTAGATAGACGAATAGGAAGTTCAGGTCCCGGAGGACTGAGTCCATAAGGCGTTGGAAAGCCTGGGCTGCATTCTTGAGGCCGAAGGGCATTCTCAGGAACTCGAACAGGCCGAATGGGGGTGATGATGGCCATTTTGGGGATGTCCGCGGGGTGTACGGGGACTTGGTGGTAACCGCGCACCAGGTCGACCTTGGAAAAGACGGTTCGTCCGGCCAGTTGGGCCGAGAAGTCCTGGATGTGCGGCACCGGGTATCGGTCGGGGGTGGTGGCGTCATTGAGGCGGCGGTAGTCCCCGCAGGGGCGCCAGCCTCCGCCGGGCTTGGGGGCGATGTGGAGGGGCGAGGCCCAAGGGCTGCTGGAGCGGCGGATGATGCCGAGTTGCTCCATGGTGGTGAACTCGGCCCGCGCGATTTCCAGCTTGGCCGGGTTGAGTCTGCGGGTGTGGGCAGAGACCGGGGGGCCGGTGGTGGGGATATAGTGCTCCACACCGTGTTTGGCGGCTTTGGCCGAAAAGGTCGGGTTGGTGAGGGCGGGAAACTCGGCTAGAAGTGCCGAGTAGTCGTCCGTGGCTCTAGCGAGGCAGTAGGTCGTCAGGCCGGCCGAACGGGCCGGGGTGAATGCGCCAGGGATGGGGGCCAGTGTTGATGTCAACGAGGCGGTGCCTCGGAATGTCGACAAGGAGGCCGTGGGCACGTAGGAAGTAGGTGCCGAGGAGTGGACAGAGGACTTGGCTGTGAGGAACTCCCAGCGGTAGCGGCGGCCTGCGAGGTCGAGCGTGACCATGCGGGTGCCGTATGTGCGGATGTCAGAGCCATTGGCTGCGGCCAGCATGATACCCCGTGCGCCGCGTTGGATTTCGAGGGCGGAGGCGGGGGTGATGCTGTGCTGGGCTCCTGTGTCGCACAGAAATCGGCGGTTGGTGCTGTCGTCGGTGACGTACATTAGGGGCCCCTTTTGCCCCGCGGCCATCGTGGGGGCCGGTGCGGGGGGGGGGGGGGTTTGAAAGTGCACGGTGGCGTGCAGCGTTGGGCCCTAGTGCCAAAACGGGTGTGGTAGTAGCAGTGACCCGGAGTGGAAGGGCGGTCGGGCCTAGTGGGCCGGGGAGACCGCGTGGTCGTTGGCCTGAGGTCGGGCGTGACGTCACGGGTGGTCTGCGTGGAGAGTAGCCGGTCGGCCTTTTCGGCTATCTCATTCAGGTCCGTGGAGCCAGACTCCACAATGAGCGGGCGGATGCTGGCGGGGAGCTGCCGAATGAAAAGCGTGCGAAAGAGGGCGCCGGGGTTTTTGTCGTCAGAGAGGGACAGCATGTGGGAAAGCAGGTCCGACGGTGAAGCGTCACCAAGGCCTGGGAGGTCGAGGAGTTGGCAGTTGCGCTGGTAAGAGGGCGCCTGAAATTTTTTAAGAAGCGCGGCCTTCAGATGTTCGTACTTGCCTTCCACTGGTGGATCCTGCAGCGCTGCCCAAACCTTAGGAGAGAGGGGTGACGAGGTAGTCGTACTTCGTGGCGTCGACTGTAATGCTTCTCAGCCGGAATCTGGACTCGGCTTGAACGAACCAGGCCTCGGCCAGGTTCTCCCAAAAGTCCGGTAGTTTAACCATGACTGCGTTTGTATCCGCCATGCTAGCTTAGGATTCGTCCCGAGCGTCGGGGTCACCAGTGTTGAGATACCGCGGCAAACGTGGGAGTCGAGACCAGAGTTGGTGAAACACAACTGCTTTAATCTACATCATGGCAAAGAGAGCTTGAAAAGCCCGCGCAACCACTTAAATATTCCCCAGACAGGAAGTGCTCCCGGCAGCCTGTCCCTGTGGGAAACAAGTTGCCGGAGGAAAGGGCCCCCGGCTGGGGGCGGCTGCTGCCGGCAGTGCGCCTGCGTAAACTGTCCGTGCCGCCGTGAGCAGATTATGTCCAATGGTGGCTTGTCACCACAAGACACTTTTAGTTCATTTTAGTTAGTGCTTTTTACTTAGCTGTATTCTTGCTTTTGTTACAGTGCTGCCGCATGGTGCGGAGTGATACAAGATGTCCGACCTGCACTGTGCCACATAGCAATATAACTACACCATACCAAAGTAGTTCCATTTAACGATGTGATACTATAACAATGTAACATCCCTCTCTCTCAAAAAACTAAAACATGAAATTTAACAATTTAAATTAACAAATATTATATCTTACCTATTATCAACTACAAAGAATCGTGAGTTTTTTTTTTTATTCGCGATATCGCTCAGGTGGTTGGATGTTGTCCCTCCATCTTGTGGATTTGGTGGTGACCATTCCTCTCTGCGGTGTTGTGTGTGTTCTGCTCTCGTTGTTGTTGTTGCTGTCGCCTTTGGAGTTGGAGTGTGCATGCTCGTGGTTGTTTGATTTGTAGCGCTTGTTTCTGGTGTTGTACTGCTTGTGGTAGCTGGTGTTGTCAATGTTGCTGATGTTGTCTGCTGCTTATCCAGTTCAGGTGAAGGTCTGATGTGGAGTCTGTTCCATCTGTATTGGTTACCAGGTTCAGTCTCTATGAAGTATGATCTTGGAGTGAGTATCAGCTTTTCCAATGACCTTGGCTGGATTCCAGGTTTTCAACACCGGGTCTTGCACACGCACTGATTGTCCATTCAGCAATTCTGGTAGCGTCTTTGCATGTTTATCGTAATGTTTGCTTCCTACGACTTGCGCTTCTGCCAGCTTTTGTCTGAAGTCCTCCTGGTCCTGGGGAGGATGTATTTTTGCTGGTAGTGTAGTCTTAAACTTCCTCCCATTCAGCAATTCCGCAGGTGATTTCATATCTGCTTTCAGTGGTGTTGATCTGAGTGATAGGAGGGCAAGGTCTTGGTCTTCCCCCATCTCACTACTTTTGATGAGAGTTCTCGACAGTCTGGATCTGTCTTTCGATGAACCCGTGTCCCCTTGGGAAATGTGGGGATGAGGTTACTATTTTGAACCCATACTTTTCTGCCAGAGCTCTGAATTCACTCTGAACTGGGTTCCATCGTCACAGATTACCTTTTCCGGGATTCCTTGTTCAGCAAACAAGCTCTTTGCAATCCTGGTGGTAGTTGTGGCTCTCAAGTCTTTCATCCTTCTCACAAAAGGAAACTTGGAATAGTAATCTGCCACTAGGAGATACCATTCTTGATTGCACATGAAGAGATCTGCCCCAACGGTGTGCCATGGTCTTGATGGTATTTCACTAGGTATCATCGCCTCTTTCTGTTGTGCATTTCTGTATTTCTGGCATATACCACATGCAGAGACCATCTGTTCGATATTTTTGTACATGCCTATCCAGTATACAGCTGATCTGGCTCTCAGCTAGCATTTCTCCATTCCCATGTGGCCTTCATGTATTAGATGGAGAAGTTGTGTCTGCATCATCTTTGGCACGATGATCCTCGATCCAGCAAGGAGAATACCGTCTTCTACTGCAATATCATCTCTAATCGTCCAGTATTGACGAATTGTCGCCTGTACCTGCTGGATTCTCTCCGGCCACCCCGTATTACTTGTTGTGTGAGTAGTTGCAATTCCTCATCTTTACTAGTCTCATCTCTGATTTGACTGAGCTTTGTAAGGGTAACATTCACTAGGTGGTGGATTTTTTACTGTTAGGCCCTCCACCTCGTGTTTCTCATATGGTGACAATCGAGACAATGCATCTGCTAGCACCATTTCCTTTCCTGGCTTATATTTGAGCGTGAAGTCATAGCTTTGGAGCCTTAGTAGTCTTTGCAGTCTTGCAGGCGCTTTGCACAGATTCTTCTTATAGATCTGTTCTAGTGGACGATGGTCACTCTCTATTGTAAATCGCCTGCCATACAGGTATGTATGGAATTTCTCGCATCCGTACACTACTGCTAATAGTTCTCTTTCTATGTTGGCGTATCTCGTCTCGGCTGACGTCAAGGCCTTTGATGCGAAAGCTATCGGCTTTCCTTCCTGCACCAGAGCTGCCCCTAGTCCTCTGGTAGAACCGTCCACTTGGAGTGACTGGTTTTCTTCTGTCATAATATGACAGACTTGTTTCCTTGCACAACAGTTCTTGAAGTTGTTTGAAATTCCTTTTGTGTGATTCAGACCATTGATATTTGGCGTCTTCTTTCAATAGCTCTCTGAGATTTGTTGTATGTTCCGACATGTGTGGGATGAAAGAACTCATGTATTGGACCAAGCCGAGGTAACTCCTCAGCTCTCTCTTATCTTTGGGTGGTTTCATTTCAGCAATCACTGCAATCTTCTCTGGACTTGGCTTGACTCCCTCTGGTGTATAAATCATACCGAAGAATTGGCATTCCTTGACTTTAACTATGCACTTAACTTGATGCCAGCCTTCCTGGTACGCTCCATGGCCTCATGTAGGTGCAAGTCATGGTCTCTTTCATCTGCTCCATAGATCTGAATATCATCAGCTATTCCTATAGCTCCTTCACAGCCTCTGTTTGTCTCGTCTACTTTCTGTTGAAAGATATCTTGACTGACCTTTAACCCGAATGGTAGCCTCAGGAATTTGTAACGCCCAAATGGTGTGTTGAATGTTGTCAGTGTTGTTGATTCCTCATCCAACTTCACGTTCCAATATCCATTTCTGGCATCTAGTTTTCAGAAAACCTTGGCTCCTGCCAGTGATGGCGTAATCTCCTCTAGCGTTGGGGTGGGATAGTGGTCCCTCTTTAATCGCCTGGTTTAGATCTTTGGGGTCCAAACATATTCTGAGACGCCCGTTTGGCTTTTCTCGTACCACAATTGAGTTTACCCAGTCTGTGGGTTCAGTGACCTTTACGATCACTCCCTTTTCTTCCATCTCTTTAGCTCTCTTTCAAGCTTTGTCTTCAGCTCAATGGGTACTTTTCGTGGAGCATGGATAACGGGCTTTACCTCTGGATCGATGGTGATGTGGTATTGGAAATCTCTGAAACATCCCACTGTATCATCGAAATATTCCGGATACATGTCTATCAAGTCTTTTTTACTCTTGATTTGTGGGCAGCTCTCCAGTGGGGTGCTGCTGTCTATCTTCAGTGACGTTTCCGTCAGCTCGTGATGCACTGAGATCAATCTCAACTTCTCGCAGCTGTTTAATCCCAGGATCGCTGGCCCCTCAGTGTCGGTGACATAAAAGAAAGAACACCCAGTTGATGTTCTATGTGTCCCTTTGATAAAGGTTATTCCGAGTTGTTTAATCTCATTGCCCCCGTATGCTGTCAGCGTGACATTACTTGCCTTTAAACAACCGCTTTTCGGGTAGCCATCTTCTCTCAAGTTTTCGGGAAAGATCTGCTGGTACAGTCTCAATGGGAGAATGTTGCTCTGAGCCCATGTCCAGCTTCAGCTTTAAGTTGATGGTTGTGGGCTAACCTTTGACCTTTTTTTTGATTTGGATGATGGTGTGCAATTCTCTCCTCGGAGTATTTTCTGCTCTGGACATCTCGTGAAGCTGTACCTTTATGGTTTCGATGTTTAGTGCATTGTCGTGATCATCATCCTGCTCATCCATGGCATGGATATTGTGTTTCTTTCTCTGGTTCTGCTGTCCACCTTTGTTTTTGATGTATGTTCCTCTTTTCTTCGTTCTACACCTCTTTTCCCAGTGGTTTAGTTTGCCACATGCATTGCAGCTTGTTCCATATGCTGGACATTTCCTCTTGTCTGTGTAATCGTGCGGTCTTCCACAATTTCTGCACGTTTCCCCCATTGTCATGTGCATGTCTTTGTGTGTTGTACTTCTCTCACTGCATCCACTCTGCTGTCCGTCTCAGAAGCCGTCCGCATTTCAGCCGTTTGAGAAATCAGCATTTTCATTTGCTGCCTCATGAGCTCTCGCAGTATCTATAGCCTCTGTTATTCTGAGCTTTTCTTTTCCTATCAGGGCTTTTTGTACCTCTACATGCGCTGACCCCCATATTAGCTGGTCCACAAGCCTTGCCTCCATTTCTTTAAATTTACACTTGCTGGCTTCATTTCTCAGCCTAGTCAGGAAATTGTCAACTGTTTCACCGGGTTCCTGTCTTAGACTCTGGAATTTGTATCTGTGTATATGGTGATTGGATTTAGGCTCTAGATGGTTGCTGAATTTATCAAAAATTGTCACTGGGTTTTCCTTTTCCTCTTCAGTCAAACTCCAGCTATTATACAAATCTAGGCCTTTTTCTCCTGTCCACAACAGAATGTAACTAACCTTTTCCTCGTTGGTAGCGCCCTTCAGGAAGCTTTTGAATGTAAGCTCACATTTCTGTTTGAACTTGCAGAATGCTTCTACTATATCGTCGGCTTCCCAGTTCACGAGGGGTTGCATTTGCACAGTCAGTGCAGCGGCAGCCGTCATTTTAGTTTCCCGTATGATTCACTTTCAATCACCCAGACACCGGCACTCACAATCAGCTCATAAAATCACTTTTTGTCTTATTCGTAGTTCGTATAGCAGAATTTGTACTCACTTATACCGCTGCCACTATGTTGTGTCTCGTGTTCTTATACTATATATATTACAGACACTTTTAGTTCATTTTAGTTAGTGCTTTTTACTTAGCTGTATTCTTGCTTTTGTTACAGTGCTGCCGCATGGTGCGGAGTGATACAAGATGTCCGACCTGCACTGTGCACTGCCCGTGCAGTGTGCCACATAGCAATATAACTACACCATACCAAAGTAGTTCCATACCAAGGTAGTTTCATTTAACGATGTGATACTATAACAATGCCTCACCTAGTGTTCACTCAGTCTGCCTTCAGAAAGATTAACAGCATACACATGCTTAAGACGTAGGGATCTGGTAAAAGTCACAATGGAGTTTCATTGTTACATTCCCTGGACCCACTGCCATACGGGAAGAAAACGGGCCAGTACGAGTCAACTTCTGTTTTTTTTAAAAAAGCAAGCAACTAAATCACTTAGAGAGCAACTGACACTATTAAACCAGAGTAGATACCTGTGGCAGACCCAAATTCATAACATGTATAATTATTTCTTGATAAAAAGCAGCCAGCATACATTTAGAAGAAAAAGATCCTGCCTAACAAAACTCATGACACAGATGAAGGAAGAATGGCAGCCTCCCGTTTATATCGCCCTGTCTTGCATCTTACAGAAATGCCTGGAACTCTGATGTAATTTTTTTTTTTTTTTTTTTTAAAAAGACTTTCAGAAAAGTTTTTACAAAAATCCACATTCATGGGTTCCAATTCTAGTTTATTTTTCTCTTGGCAAAATAAAAGTTCTAAGAGAAAGATCAGTCTTCACCTTGGAAAGCATGTTTGACTCCTACAAAGAGGATGAAAGCACAATGTCTGTCTGTATCAGTATCTCTTTCTCTTGCACAACTATGAAGGATTAAAAATAAAATTTATTCTGGCAGTCAGTTTCCAGCAAACTATGATTCCACAGAACAAATTCCCCAAATGTGACATTCAATTGCGTAAACCAGATACCCTAGGATACAAAGGAAGGATAATGTTAAATTGCCTACCACAGAGATAGGCATTCTTATTCTTTGAATCTTGACATTGCCAGCCTAACTAGATATCAACTTCTTGGATTCCTTTAGCAATATGGCTTGGCCTATATTGGAATACTCCCAGAAGTCTTTAAAAGGCCATTGGAAAACCAGGAGTACGCAGCAGTATTCATTTTTTTTTTTTTTTTTTAAATGCTCCTCTGAGGTTAAGTGGAAGTGCGTTTGTCAGGCCTAGCTTGTACAGCGACAAACAAACCCAAACTATTCCTTTTTGGAATTCCATGGAAATCAAATGTAGACAAATCAACTAAATTCAGAATGGAGTCTGAGACAGATGGCCTAATCAGGAAAGAAAGAAAATGTGACAAGGATTCAACATGTCAGACACGTGTTTATCCTATTCCTCTTTGACCTGTTACATAAACAGGTAGAATTTTCCCTCACCTCTTTCTTCTCCTTGCCTGCCCTCCACTCCTTACAAATATACGGAGCTCTACTGCCACCACCTTTGCCTCCTTGCCTACTTTTTTGGCCAGAAGGCCTCACCTCGAACATATGATGCTTTCTCCGGTCTTTATCCTCCCTGATCCCTACCCTCTCTTGATCTAGATATTAAGAACTACCAGTGCGATATCAGCCATATCAGATTATCTACTTCCCTCACTCGTTCTCATCTATGTCCCTCTGAACTTTCAGCATTCTGTTCTCTGATCCAATCCTGACATTAACACACCAGCTGACAAATGGGATGCTGTTGCTGTATGGCAGAAGGACCTCTATATTGCTGATGTCGAATGCCAACTCTCTGACAACTACTCATATCGCCCCCGGTCCACGACCATACTACTGCATATCAAACCAAGCATGCAGGCCGTCCCCTTTTTCCTTGAATATCAGCCCAACTAATCCCCATCCTCTAGATAAAAGTGTTACTGTGGGAGGCTGTATTGGTCTGCCAACCAGTTCTTTATGTACGATATGTTGAACACTTTGTTCCAGTCCTAACTCAGTTCCCCTCCCCGATCTCTTTTTCTGTTACACCAATGACTGTCAGTGCTGCTCTCTGCTCTTGCCCTGATCTAGAGATCTTCATTAATTTTGCTTCACATTTCCACCCCTCACTTACCTTTGTGATCCATCTCTGGCACTTCCCAGGCTTCTCCATCTCTAACTGTGGGAACAGGCTGTCCCTCACTATCTATTACAAGCCCAGACTCAATGACCCACGTACTTCTTCCCACCCTGCTCCCTGTAAAGACTCTATTCCCTTCAGTTTTTTCACCTCAGCCACATCTGTTCTGATGATGTCACCTTCCACATCAGAGCTTCCAAAATGTCCTATTTTTTTTCCTATCAGCCAAGAATTCCCTGCCACCATGATTAAAAAGGACCCTTGACCCTTTCCATTCCATTTTCCATACTTCGTTTTCCTCTTTCCCTTCGCACCCCCCTCCCCACTCCTTGTTCTTTTCTTCGCGCCTCCCCCTCCCCACTCCTTGTTCTTTTCTTCGCGCCTCCCCCTCCCCACTCCTTGTTCTTTTCTTCGCGCCCCCCCCTCCCCACTCCTTGTTCTTTTCTTCGCGCCTCCCCCTCCCCACTCCTTGTTCTTTTCTTCGCGCCTCCCCCTCCCCACTCCTTGTTCTTTTCTTCGCGCCTCCCCCTCCCCACTCCTTGTTCTTTTCTGTCATCCCAGCAGCCTCCACATTCTACAGATCAATTCTACCATCTCCAATTCCATCACCAAATACCATCACCCTTTCCCCTCCCAGCATTCTGAAGGGACTATTCCCTCCGATAGGTGACACCCTGGTTCACTCTTTCATCACCTGCACGATACACTCTCCTTCCCCTGGTACCTTCTCATGCAAGTGCAGGATATGCAAAACCTGCTTAATCACCATCTCCCACACCACTCTCCAGGGCCCCCAAACATCCCTTCCAGGTGATGCAGCAATTTATTTCCTCCAACCTGGTATACTGTATTCGCTGCTCACTGTGCTGTCTCCTCTACATTGGGAGATCAAACACAGGTTAGGTGATTACTTTGCTGAACATTTCTGTTCTAGCCACAAGTATGACCCTGAACTGCCAGTCAATTGGCACTTCAATTCTTCGATCACTCCCACTCTGGTCTCTCTATCTTTATCCTTCTGCACGGTTTCATTGAAGCCCAACATAAGCTCAAGAAACAACACCTCATCTTTCTACTAGGCACTTGCAGCCCTCGGACCTCAATATTGAATTTAACAACTTCAGACCGTAACTACAGCCTCCATTTCTCTATGGCAGTAGATGTTGGCAATGTAGAATAAGTGTACCTGTATTTCCAATGATGGGGAGGTGAGTGGGTTGATGCTAAAAGTGGGGACCCGTTTCACCTCCGTCAGAACATTGCTGGTGGGTGGGGTGGGCTGCACCCTTGGTGTCAACCTGCTTTTTCCTTCCGCCAAATTCCTGGGCCACTGGAGCCGGCTCCACTTTGCCAGTTTTACATGCTTCGCATTCCACTTACCTATTTCCCTTCATCTTTTCTCACACTCAGTGTCTCATATATGTCTTTTATTTCTTTCATTGTGCCTCCTTCCTTTGTGTCATACCAAAATCTCCTATGCGCTTTAACTATTTTCTGATCACCACCTTGGCACCTTACAGTTCATTCTATGTTTTTTCTTGTGTGTATCCGTGGTCATTGTGTCTGCCCCCCCACCACCACCGTTCTATTATTTCTTAAATGCTGTTCATCCTATTATCTTTCAGTTCTGAGGAAGGGTTCATATCTGAAAGATCAACCGATTCGTTTTCTCGACTGACGTTCCCTATCCTAATTAATGTCTCCAATGTTTTCAGTTTTTGTTTCCCATTAGTCAGTCCCAGGGTCAGCACCTTGTGTACAGGTGTGAAAGAGCACTTCAACAAGATGGCCCAGCAGACCACAATGTATGTGGAAAGGAGCAATCCAGCTCCACTGATGGAAAAACATATTTTTCTACTTTAGTAAAAGTAAATAATCTTTCTAAATGCTACTTTGTTTCACCAGTGAATAAGTAGGGAACAACATTCTAACACATATTGCAAGTATGAAATACAAGATATGCTGAAAGTATCTGTTCTCATACATTCATATTTCATCAATTTCAAATGTAGGAGTTTTATGGCAAAAATAAAAGCAATACATGGTTGAGCTGGTAACAGTTTATACCTCAACTGGGCTACCAATGGGTGTCGTTCTCTAACTGCTGCACACCAACAAACAGCAATCATATCAGACTAAAAAGGGAGTGTGAATTCCTTACCAATTCCTTTCTAATTAACTGGCCTTAAAAACATGACCTCAGTTTTACTGGGCAGTTTCAGGCTATCAAACTGTGGGCGGATGTGAGAGATGGAGCAGGTAGTTGTTTCGCTGGCTCCCAGCACCACTTCTGCAAGTTTCCATCACAAGTGATAACAGGCGATGAATATGTCTGTCCAGATACGAGCAGGGCATTTCAAAATATGCCATGCAAAGCATTTCCCATCTTTAATATTACAACACGCTGGAAATCTGGTGGCCAGCATTGGTAGAGGAAGGACAAAGGGAGTGTTTAAATTTTAAATGGCCTGCAAACGCAGTTCTGTTGATTGAAGGACAATCATTGGCTTCACTTCTTTAGCTGCTCAAAAAGCAACAGGTCACACTCCACTGCTGCAAACACCTGAAGCTTACCACCAACAGGCTGTCAAAAAAATGCAAATGAGGCTGAACCCAGAAGACCTCTCAGGGTCAGCATCAGAGGCCACAGGTGGACACAAGTCCTGCCCTGCTGCAGTTCTGGCAGGATTCCTACCAAAGAGGTAATCTAGCCCAAGGACACACAAGCCATTCATTCTTCCAAGGAAGAGTGATTAAAAGATGACAGTTATCGTACATCCACATTATTGGATGGCATCTTTCCAAAGCTTGTTTAATATAAATAATGGTTTGCTTTCAAGGTCAATAAATTTGTTGCTTGTTTTGTCGTCATAACTAGTCATGCAAACCATCCTTGAGAATCACCCATACATTTCCAGATGCATTATAATTAGTTGGGCTTTTACTGTGGATTTAATTTTATTTTTATACGGTGTACATCACTAATATCATTGCAACCATCAACTTGTTACTAAGAGCAAAAACTTAATAACATGGGTTGCAAGTTATCAAATTTTGCAGGCTCTACATCTCTATTTCAGTTCAGTATGCAACATGGTTCTGATTGTGACCATTATTTGAATCTTTAACCATCAGACAAAGAATTCAAAATGACAAAGAAAATACTATTTTCACTGAATTTTGGATTGTTTCACCATTAGCATTATGACCAACAATGAGAATATGTTGCAATATATTGCTGGAATCAGAGCCTTGCATTGTAAATCTCCAGTTACATCAATTTGACATTACACAGCTCACCATACATGTTGGTCACACTTTGGGATCACAGTTGCACCTGAGCAACAAACTTCACAGTAGCAAACCACAATTGAACAGGTATGAAATGTACCCATCAGCAAGTAGCAAGCAGAATTTTAAAAAAATTGAAGTGCAAAATAAACTGTGAGCTATGGGAAGGTAGTAATAGCTACCAATAAAAGAGGAAGGAAAAAAAGAGCATTTATACACAACAACAACAAGTATTTATATAGTGCCTTTAACATAGTGACCCAGAAATTCCGGTCGGAGGCTTCCCGCGGGCGTAAGCCCCCGACCTACACAAACGAACCGCGCTGACCGTAATGCTCTGGGCCGGCATAGAATTCTGTTGATCTGCCTCCTCAAACTGCCAGTGCGCAAGGCATGCGTATCCCAGGGGCGCAGCTAGTTCGCAGTGTCCCTGGGATCACGTGGGCCATGGGGAGCCAATTGGAGCAGGGAATCTCCATTCATCGATTTGACGGGAAGACCTGTCAAATCTATGAATAGAGATCACCCTCAAAACATAAATAAAAGTTCAAATAATTTTTTTTTTAAATCACATCTTTAAAATGACTATAAATTACATAAATTAACTATTTTAAACAAAAATTTAAATTTTTGAAAAAAAATAAAGTTTTTAACGGGGCTAAAAATAAACTGATCATTTTAAAATACTTTAAAGAAAGGTAAGTGTTAAAAATATTCTCTTTGTAGTGTATGTACCTTTAAGAGAACTACTTTTACAGCTCCTGTATACTGTAGTACCGGCAGTGACCACACCTGTCTATAAGCCTTGAGCAGGCATCAGTACTGTTAGTCTTTAGACTACTCTCCTCCAGTAAACACCTGTTGATTGTTAATTCGCAGCCTCCGTCTAGTTATTGGAAAACACCATACTTTAAGAATCACGGATTCAACAGTGGCGACGAGGTCGATTCGAATCTACCCGCAACTCTGCATTTCCTTTCAAGGATTCGCTCCGGGAGGACGGTGGAAGAAAGTCGAGGCCAGAAGCACGGGCGTCGACCACAAGCAACCGCCCAGTCATCCGGCAGAGTGAACATCGCAGGGCAGGTTGTTGAGAGTTGGGCTTGGTTCTCCAGCCACGACGATCCAGCAACAGACTGGCAACAGGAACAGCGCAGACCCTTCCCAGACAGCGGCGGCTGGAGCCGACCGACGGCACAGAAAAGGCCGAGCAGCGTCGACGGGGTAAGAGAGAGGGTAAAGCACACAAGGCGCAGCCGGGGGTTGAAGACCGAGCGGCATCGACGGAAAACAAAAAGAGAGAGGGTAAAGCACAGCCGGGATTCAGGACCGAGCGGCGGCAACGAGAGAGGTGCACAGGAGAACGTGCAGAGCGCAGCCAGAGCTCAAGGGCTGAGCAGCGTCCGTGGGGGAAGAAAGGAAGCACGGGAGACGCCATTTGAGCCACGGAGAAGAAGGGAGAGCACGGGAGACGCCATTTTAGAAGCCGCAGCGGAGAAGGGCGAGCGCAGGAAGGAAGGAAAGCGCGGGAGTCGCCATTTTGAGCCAACGGAGAAGAAGGGAGTGCACGGGAGACGCCATTTTAGACAGTTTAACCACACCCAGGGATGCCAAAGAGTGGCAGTGTCACTGCGTTCAACAATGAAGTCGAAGATTGGGCGACATATGTGGAACGCATCGAGGTGTACTGCAAGGCGAATGAAGTGCCAGATGCTAGGAAAGCATTGGTTTTGTTAAATTCCATGGGTGCAAAAACTTATGGTTTACTGCGAAACCTAATAACCCCAGAGAAGCCAGTGGATAAGGATTTCGAAAGCATAGTGGAAATCCTACAGGACCACTTAAACCCCACACCGCTGCTGATAGCAGAAAGATTTAAGCTCCACAAAAGGAACCAGCAGAAAGACGAAAGTAATGCTGAGTATTTAACGGAACTGCGCAAGCTATCGAAACACTGCCAGTTTGGAATGGGACTAGCAGATACGTTAAGGGACAAGTTTGTGTGTGGGCTTCAAAGTGAAGGAACCCAGAAACGGCTTCTATCAGAAAAGGACCTTACGCTGGACAAAGCTTTCAGTATGGCAGTATCACACGAAGCAGCCGCAAGGGGCGCCGCAGAGATACGATGGAGACCGCAAGAATATGGCACCAACGAAATGACCTATGGAACAGGGAAGTGCTATCGCTGCGGCAGAACAACACATGACCAGAAAGATTGTTGGTTCAAGGACCAAGTGTGCAGACAGTGTGGGAAAGCAGGACACATAGCAAGAGTCTGCAGGTCTGGGAAGAAAACCAACAGTAAAAAATCTCCACAGGAGAAGTACAAAAAGGTACACCAGGTGATGGACAGTGGTTCAGACGAACAGAAAAGTGACACAGACTCCGGAAGCAAGGAGCTGGGTTGTCTGAAACTACATAATGTAACCGAAATGGAGGATCACCAGACTATCTGGGTTACACTCAAGATAGACGGAGTCCAAGTGGAAATGGAATTGGACACAGGGTCAGCTCTAACAGTCATAAATCAAAGAGACTACAAGCGGCTATTTTCACACATACCCTTGAAAGCTACAGAGATTGTCTTGAAGACGTATATGGGGCAAAAAGTCTACCCCAAAGGAAAAATAAGGGTGAAGCTTATAAAGGTCAGGAAATACCTAAAATGGACTTATATGTATTGCCAAATGGAGGACCACCACTGCTAAGACGTGAATGGATCCAGAAGATACATTTAGATTGGCATTCCATACAGGCATTGAAGGTGGAGGCCAAAAAGGATGACGACGTCACACCTGGACGACTGTCAAAAATGCTAACTGACGCAAAAGAAGTGTTCCAGGAGGGACTACGAACACTAAAAGGAATAGCAGCAACAATTAAAAGAGAGGAAAATGCAAGCCCAAAGCTTCTGAAGGCCAGACCAGTGCCTTATGCGATCAGACCAGCAGTTGAAGCAGACCTGGAAGGGTTGGAACGTTCAGGAGTACTGTCCAAAGTGGACTGGAGCGAATGGGCTACACCCATCGTTCCTGTAATGAAGAGGTCGTTGAGTAATACGCCTGGGGAACCAAAGAAGGTCCGCATCTGTGGGGATTTTAAGGTGACAGTGAACCCAGTCCTTCACACGGTACAATATCTGCTTCCACGGATTGAAGATATTTTCGCCTCGCTATCGGGACGTAAACGCTTCACTAAGATAGATCTGGCCCAGGCGTACCTGCAAATGGAGGTAGAAGAAGCCTCGAAACAATACCTCACGATCAACACTCAAAGGTCTCTACCAATACAACTGGCTGGTGTTCGGGGTAGCATCGGCTCCGGCTATTAGACAAAGGGCAATGGATCAAGTCCTGCAAGGGATTCCAGGGACCCAGTGTTATTTGGACGACATCCTGGTCACAGGCGAAAATGACAGTGATCACCTCGCCAACCTGGAGAAGGTGCTCACTAGATTAAAAGGAATATGGGCTACGAGCTAATCGCCACAAGTACGAGTTTTTCCAGAAGCAGATCTCGTATTGTGGCCACGTTATTGATGAAGAGGGGTTACATAAGTCCCCTGAAAAGATTGAGGCAGTAGTCAAGGCTCCAGCACCGGAAAATGTGTCACAACTGAGGTCGTTCCTCGGGCTGGTGAACTCCTACCATAAGTTCTTACCAAATTTATCTACAGCATTACACCCACTGAACACCCTACTGCAAACGGGGGTATCATGGAAGTGGAATGACGAATGTAAACGAGCTTTCCAGAAGTGCAAAGAATTGATCACATCAAGAGGTGTTGGCCCATTTCAACCCAGCACTACTAATTCGGTTGGCGTGTGATGCATCACCCTATGGTATTGGAGCGGTGCTGTCGCACAAATTCCCAGATGGGTTGGAGAGGCCAGTAGCCTTTGCGTCTCGGTCACTAACCTCAGCCGAGCGCAACTACGCCCAGATTGACAGGGAGGCCCTAAGTTCACCTCGCTGACTAACCACCAACCACTTGTCTCCATCTTTAATCCAAAGAAGGGCGTTCCGGTGATGACTGCACAACGGCTGCAAAGATGGCCCCTTTTTCTAGGGGCGAACCAATATGAAATAGAGTATAAGGGCATGAAACAGCATGGAAACGCTGATGGGCTATCACGCCTGCCACTGCCTACTGTGGAGGAAGCACCAGCAGTGGACCCTATCGAAATATTTTATTCGTCGATAATTGAACGCTTGCCGGTAACTAACGCGGATATAGAGAAGGAGACCCGAAATGATCCGACACTGTCTCGGGTATATGATTTGACGGTGAAGGGATGGCCAACACATGGCGACTCACTGTTGCCAGCATTCGCATCCAGAAGAGAACAGCTGTCAGTATGCCAGGGGACAGTGATGTGTGGATCCAGAGTGGTAATTCCACCCAAGTTAAGGGAGAGTGTGCTTAATGAGCTTCACGAAGGCCATCTGGGAGGGGTGAAAATGAAAAGCCTTGCCAGGGCTTATGTGTGGTGGCCGGGGATCGATCAACAAATCGAGGACCTAACCAAGAGCTGCTCAGGATGCCAGAAGGTCCAAAATGCACCACCACATGCCCCTCTACACCCATGGGAGTGGCCCTCCTCTCCATGGCAATGGGTGCATATTGATTTTGCTGGTCCATTCATGGACTCAATGTTCCTAATAGCAGTGGATGAGCACTCGAAATGGCCTGAGGTGATCAAAATGCCCTCCACCACTAGAGAAAACGATTGCAGTCCTACGGACCATATTTGCCAGGAACGGCTTGCCAGAGCAGATTTGCTGAGATAACGGACCACAGTTTGTGTCCGAAGAGTTTTGGAAATTTATGAGAAGGAATGGGGTAAGGCATTACACATCCACCCCGTATCATCCAGCCACAAATGGATTGGCTGAGAGGTTCGTACAAACCTTTAAAAAGGCGATAAGGGCCATGTGCGATGATGACATTCCACTACAGCATAAGGTGGACAACTTCCTGTTAGCCTACAGAAATGCGACACATGCAGTTACCAACCAGACCCCGGCCATGATGTTCTTTAACCGAAGGTTGAGATCTCGTCTGGATTTGCTCAGACCAAATGTGCGAAGAAATGTTGAGGATAAGCAATTCCAGCACATCAATGAGAAGCCGACAAGGAGCTTCAATGTAGGACAACCAGTCTTGGCCCGCGACTACCGAACAGAGAAATGGCAACCAGGAACGATATGCACATGGCAGGGGCCACTAATGTACACAGTGGATGTTGGGGAGAACATTGAGAGACACCATGTTGACCAGATCCTAGAGTCACAGGAACGAGTCAATCCCATGTCTCGCGTACCTGGTGATGAACCCGACATACAGGTAGCATCTACCCCAGAAACAGTAGCAGCGGAAACTGATGAACTAACCGACGAAAGGGGGCCAGAATCGCCTCCGCACCAAGAACAAGACACTCAGGAAAGGCGCTATCCAGAAAGGATCAGGAAGCCGCCCCAAAGACTGAATCTATAAATGGACTATTTCAGTTAAATGTGCATGTTAAAGTGTTAACTGTTATTTGAATGTTATGGGTACTGTTAATCTAAAAGGGGAGGAATTGTAGTGTATGTACCTTTAAGAGAGAACTACTTTTACAGCTCCTGTATACTGTAGTACCGGCAGTGACCACACTTGTATATAAGCCTTGAGCAGGCATCGGTACTGTTAGTCTTTAGACTACTCTCCTCCAGTAAACACCTGTTGATTGTTAATTCGCAGCCTCCGTCTAGTTATTGGAAAACACCATACTTTAAGAATCACGGATTCAACACTCTTTAAATGATATCACCTTTTACCTTGTTAAAAGCAGGCCTTGCGCCTGCTTTTCCAGGCACAGCTGCTACCGACCTACCCTGCATCAACCTAAAAAAAACAGAAGTTCCAGGCGTACCCACCGCCTCTCTGGCACAGGCGTTTGACCTGCGAACCCCTTTCTTCAGAGAACGGAAGTTCCGGTTTCCAGCGCATGCATGAAACTGGCACTTCCGTTGGCCCTACGGGCGAGTACACAACCGTAGGGAATGGAATTTATGGGCCAGTAAAACGTCCCAAGGCGCTGCACAGGAGTATTTTAAGACGAAAAAAAGTGACACCAATCCACATAAGGATAAATTAGGGCAGGTGACCAAATGTTTGGTCAAAGAGGTAGGTTTTAAAGAGCGTCTTAAAGGAGGAAAGAGAGCTAGCGAGGTGGAGAGGTTTAGGGAGGGAATTCCAGAGCTTAGGGCCTAGGCAACAGAAGGCACAGCCACCAAAGGTTGAGCGATTATAATCAGGGATCCTCAAGAGAGCAGAATTAGAGGAGCGCAGATATCTCGGTGGGGTTGTGGGGCTGAGGGAGATTACAGAGCTAGGAAGATATAATGTCTTATCACATCCTCTGTATCCCAAAGTGCTTCATAATCAACAAATTACTTTTGAAGCAAAAGCAAAATACTGCAGATGCTGGAAATCTGTAAAAACAAAAACTGCTCCAGCATGTTCTGTAATTACTTTCAAAGGCAATTACTGTTGCAATTCAAGCAAACCAATCAAATGGCTCAGCATTCTTCCAGTCACCATCTTGGTTTCACCAATAAGCTGAGCACTTACTACTGGAAATGAGGCTTTGCAACACAATAAAGATATAGACCTAGAATTTTCTGGAGATTAGCGCCTGCAAAGCAGGCCCCCAATTTATGGCGCAAAAGCCCCAGGAAATTATGGTGCAAGTATCTGTAACCATTACTTACATCACTCCATAACTTTGAGTCTTTACCACTGCTCCACCATTTTCCTCACCGAAACACTAATCATAATAGCTCTACACCCTCTTAAAGTCAATGGCGAGATTGAGTTTGCTGAATTAATGCCACTGTGATTGCTGCCGCCACTTAGGCCATTGCAGAATGGCACCGGTGGGTTCAGTGTGCTTGGTATAATCACAGGAATGTGTTATTTTCTCATAAGGATTTCTCAGCTAGTCACATTCGGCCTTACAGCCCAAGGATGTAATAAAGTGAAATATTTATACTTGGAAGAAGGCAAGTTTCCCCTTTCAGAGAGTCCAGTTGGCTTTACAGCTTTCCCATCTGGCATGATGTACCATGCAAAACCCAGCATAGAAGCAAGTTAATGAGTCTGACCCAGAATCTCCCTTCAGCTCAATAACCATGACAGGTGATGTGAATAAGGGCCCAGAAATTCGGGTCTCCACGGGTGAGTACGCACGGGGTACTCACCCGTAGGCCCAATGGAAGTGTCGGTTTCCTGCATGCGTGGGAAACCGGCACTTCCGTTCCCCTGAACGAAGGGGTTCAGAGTTTGAATGCGTGCGCAGGCGAGGCTGCGCGTGCGCATCAAACTTAGGTTTTTCTTGCAGGTTTTCCCGGGAGGGTAAGTCTGCAGAATTTACACACATAAAAAGCAGGCATATGGCCTGCTTTTTACAAGGTAAGTGGTGAATTAATTAAAATTAAAACATTTTTTCCACAGGTTTATTATTTTTAAATAAATACTTTAAAGCAAGGTAAGTTTATTTTTAGCCCCGTTAGAAAATAAAATTATTTTTTTCAAAAATTTAAATTGTTTAAAATAGGTTATTTCACGTACAGGAAACTCTTTGGTATCCGGCACCGATGGGACCGGCGTGTTGCCGGTTGATCAAAAATTCCGGATGACCGAGAGGGTTATCTACCACGGCTATTTTTAACAAAATTAAAAAAAAAGTGTGCAGTATACAGTAATTGGGTACTCACCTACAGAATGTTGTGTTAAATGGATGGTGGAAGATGCTTGATTAAGTACAGTACTGCCAGTTGAGGGCAATGCAATCCAATGACTACCAGCAGTGTGGGAGACACACAGTACCCCTGTAAAATGGCAGATCAGAAGAGACTACCGGCAGCGTGGGAGAGTCAGACTCCTGTTACAGGGGTATTGAGGTGTTCCGACTTCCGACAGTGCCAAGAAGCCGAGTAGTGGCAGTTTGGAGAACTACCCCCACTGACCAACTCGGCCACCGCGGGAGACTCGGAAACATTGCCGGTTATTGAGGTGTTGTTTTCGGAGTGAGAATTTTGCCAGTTAAGAGAATTCTGGATATTTAGGTGCCGTTTAAATGAGAGTTTCCTGTAATTTATAGTTTATTTTAAAAATGTGATTTTTAAAAATTTATTTGAAGATTTAGTGATGTTTTGGGGCCCGTAGTATATCTAAGTTTTGACAGCTCTTCCTGTCAAACTTATGAATGGAGATTCCCTGCTCCGATTGGCTCCCCATGGCCCATGTGATCCCAGGGGACGCATCGAACTAACTGCGCCCCTGGGATACGCAAGCACTGTGCGCCAGCAGCTGGAGCACGCCCAGGATCGGAATCCCAAAGGGGCCTTGATAGAGTGGATAGGAAGGACCTATTTCTCTTAGCAGAGAGGTCAATAACCAGGGGGCATAGATTTAAAGTAATTGGTAGAAGGATTAGAGGGGAGTTGAGAACTTTTTTCACCCAGGTGGTGGTGGGGGGTGGGGTCTGGAACTCTGCATGAAAAGGGTGATCGAGGCAGAAACCCTCTTCGCATTTAAAAAAGTACTTGGATATGCATTTTAAGCACCTTAATCTACAAGGCTACGGACAAAGAGCTGGAAAGTGGGATTAGGCTGGATAGCTCTTTTTCGGCCAGCACAGACACAATGGGCCGAATGGCCTCCTCCTGTGCCGTAAACTTCTATGATTCTAGACCTGCTTATAAGCCAAGCGCCAAGAAGTTTCTTGTAACTCAATTAGCTAGATGTTTTCGTCTTTCAATATGCGATTTCTGCACATGACAAGTGAAGCGCTGGAGCGTTCAAAAATTGAAACCTGATCCAATAAGTCATGCAGGACCCTCAGTTGAATAAATTCTGGCCTTTAAATGTTCCCGATGTGCGCTCCTGCCACCAGCACATCTAATTTATCCAATATGGCGGGCAGCACACTTTCAACCAGAAATATGAGTGTACTTTCCGCCCGCCATGTTGGGAGCTTAGTAGGCCAGTTAGCATCCAAAAAACAGACACTGTTCAGCCGAATTTCTAGGCCCAAGGGTGTTCGGTTATTTATTATACCTTGAACTATGGCAGTTCTTCCAAATTTTGGGAGGATTGGGAGGATAGTATAGTATAATGATAATAAATTTAAATAAAGTATTTACAATAGTTATAATATTTCTCCCAGTTTCTCCATCACATCTGCTCGGACGATGCCACCTTCCATACTAGTGCTTCCAATAGGTCTTCCTTTTCCCTCAACCGAGGATTCTCCTCTACTATGGTTGACAGTTCCCTTGACCGTGTCTGTTCTATTTCCCGCACTTCTGCTCTCACCCCTTCTCCTCCCTCCCAGAACCACGATAGGGTTCCTTTTGTCCTCACCTTTCACCCCACCAGCCTCCACATTCAACATCTCATCCTCTACCATTTCCGCCACCTCCAATGTGATCCCACCATCAAACACATCTTCCCCTCTCTCCCTTTTCAGCATCCCAAAGGGACCGCTCCCTCCGCGACACCCTGGTCCACTCCTCGATCACCCCCGACACTCCCTCCCCTTCCCACGGCACCTTCCCGTGCAAGCACAGGAGATGCAACACCTGCCCTTTTACCTTCTCCCTTCCCACCATCCAGAGCCCCAAACACTCCTTCCAGGTGAAACTGTGATTTACTTGTACTTCTTGCAATTTAGTATACTGTATTCGCTGCTCACGATGCGGCCTCCTCTACATTGGGAAGACCAAATGCAAATTGGGTGACCGCTTTGCGGAACACCTCCGTTCAGTCCGTAAGCGTGACCCCGAGCTTCCAGTCGCCTGTCACTTTAATTCTCCACTCCACTCCACTCCCACTCTGACCTCTCAACACTGTTGCAACGAAGCTCAACGTAAGCTCGAGGAACAGCGCCTCATCATTTGATTAGACACTTTACAGCCTTGTGGACGCAACATCGAGTTCAACAATTTCAGACCACAACCTCGGCCCCTATTTTTTTTCCCACATAGCAGCTGTTGATGATTCTGCCATTCCCATTTCCACCTCTTCTCGACTCATCTTTTGTTTCTTTACTTGTCCCATTGCCATCTCCTTTTGCCTTGCACCATCATCCCTTTTTTCATTTAATCACTCCTGCCTTCCACCCTATCACAGACCTTCCCTTTTGTTCTTTCCTCCCCTCCCTCCTTTCCCTGCCCTTGCTTAAAATCTGTTCCATCTCCAACTCTTTCCAGTTCTGACAAAAGGTCATCGACCTGAAACATTAACTCTGTTCCTCTCTCCACAGATGCTGCCTGACCTGCTGAGTATTTCCAGCATTTTATGTTTTTATTTCAGATTTCCAGCATCCGCAGTATTTTGCTTTTGTAACAATATTTCTTCACTTTTTTCAAGATTTATAAGATGGGCTTTGGTACAACGAGGCCCATTGAGTAATTCTTGCTTTATTTGCAACTGAGTAATTCTTGCTTTGTCAGCTGTGGCTCAGTTCATAGCACACTCGCCTCCGAGTCGGAAGGTTGTGGGTTCAAGTCCCACTCCAGGTACTTGAGCACCAAATCTAGGCCGACACTCCAGTGCAGTGCTGAGGGAGTGCTGCACTGTCAGAGGTGCCGTCTTTCAGATGAGACGTCAAACCGAGGCCCCGTCTGCTCTCTTAGGTGGATGTAAAAGATCCCATGGTACTATTTTGAAGAGGAGCAGGGGAGTTATCCCTGGTGTCCTCGCCAATATTTATCCCTCAATCAACTTAACAAAAACAGATTATCTGGTCATTTTCACATTGCTGTTTGTGGGAGTTTGCTGTGCACAAATTGGCTGCCGCGTTTCCCACATTACAACAGTGACTACACTCCAAAAGAAAGTACTTAATTGGCTGTAAAGCGCTTTGCGACGTCTGGTGGTCGTGAAAGGCGCTATATAAATGTAAGTCTTTCTTTTTTTCTTTAACACTGCCAACTTCAGTGGCAGGACTGTTTCCATTGGTGCCAAGATCTATCTTAAAGAGGCTTTCATCAATGACTGTCAAATGTATAGACCAACATCTTTTCTGTCCACTAGGTGGACAAGTAGCTTACCTTACCTGTACAGAACAAAGGCTGGCCTTTACATATTGTTTCCGGTCAGAAAATAAAAATAAAATTTAAAATGCATACAAAAAAAATAGAAGTGGGTAAGACACTTGATCCCATATTAAGATCCTTTGAGATGAATTATGGGGATACTAAATACTGCTTAGCCTTCTCCTTGTTAGATTATATACTGTACAAATACCAAGATTTAACAGTGCATTCTAAAATTTGGTGTAAGCACAGTAGGACAATAAAATATACAGAATAAATTCTATGAAAGATACAGTGTGGTACAACGAGGCCCATTGAGTAATTCCAAGGTATCTGCTGTGGAAAGGGAGGCACAATATATTATGCCTTGTGGGAATCCAAGTTTACAATGAAGAAGAAAAAATTAGATATGGCACGCTCATTTAGACAAGACAAACATAATTGATTATGGACTGCCACTCATTGTTGCAAAAGGAAGGTAGGCCAAGAGGCTCGTGATTAATATTCTAGTTTTGCTAATTTGGTAGCATTCTGATCCTGAATCAGAAGGTTGTGGGTTCAGCAGTTTGAGTTCATAATCCAGGCGGACGCTCCAGAGCAGTGCTGAAGATTCAGTGTGTTGTTGGGGGCTGCTGTCATTTGGATGAAATGTTAATCTAAGGTTCCATCTTCCTGTTCAGATGTACATTAAAGATCCCATGACACAAATCAAAAAACAGGGAGATTTCCCAATATCCTGGACAAGATTCCTCTCCGAATCATTACCACCAAAAACAGATCAACTGACCATTCATCTCCCTGCTGGCTGAGCTCACGTACAAAAAATGTTTGCCTATATGAAAGGCACCGAACCTCAAACTGAATTCACTTTATGCAAAATGTTTTGTTTGTTTCAGAAAGATTTGATGCCAGTCTTTTTAAAGAAAGTACCTGTACTGAGAGTTGCAAAAATTGAGGTGAGAACACAACCAACACCTTAGCAGATATTTTCATTAGACTATAAAAGAGTTGAAAGGAAGGGTATCAGATATTTGGTTATGTGAAGACGACAGCAAACATATTGGCTTATAGCATTCCTATATTTAAAAAAAACTTAGTGAACCTTTTCTAGTTTGTATGTAACAAGTTTATACCTTGGTCATATCTTTAAGCCAGGGAGGCAATAGAGATGCTACCATTAGCCTTAGCTCCCCTGAGTCAAAGAGGAGAAAAATCAGCTAGGGTTCCCACTTAGAAATTGCTATCCAGCAATCTGTTTGTGGACATCGGGTGAGAACAAGATTGAGCTCAGCTGGGAAGGCAGCTGTGATCAAATAGCTTGCTAATACTAGTCATCAAGGCTCACGCACAAATACGGTCACTTGGGCAAGGTACTGGAGGACACCTGGTGTCTGTGAAACCATAGCCCAGTCAACATTTTCAGAAAAGTTCGAGAGGAGACAATTGCCAGAGAAAATTAATGAGGAAAAAATGGTTGCTGTAGTTTCCCCAATACGAAACCAGACATCATCTCACTCCTGCTCTTCATTATAATCTTTTGTAGTGGGAGATGGTCTTGTAATTTTTCTTCCTGTTCTCCCCCAATCTAGTCTATAAATTCTGCCAACCACGTCAATTTGCTGGTTTTATAAAAAAATCATTTCACTGTTGATGTGAACCCTGTAACCTGATGTACAATTACTTCATACTGCACTTCAAATGTGAGAGAACACAATCTACAGTCAATACAGGATGCATTTTTAAAATAGCCATATCTATAGAACAAGATGTTGTAATTAGGTTCACGATATGTATATAGTGGGGATGCACACAACTTTGATAAAGCTACATGCCTGCACCATTTAAGAGCCTGCCAATAGATGAAAGGTATTTAACCGTACTTGAAAGTGATGGTCATCTTCATCGCATGTGTTACTTTAACATGCAGAAAAGAGTGTTGAAAAATTGTTAATGAAATGTTCGATCATTTGAGATTTTCATTACCTGTTGTTTACAAGGTCGAGTGAATTACAGTTGTGTCATTTCTGTATACCTTCAGAAACCAGAAGACAATTTAAAAAAAGGTATTGTTTGGGCTCCTAGCATTTCACACAGCAATACCATAACTTCACACAGGCTTTATGCACATCATCGATGTATCTGATGACGACAACAGCATATTGCTGAAATATTCTCTTATCAAGATTGTCTGCATTCAGAAGCACATCAGTCTGTTAAATAAAAGCTGAACTCTAATCTATGAAAAAATAGCATAAATTCCAGTGGGATCCTCACAAGCACATTGTGTGCTTTCCTTCAGTATCAGTTACTGTGTCCCAGAGGGAAAAAATTCAGATTAGGCAACACTGTAATTCAGCTCAGGGAAGTCAATCCTACTCTATGTATTGTCATGCCTCAGAAGCTAGGTGGTTAACCAGTAAGTTCACTGTTACATGGGGCCTGCTTTTGATCTACTGCCATGCTTAGAACACCAGAAACTGTTCCCCTCTTCCAGTATGACTTGCTCTTACTGGGAAGTTAAAAGTTATAAAATATTGGCATGAACTAAATTCTGGTAGATAATCCATGTAGACTGAACATAATTATAACCATAAAAATATAAAGCAAAAAAATGGAAAATGCTGGAAACACTCAGTAAGTCAATCAGCATCTGCAAGAACAAATCAAATCATACTTTGGATGTAACCCTTTATCACAACTGAAAGAGAAGAAAGATGAATAGCAAAAAGAACAAGGGAGATTAGACACAAACACACGATTGGTGTACAGGTGAAAGGACCTGAAATGCGTTTAAAAGAAAAACCAGGAGATGGTTAGAGGGCAGAATGAAATTTACAGATGATGGGGAGAAGCATATTAAAATAAACTGAAGACAGAGGAGAGGCAAAGAATTAGTGAATAGCTGAGGAGGTGGGGATAAATCAAGGCCAAAATGGAAAAACCAGAAGAACCCGGCAAAAGGGCAGGATCAGCGGTTTGAAGAGAAAAAAAAAGCAGGCCAACATAAAGAGCACCGATTCCTCCACCAGCATGGTGCCAAGGGAGAGAGACTCCATCCGAAACCCCCTTGCCATAGTGGTCCACTGGAACTGGAGCTCCCGCTCCATAACAAAGTTCCCCACTTACTTCGTTCCCCAATAGCTGCACCATTGCCATCGGCACTCCCTGCTCATGTTAGGCCTCAAGCTCCTCCCTGGCCATGATGTCCCACTGGAACTTGAGGAGGGCTGCAATGGCATCAGTAGCGATCAGAGGGAAAGGTTCATGCTCAAAGATCACTACAGCAAGGAAGGAGCCCAAAGTCTAGCATGAGCAGGGAGTTCCGATGACGGTGGTGCAGCTATGGGGGAAAGGAGCCCATAGCAAAGCCCTTTGGGACAAAACTAACTTGAATTTATGTATCACATGTAGAAAAATATCTTGAGGCATTTCACAGAGGTTGAAAGAAAACTGAAAACAAGCCAAAGGAAAAAGGATCAGGAAGGGCTGAGTCAAAGAGATGGGTTTTAAGGAAGGTTTTAAAAGAAGAGGGAGGTGGAGAGATTTAGGAAGGGACTTCCAGAGAGTGGGACTTAGATACTGAAGGCATAGGTGCCAATAGCAGAACAAAGGGAGAGGAGATGCACAAGAGGCTGGAGTCAGATGAACAATGTTAAGAGGGAGCGATTTTCAGGGCTAGAGGAAGGGGTCACAGATATAGGGAATAGAGGTATTTAAACACAGGAAAGATCATTTTAATGAGATACTGGGGAACCAGGATCAAATGCAGGTCAGTCAGGTCAAGGATTATGCACAAGCGAACCTTGGCGCGGGATGAGACATTAGCAGAGTTTTCCATGAGCTGAAGTTTACAGAGGGCGGAAAATAGGAGGTCATCCAGGAAAGCATTGGAATAGTCGAGTCTGGAGGTGACAAAGGCATGGGTCAGGGATTCAGTAGAGGATGGGCTAAGTAAGGGATTGAGGTGGGCCTCATTACAGGAGGTGGAAGTAAACTATCTGTGATGTTGAGGTTTGTCATAAATCACAACTTCTACAAGAAGTAACTCAGGAAGTACTACTGGACGGCCAGCTGAGGGCGCCATCCGAGGAGTATAAATACTCGGGCGTGGGCCCAACTTGGCCAGAGACAATCTGGAAATAGGAAGCTAGTGACTACTAACTAGACCTCCATGTTTTGTTACAAGTCGATTAAAGCCTTGCTTTAATGTTCAACCAAGTGCATAGTGAGTCTTTATTACGTCAAGGTTACTGGTCAAAAAGAGTCAAACAGGGCACCAAGGATACAAACAGTCTGGTTGAGTCTGACAGGGGCCAGGGAGAGGAATGGAGTTGGTGGCTAGGGTACAGAACTTGTGGTAGTAACTGAAGACAGTGGCTTTCTTCTTTCCAATATTTAATTGGAGAAAGTTACAGATTATTGAAGACTTAATGTCAGACAGCAGAGGCAGTGGAGGAGCTGAGAAAAGTGGTGGAGAAATAGAACTGGGTGTCATACAGCATTGGCATCGGATGATACTGCCAAGGGGCAGCCCATAGATTGGGAAAAGAATGGATCCTTGGGGGACTTGAGGCGTCAGTGCAGGGATGGGATTGCTGGAAACGCTTTAACTATAATTAGATTGAAGAATAGTACCAAGCAAGGGCAGTGCCATTGAGCTAGCTGGACAGTGGAGAGGGATCAAGTAATTGATTGGCTGCAGAAAGTTCAAGGAGGGTAATGCATCAAAATCACAGACAATTGTTCATGACTTTGATGAGGGCAGTTTTGGTGCTGTGGGATGGACAGAGACCTTATTGGAGGCACTTAATTAAACAGGGAATTGTGGAAAAACTTAGCATAGATCTGGGAGGCAACATGTTTTGAGGACCTTGGAAAGGAAAAAGGAAAGTTGGAGATGGGACAGTAGTGGCAAGGCCAGAGGGTTCAGGGTGGTGTTTTTGAGGAACGCGTGATGACAGCAGTTAGGCAAGTCAGAGAAGTAATGTCTGAAGAGGAGAAACTACTCATTATTGACGGAAATGGGAGCCAAGATGGGAATTTGGTTGATAAGGATTTTAGTGGGAATGGGGTCCAGAGAGAGTAGGAGGTAGGTCTCAGAATGAGATGAACTTAGATGGTACAAGGAAATATGGGAAAGTAACTGAAGACAAGGAATCAGGGCTAGGGTGGGTACGGGTCTGGGGGTGGTTTGGTTTAGGAGGCAGAGGGAATGGGGTAAAGCTGCAGAGGCAATTGAAAAGATGCATCGTGAAGATGAAGACGCCCATGAGCTCCTTGCACTCTGTTGGAGGCAAGGGTGGAAGAGGCAGGGTAGTAAAGCAAAGGAACCTGGGGTTATCGTTGCTCTCCATACAATTCTTGGCAGCAGAATGGCACCCACCTTTTGGTGGGGGGGGGGGGGGGGGGGAAAAGAAAGAGCCGGGATGTTTGAGCAGGACGGCCATAGCTGGAGGAAAGTCAACAGCTGACAACCAACCTGGGGAAAACTGAAATTGGCCAATTTTAAAATGTTAATTACTTAATAGTGACCTACAATTCAGATATTAAAATTTTAATTATACAAGTCAAAACATTCAATTTAAAGCTTTATTCATGTTGTATGAAAAGTTTAGAAATATAAAAATGGCAGCAGAGCTCAGAGAAAGCTCAAATTTGAGCCACCTGCGATTCCGCAATCAGCATTTATCAATTATAGATGTGGGTATACAAATTCATAATGGAAAAAAGTGAAGAACATGATAACAGGAGGTCAAGTGACAGAAAGGAAGTGCACACAGATAAGCTCTGGAATTCCATGCCTAAACCTCTCCACCTCTCTTTCTTCCTTTAAGACGCTCCTTAAAACCTACCTCTTTGACCAAGCTTTTGGTCACCTGCCCCAATTTATCCTTATGTGGATCGGTGTCAAATTTTTCATCTGAAAATACTCCTGTGCAGCACCTTGGGACTTTCTATTACGTTAAAGGCGCTATATAAATACAAGTTGCTGTTGTTGCAAATATATGAGACAGGTGTAGGGAGCACATTCAAACAAAGACTCTTGACCACCGCCCCGTGCCATTTAGGTTTAATGTTACTGCTGATCCTGAAAAAAGTCTTACCATAGGTGTGTGAAAATCAGCTTCTGGGACAGAAATGTGGGTTACTAATAGTCAGATAGCCATAGGTTGACGCATTAAATTAGAGACAGAGTGCCATCGATGCATGAGAACTGCACGCCTGCTAACAAGTAAACTCTCTGGACACAAGTGTATTTCAGTTATTGTGAAGCCAAGATATAGTGCCCCAGGATCACATTCCTGGATCAAAAGGCAGAGATTGTGGGCAGACATCAGCCAGATAAACCGGCAGTCATTAGCTGAGCTGTGTAGGTCTGGTAAGCCCCATCAGAAACTTGTGTTCCACTATTGTCAGTCAAACTAATACTGGATTCATAATAATGGTGTTCAAAAAAAATTTAAGCAGTTTTAGGAACATTTATTGACACCATGAATCACAGATATAATTGTTTGACACTGCAAAACAAATGCTTCAAATTTTTTAATTAACGTACACCAGCAAACACATGCTGGCATAAAAAAACCTTTAATACTTCTATTTTGAGAATTTTAAATAGATAGCTGTAGCTTCACTAATGGATCATGAAGGAAGGAATTTGCATTTATATAGCACCTTTCACAACCTTATGGCATCCCAAATCTCTTCACAGGCAATGAAGTACTTTTTAAAATGTAGTCACTGTTGTAATGTAGGGAAATGCAGGCAGCAGAATTGCACAGCAGGGTCCCACAAACAGCAATAAGATAAATGACTAGATCATCTGTTTTTTTTTATAAAGTGGTGTTGGTTGAGTGATAAATGTTGACCAGGACACTGGATAACTCCCCTACTCTTCTTCAAATAACGCCATGACATCTTTTACGTCCATCTGAGAGGACTGACGAGGCCTCGGTTTAACATCTCACCCGAAAGACGGCACCTCCAAAAGTGCAGTACCCCCTTAGTATTTCAAATAATTTTTATAGCTATACTGTTTTGCACATCAAAGAATTCTGTAGTTTAAGCACCAACTTGCTTCTTTTAGTTACTTTTTACATAATGAAATGCTGGTGTATAAAAAGTAAATGTTAAAAAAATGTTGTGTAAACAGGCATCAAAATGAAGGAACAGGATTTACTGAATTTTCATATTACAGTTTTTCTATTCACTTTGTCCCATTTCTTCAAAAAGATAGCTCCTACAAAGTCTCTGATTTCTACAACAGCACAGAGAGATAAAGAATTACTGCCAGTGTCAACAATCAAATCAAAGGAAAGGTATATACTGGCAGAAGGGATGAAAAGCTGAGCCAGTGGTGGAACTGTGAAGGCTTAAACTCTTGTGTGGTAATCAACAGATCTGTCAAGTCAAATCTTATTTTCAATGACATTCATTGTGTCCTTTGTTAAAAGGTAACCTCGGAGTCTCATCTCGTCCTAATAAAAATAAAGTCGAGCTCTATTTATTTCAATGGGTTTGCAATCTAGCTTACTGTTTATCTAAACAAAAATCTCAAGTTTCCAGTCTTCTGACCTGGACAATACTGCAATAAATAAATGAATGGGTTTCCAGCTGATTTGGTGTACTGTATATGCATCCAATGTTGAAATGACTGCAAGACCAACTTCCCAACCATTTGCAAACTGTACAAACTTGAACGGAACTTTCAAATCTCCATATCGATCAGCATAATGCAGCTAGCTAGTATAATCCTGTAACCAAGCCTTTAGCCATCTCATGGCAAGCAGGGGCTTACACCACTTAAGCTGCTTACATCAGTTACCAAAGGCAGTATAGCCCAATAAGTTGAAATCAATTCTGTTCTGTACAATAATTCTGGGAAGCTGCTTACCACAAGTAAAGCATATTCTGACAGGGCTAGACAGACTGGATAGAAACATAGAATCATAGAAGATATGAGCAGGAGTAGGCCATTCGGCCCCTCGAGCCTGCTCCGCCATTCAATGTGATCATGGCTGATCATCCAAATTCAGTACCCGGTCCCTGCTTTCGCCCCATACCCCTTGATCCCTTTAGCCTTAAGAAATATATCCAACTCTTTCTTGAATATATTTAATGAATTGGCCTCCACTGCCTTCTGTGGTAGAGAATTCCACAGGTTCACCACTCTCTGGGTGAAGAAATTCCTCCTCATCTCTGTCCTAAATGGTTTACCCCTTATCCTTAGACTGTGACCCCTGGTTCTGGACTCCCCGGTCATCGGGAACATCCTTCCTGCATCTAGTCTGTCTAGACCCGTCACAATTTTATAAGTTTCAATGAGATCCCCTCTCATTCTTCTAAACTCCAGCGAGTATAAGTCCAATCGATAAAATCTCTCCTCATAAGTCATTCCTGCCATCCCAGGTATCAGCCTGGTGAATCTTCGCTGAACTCCCTCCATGGTAAGAACATCCTTCCTCAGATAAGGCGACCAAAACTGCACACAATACTAGGGTTGCAAAATTCTGGGAATTTTTAAAAGAGGAAACTTTCCATGGGAATTTTCGGGAATTTAGAGTTTTTTTTGCACACTGATGGTTTTTGTCTCTGACCCTTATATTATCTTTGTCGTCAAAATAGACATACTGTTCCATACAAATAAAAACAGGCTTTCAAAACTTTATTTAGGTTATAATTTTGAACTTTATTGAACCCCCACAAAAAAGACCCACCTAAAATAAAATAAAAAGAGCGTCAGCTTATTTAGCCTGTAATTTGTCCTTATTTTGTCCCTTTGAGTCTTCTACTCCTCATTGCTCCTCCTGATTCTCTGGCTCTGACGTGTCCATTTCCTCCTCTGTGTCAGTGTCTAGCTGTGTGGTGGACACTTCTGTATCTGGCTCAATAAGTTGTAGGTTCGCCCGGATAGCCACCAGTTTCTCCACTCCCTTGTTAGTCAGCCTGTTGCGCACCTTTGTATGCGTATTCCCAAAAAGTGACCAGTTTCGTTCAGAGGCCGCTGATGAAGGTGGGATTTGGAGTATCACCGATGCAATAGGTGACAGGGCCTCAGATGCACAAAGTCCCTTCCACCAGGTATGTGCACTGATATGCTTGCATGATTCCCATATCCCATCCCCATTCCAAAGACCTTGCTTGGTAGAGAACTTTGCCAGACTTCCCAGAACTTTGCCCACATCCAGATTGAGATGGTGTGAGAGGGTAGAAATCACACTAAGCGCTGTTGGTCTGTTCTCCAGAAAGTATTGGTCTCCCAACATGCTTTGGGTCCAGCATGTATGCTGCAGCATGAATCGGCTTGACACAAAATTCTTGACGTGTCTGTATGAATTGAACAATTGCCTTCTCCTCTGCTTTGAGCAGCAGGGATGTGGGTAGGGCAATGCTGCTTTGTTCTTTTAAATCAGTAAAAAGCCTGAGAACATCTGACAAGACAGCGTCATCTCCTTCAATCTGAGCAATTGCAGATTCTACTGCTGAGAGTAGTTTAAGGCTGCTAACCACTCTCTCCCAAAACACATCATCCAGCAGTATTTTCTTGATGGTGGTTTCCATATCCCCAGACTGGGATATTGCCATTTCTTGCAGCGACTCCTTACCCTCCAGAAGGCTGTTGTACATTATGACAACACCACCCCATCTAGTGTTGTTGGGCAGCTTCAGTGTGGTGTTCTTGTTCATTTGCTTGGAGTTGTAGGTTGCTGCAACTACCTGTTTTCCCCTGACATACTTAACAACTTGCTTGGCTCTCTTGTACAGTGCTTCCATGGTTCTCAAACCCATGATGTCCTTGAGGAGCAGGTTAAGCCCATGAGCTGCGCACCCAATAGACGTAATATGAGGGTAGGCCTCCTCTACTTGAGCCCAAGCAGCCTTCATATTCGCAGCATTGTCAGTAACTACTGCAAAGACCTTTTGTGATCCAAGATCGTTGATGACCGCTTTCAGCTCATCAGCAATGTATGTGCCTGTGTGTCTGTTGTCTTTCGTGTCTGTGCTCTTGAAGAACACTGGGAGAGGAGTGGAGACGATGTAGTTTATGATGCCCTCCCCTCGTACATTTGACCACCCATCTGAGATAACTGCAACACAGTCTGCCATCGCTATCGTTTCTTTGAGCTTTCCTTGGACTCTGTTATACTCAGCCTCCAGCAAATAAGTAGACAAAGCATGTCTGGTGGGAGGACAGTATGCAGGGCGAATAACATTGAAAAATCTCTTCCAGTACACATTGGCTGTGAGCATGAGGGGTGAGCCTGTTGCATATACAGCTCGAGCAAGGCACTCATCTGCATTCTTCTGGCTATGGTTATCCATTGTATCAAAGAACCTTCCAAGTGGGCCAGGAGTTGCTGATGATAAGGAGCCTGATGCTGAATGAGAACCATCATCTTCTTGAATGGAAGCAGAGGAACTCTGGGCTGACTGCTGTGAGCTTTGAGTGAAGTTGTTGCATTTGGATAAATGCTGCTGCATCTTTGTGGCATTCTTTACATATGGCTTTCTACAGTGTTTGCACATGTACACAGTCTTTCCATCTTTAATGCCTGGGGTAAAATCCTTCCGCACATCCGACGGTAAACGTGGCATTGTTCTATGCAGAGAAATAAAGGGCATTCATCTCTGTGTCGAACTGCGGTCGATCAGCACGATTTTTGCTGATGCTCCATGTGATGGAAGCATGACCTGTACACACACGACGCTACATCACCAATAGTGTATTATTTTGTATATTTTAAATTGAAGGACAACAGAGTTCAACAAGTAACTGGTTTATTTGGTATAAAGTCTGATTTACTTACTGCATCATCACAACATCAGCAGAAAACAAAATGACTTCCCTCAGGACCCCTAACCTGGATCTTAAAAAAAACTATAGCAGTCTTACAGATGTCTGCAGGCCAATCACAATTTGATATGCAAATATTACAAATAGAGGGAGCTAATCGCTCATCCAACCAATCAGGACACATTTGTTCACAGTCACACACAAAACTTGTAATTATTAAAACAAGCCAAGTAAGAAGATAAACATATATTGATTAAGAAATTCCTTAATAATTAAGATTCCATCTCTGTTAGTAATTTTAAGAGGACCTGTGGGGAAAAAAAAGAAATACAAAAAAAAACAATATTATGCTAGCATGTGCTTTTTTGGGCAAAATTCCCAAGCTAAACTTCCCGTGGAAAATTTCTGGAAACTTTCCACCCCTTTGCAACCCTACACAATACTCAAGGTGTGGTCTCACCAAGGCCCTGTACAACTGCAGCAAGACATCCTTGTTCCTGTACTCAAACCCTCTCGCTACGAAGGCCAACATACCATTTGCTTTCTTAACCGCCTGCTGCATCTGCATGCTTACCTTCAGCGACTGGTGCACAAGGACACCCAGGTCTCATTGCACTTCCCCTTCTCCCAATCGATTGCAGGGATGATGTTTCCCCTGGTTGGGGGGGGGGGGGGGGTGGTGGTCTAGGAGGGGTCACAGTCTCAGGATACAGGGTAGGACATTTGGGACTGAGATGAGGAGAAATTTCTTCACTCAGGAGGGTGGTGAATCTGTGGAATTCTCTACCACAGAAGGCTGTGGAGGCCAAGTCACTGAATATATTTAAGAAGCAGATAGACAGATTTCAAGACACAAAAGGCATCAAGGGGTATGGGGAGAGCGCGGGAATATGGTATTGAGATAGAGGATCAGCCATGATCATATTGAATGGTGGAGCAGGCTCGAAGGGCCGAATGGCCTACTCCTGCTCTTATTTTTCTATGTTTCTATCAGGTGCCATGCCCAATACCATACTTTCTCAAAGCTTTTAATCGTGAGATGGGATGGGAGTGTGGGGCAATCGATTGGCACTCATGTTATCTATGATCCAGAGTCTAATGTACTTTTATCCTCCAAACAAAATAACACTCCTCCTCTTCTCCTCTCCTCCCCCCCCCCCCACCCAGTCCCTCACCCCATGTGGATAATAGCATCTAACTTGGTCTTCCACTTGGTAATTGGACAGTGTTACCTAACAAATTGTACAATTAAATTCAGCCATATTTGTCAATCTCTGGAATAAATTACCAGTACCTGCAGGAAGTTTGGTTTTGCTGCAAGTGTTCAAAAGGGATTTGGGTAAGTTCCTGCATATGGAGGGCATCTCCAGCTTAAGAAACTAACTAGAAGAAGATGAAACAAACAAGTCATTTAACAGATGGGTGCTGTGAAAGTTAAGGACTGTAGGTTCTTTTTCGATGGATGAACTGGGATAGACTGGATGGAGTTAATCTATATCTATGTTGTGGTCTTGTGAATGCTTAAAACACACAACCCACTCTCCTAGGCTATTGATGTTCAAAGAAGGATGAACAGAATGCTGTGGTGTGGTAAATCACTAGCGACAGCATGGCTGGGCTCTACACAACTACCTAACTTGTCTGGTGCAGAGTGGTCTTGTTGGACACAGGTGCTGACCCTCCATCAGGTAGCCTGGGTACCAAGTGTCAGCAAGAATGCGATCATGGAAGACATCAGACCCGGCACTGATCCTGTGCTCACTTGACGCTCATGTACATGTGCTTTCTGGCAGGTGTCACTGCATAGCAAGCAGAAGCCATTTGCACTTGTGCATGATACAAAATAAATATGAAATAAAGAACTTAGGAAGATTTGTTTTTTGTTTTTTTTAATGTGGAACTCTCTGCCATGTGGAGTGGTTGAAACACATTTAAGAGGAGCCTTGATGCATACATGAGGGAGAATGGAATAGGGGGTTATAGGGCAAGGTGGGAAGACGTAATTACAGTGGCTCATGTGGAATTTAAACACCGGCATTGGCCAGTTGGGCCGAATGGCTCGATTCTGTGCTGTAGATTCTATGTAATTATATGCGGGGAAAAAAACTGTTACAATATTCAGTGCGATTTTTAGCATTTCAAATCATAACATTATGGAATTTTCAGAGTTACATTTAGAAACTTACCTTATGTTAAACCTAGCACAGAAAATTAACTGGATCTAGAATTCAGACTTCTGTGATAGGTGTTCCACTACTTTTGGCTAAAGGCCATTACCCCAACCACAGGCCTTGGTGACCCTGCACAGAACAAGCACACAGAATACTCCCAGCCACTGTCCATATATGGACAGTGTTTCTTCTGTGCTTATACTGTAATGCAATTCCTTTTATGGAATAGTGCTATTCAGCATGCTGTGTGTAACAGAGCACACAAGCTTACTTTAGTCTGCTGCACAATTCCACTTCAAGCAATTGCTGAACCTTGGCAGATGTCACATTTAGTTGCAAACGTTACTGCAATACCAGTCCTATTTGGAGGCAGATTCTACAATCAATATGCATTATTAAGAGAATCCCAATCTTTTAATTGGTAGAGGATCAAAGCCAGCTGTAATGGCCCCATAGCTGAATAGTCCACCAACATTCATTGGTCTAATTTTCTTTGGTAGTATACTGGTTAACATGTTAGCATAAGATTCCTTGCCGCAATAGTTTAACAGCAATTAACCAGCTTTGTTAAGATGATGCAAAAATGAATTTTATTCAAATTCAGCTGCCACTCTCGTCATCAAAATAAATTGAACCCTTCTCTGTCTTGGCTCAAACATGAAGGCACTTGGGCACCTTCTGGGAGCCAAACAAAACCTCGGTGTGCGTTAGCTTCTTCAGAAGAGGAGCTTGGGGAAGTGTCAGATTTTTGTGTCATTGTAGTATTGGTTAAGACCCCTTCACTACTCAAGTGTACCAACTGATTGGCCATCCACACACTAGTTATGCTCTAACCAGCAGTTTGTAAGAAAGCAATATTAATTAATTGAAATGAAAGCTCAAAATGTTTGGTTAATGTTGGATTATTGCTGAATGTACGCTTCGTGAGTGCTACAAGCCTGGTCTTACATCCAAGCACAACAGTCACTGCTGCCCTTGATTAATGGACTGTTTAATTATTTTAACTGATTTACCAAGACATGCCCCACTCAGTGGTAAATGCAATATGTAATTCCTTTCCGGAAAGCTGTAAATCATGTGATCTCCACTTCCTCCATAAATTTCATATTCTAAGAAATCTGATTCCTGAAGGAGCAATGGTGGGAATAATATGGGCCTTTGTTAGACTTTGTGTACTGTATCATGAAACATTTAAGTTATTCATGTTATAAACCGATGGATTAAACAGACTATACACACAGATGGTATTGCCCTTGTGGTCATTTTGTCAAACACTATACCTCAAAAAGATGATCACATTTCAAATTCTGTTAGGCATTTTCTGATGCAAATTCTGATGCAAATAGGAGAGCCACTTTCATGTAATCTTTGCAGACATTTATAAAGAAGGGTTTGCACAGTCCTATACAAAAATTAGTTGTTTTCTTTTATAAAGGCCTCGATTTTTTTTATTTAAAAAAAATAATAAAAACAGTGGGTGGTATGGGTGAGCGGGAGCCTGGCGACAAACCCGGCAAGGTCAGGCCGTGGAAGTCCTGCCAATCTTAACGGCAGAGTCTCATCTGAATAAATCTCTGCAGAGTTTCATCCAACACAAATTGGCACAAGTTTTAGATCTGCTTTAGATATTCTTCAGAGTACAGCAGTGCTGATCACTCCAATAAGTGGTTTGAGCATCTTGTGTTCAGGAGTGTGCTTGCACTCCCCAATAATAAATTATACAATAGTGTTGTTAGGACTCCCTTGTGATCTGAACTGGATATTGTATCTTTTACACATACCCTCACATAGCGTAAAGCTGTTTTATTTTACAGACAGCAAATGAGTGTACAGAATAACACATTATCCAATCGCAGCTTGATTCAACTAACTACCGAAACCTCAGACAGCAAGAAAATAATAAAAGTACACCACACAACCCCTATTTTTTTCTTTTTATTAGCAGGCTTGTTTAACTTTCTCTGATCAGCCTTCATGACCAGCTCCGAGATGGTGACAGGCGAGTTTCCCTTCACTAGACCAGGCTTTCTCCCCAGACCTAGCTGGATGACTATGCATCTTTTTGTCCCTTTTTTCTTTGTATCCAGTCAAAGGAAGGGCTGCGTCACCGACTATGACTCAATGCTTCTCCAGTAGGCCTATCAATACAACTGGTTACCTCTCCTCCACCCCCATGGGGTTGGGGAATAAGGAAAACATTGCCTACTATTCTTAATATGCATAAGGAACATTCTGAGCTAATGGGTGGGTCTCAAAGTGTAACAAGTACAAATACAAAGTCTCAGGTGATTCTCAGAGTTCAACTCGTGGAAATCCATCAGCAGAAACAGCTGATCGCCAGCAATTCAACATGATTCGAGTATAAAGTTGAAGGGACTGTGATCTCTGATTCTGCAATCGGACTGGTCGAAAGGACTCCAGCATAGAGGCATAACTTTTAATGACAGATGTATACACAAGCAATTATAACGTTCAACTGTCAACAGATGAAAATCATTGCTCGAGAATAACTGGCATTTGGTTTCAAACAAAGATTTGTTACACATTTTTCTGCTCCAGCAACATTGGGTTTTTAGGTATAACACAAGATGAAGTTACAGATGATAAATTTCCAATCGCCATTAATTGTTTGCAACATGGCCCGAGACAAACTCTCAACTGCTGTGCAATGTATTGGTATAAAGGAGGGAGTGTCTGTAGTAAACAATATCACACGAAAAACTGTTAAATGAATGATGTACTTGGCAAGTACAAAATAAGTGTTCAGTTGCTCTTACATCATCAATAGTTGGAAATAGAAGCAGAAAATGCAAAAAAAAGGCAGAGATATTCTGTTTTTAAAAAGTCAGCATTCTACAAAAAGGGTGCAGTCATTAGTTAATATACAGATAACTTTATATAGCTAAATAAAATCTCTCCACAAAAGGATTCAAAATTTCTCTGAAGTAATGACTTGAAGCCAAATCGAAAGATTTCATCTACATTTGTATACAATTTCAGCTGCAAGGATATTTTTTTTTTTTTTTTTAATAAAGTGAAAAAAATGCATTCAACTCCAAAAAGATGCCCTTAGCGAAACGATTTTGATTTTCTTTTAGGCTAGTCAATAAATAACCTTTCACCTCATTTTGATCTGTTCTATACAGACTCCACAAATAAGTACAGCCTTAGGCTAGAAATCCTCTCAAAGAAATGTATAAAACATTTTAAGGAACAGAAGACCCACAGAGTCTGTGCCTCATACTGCTCTCTATTAAGACAAATGGGACTTAATCAATAGTCATGGTCACAAGAGTCTGAGAACTCAAGTTAATTTCCATTGGCTAATTACTGATTTTCTTTAGGTACAGCTGAAACATATTGACCTATCAAACTCCAGCTAACAAATAATGTCATATTTCAGAAAAGCAACTTCCTAGCCTAAGTAATGAATTGTTTTTCATCCTAATTACATGTATTGAATCAGTGCTCTTCCCCACAACATTGCTTCTCTTAAGATGTGTCACCTGAGAATTAGATGCAGTTAATGTTTGTGTATTTGCATGAAAGATAATTTTGTTTCTATATTTTACATCTTAATTAAATGCACGAAGGAGTTCTCAGGCACAGTATTAGTGCGGAAAATTTGTATTGCTCATGTCTTTTAACACCATGTACTGCCACGAAGGAATTGTTCAAGAGACCAAGTCTCAGAATTTCTCAATATACAGGTCCTGTAGTAACAAAATATTCCTCATATTTGGTGGCATATCCAAGACTGTGTCTGTGTCTCTGTCTCTCTCTACACAATCAAAAGTTAGAGCGTACCTGCACGCATGTTATATCAAAAGAAAGCTTATCGTTAGGGGACTCTCGTAGGCATATTTACTTTTTCGTCAGACAAAAATTGTTTGGACAGTATACAAAAAATGTTCAAAAATCCTCAAAAATCCACTCATTAGTGGTTGACCAATCCTACCTCTCATTAGCATTGAGTGACGTGCTGCTTGACCAATCCTACAGTTCACTCACCTGATGGTTGACCAATCAGTGCATCACGGGCGGGTCCTAATTCTCCAGTCTCCCTAAACTTCGCCGCCATTTTTTCCATCCCCACAGGGACAGCAGCAGCAAAAGAAACCCCCACATTGCGGCTCCTGCTCCCGCCCCGCCGGAGCGGCAGGTAAGTTGGGCTCACTCGGGCCGTGCCTCGCAACCGCTCGGCCCGACACACACAGCGCTCGGGGGAGCAGCAGCGGCCGTCCGTCAGCCGCGCGATCCGCGGGGGAGCTCAGCTCGGGTCAGTCTCGGCCCTGAAGCGCTAGGCCCCGCACGGTCGGTATCACAACGGCACCGGGCCTCGGGCACTAGGCAGCGAGAGGGGAGGGAGGGACAGACACGGGCACGGAGACCGCGCCGCCCAAAATTGCCCTGACAACGCCGGGCACCCCCTGCTAGTATAATATAATACCACAGGTCATTCAGAATAAACTGTTCTTAGTTTTATTAGGAATTGGTCTGATATAAAAGCAAGTTCATTCTTTTATAAAAATGCCATTTTAGCGTGATCCCGCATACAGCGGCCACCCGTGTATTATGACTAACTGGACAAACTCATAGGTTTGCATAACAGATAGTTTGGACTATTGTATACTGGTGACCATAAGTGACACTCCATTGTTAGTTAAGTCATAGAAGTCATCATTGTGCTACATTTTTAAAAATCTATTGCAGTGTAGTTTTGAGGAACCTTCAAATATATGCCAATTTGAATTATGATCAGAAGATTAGTCAAATAACTGAGGTTCCATCATATTAAAGGATCAGAGAAACAATAGAAAATTGGACAAAACAAAGAATTTAGGCTGACCAATTGACTAACAGTGAATGTTCACCTGCAAAATCATACCAGAATAAGAGGCAGAAGTAGTACCAGTTAGATAATCCATGTCTGCAGCTCATCTAGAAAAACACATTTTGAGTCAGCTCAGTAGCAGTAATGAATCACTTCCCTTAACAACATGAGCAGCCAAAATAAGCAGCTTAATTAGATAAGAACCATCAATTCTGTGACAATTTTTTCTGCATGTACCAATTTAAGTGGTCATATTTTATCACTTGTTTTCAGTGAAGTGATCTCCAGGACAACAGAACAGAAACTGCTGCCTTCCCAAGTCACAAAGATTGACTAACTCAGTGAAAATTCAGTTTCGAAATATAAATTTAACCCAGGGTTCAACATACCAAATATTTATGGCAGTTATCTAGCTAGCTATAGTTGGTGTGCTGCCTCTCCCTCTAACTTAACCTCACTGTATGTATTTAACTTACTTATATATGTATAACCTACCTGTTGGGGCCGTTGCCCCTTTAACTTACCTTTTAGGGCCATTGCCCCTTTAAGACGCGCCTTAGCGTGCCGACGTCACGTCACGTACAACGTAGCGTGCTGACGTCACGGCACGTACGACGTGACGTGCGTGAGGCGGCTGCCGGCCCGACTCGGCCTTCCAGAAAGGCTGCCGGCACAGCCCGGCCTAGCGTCTTTGGCCGCATCTACCAGCCGCCGGGAGCGACGCGATCTTCCGCTCCCGCGGCAAGCATCGGCTCAGCCTGGCCTCCAGCTCCCGCTCCCGACTTCGGCCTCCACGGCCAGAAACGCGACCACGCGCATCACGTGACGCCCCAAGCGCGGACAACGCTACCGAGCGTGATGAGGTCATCACGCTCCCCACAGGACTGCTACGTAGTCCTCGTGGAGTCCTCGCTGGGACACAGACCTACATCACGGTGCTCCTACAGCAGCACAGGCTCCGAGCAGTTGTATTGTCCCCATGCTTGAGTCTTGGAAATTGTTTGTCTGTAAGTATTTTAGAATGCTATGGATGATTAGTGTGCACTGCATGTTGTAGAAAATGTTTAGTTGCAACTTTTCTCTGTCTAGCTGATTAACTAGTAGCTGTATTTTGATGCACTATGTACAGGGCTAATTTAAAGAGAATGCCTTCCAGTTTACTAAATGTACTGTGTTGCTCAGGCGTACCTAAATTTGTGTATACATATCAGTTATGCGCTTGTATACTAATGTGTGCTTCCATTTCTGTGTTGTATTTCAGTTTTACAATTAGAATCGTTCAGTAAAGCGTTACAAGAAAAGTCAAGCCTTGTGATTTTATTGGAAGATATCGAGTTGTTCGCTATCTGTCTAGCTCTGCATAGAATCGCGTTGCGAGGGCAGAACAGTTGGCAAGCCTTCATCCTTCAGCTTTGGCTATTAAAATACACTTTCTGTAAAGGTCACGTTATTCCCGCGGTAATAACCAATGCTTGATGGGTTTTGTTTACTGGAGGGTGGGGCAGAATGAGAAGAGTAGAGAAGGGAATGATCAGGTTGATGCAATAATGGTACCTGTACAGGTAGAAACCATTTTTTCTGCAATCTTATTTACAATAAAATCTGTAGCACTAAAAGCTCATTACTACACAGAACAGCAGTTGATGGAAATTGGCCTGTCTGAAAACTTAGATCTTGACACATTAATAACTAACATTTTAAAAATGAATCCAGAGTACAATATTTTAAACTGTTCTATCATTTAACAGATAATCCATTTTTAATGTCCTTTAGAGAAGGAAATCTGCCATCCTTACCTGGTCTGACCTAAGCACAGCAATGTGTTTGACTCTTAACTGCCCTCAGTTGTATCAAACATTTACGAAAAACAATAATTAAACCAGATGGACCACCCGGCATTGACCGAGGCTCCAGATTCGGATATGACAAAGGCACACCCAGCCCAGTCGACCTCAAAGTCCACCTCACCAACATCTGGGGACTGGTGCCAAAATTGGGAGAGCTGTCCCACAGATTAGTCAAGCAACAGCCTGACATTGGCTGAAATGTATGATTCTGTGAGTATTGACAATGTCCCGGACTCCTCCATCACCATCCCTCGGTATGGCCTGTCCCATCAGCCGGACAGACCCACCAGAGGTGGCGAAACAGTGGGGAGGGGGTGTCCCTAGGAGTCCTCAACATTGACTCCGGATTCCAAGAAGTCTCATGACATCAGGTCAAACATGGGCAAGGAAACCTCCTGCGGATTGCCACCATCTATCAGCTGATGAATCAGTACTCACAAGGTTGAACTCCACTTGGAAGAAGCATGGAGGGTAGCAAGGGCACAGAATGTACTTTGGGTGGGGGAGATGGCTTATCGGGGAAGGCAGCAGTAGCCAACTTCCTGGCACCATGGGTGGTTCTGCTGCACAGGACAGGAGGAAAAAGACCGGGAGAGCTACAGTGATAGGGGATTCTATTGTAAGGGGAATAGATAGGCATTTCTGCAGCCGCAAATAAGACTCCAGGATGGTGTGTTGCCTCCCTGGTGCAAGGGTCAAGGATGTCTCGGAGCGGCTACAGGGCATTCTGGAGGGGGCAGGGTGAATAGCCAGTTGTCATGGTGCATACAAGTATCAACGATATAGGTAAAAACGGGATGAGGTCCGAAAAGCTGAATATAGGGAATTAGGAGGTAAATTTAAAAATAGGACCTCAAAAAGGTAGTAATCTCAGGATTGCTACCATTGCCACGTGCTAGTCAGAGTAGAAATAGAAGGATATTTCAGATGAATACGTGGCTAGAGAAATGGTGCAAGGGGGAGGGATTCAAATTCCTGGGACATTGGAACCGGTTCAGAGGGAGGTGGGACTAGTACAAACTGGACGGTTTGCACCTGGGCAGGACCAGAACCGATGTCCTGGGGGAGTGTTTGCTAGTGCTCGTGGGGAGGGTTTAAACTAAAATGGCAGGGGGTTGGGAACCTGTGCAGGGAGACAGAGGAAAGGGAAACAAGGATAGAAAGAAAAGACAGGAAGGAGAAAAGCAAAAGTGGAAGGCAGAGAAATCAAGTGTGTAAATCAAACAGGGCCACAGTAAATAATAATTCTAAAAGGACTAAGACAGTTAAAAAAAACAAGCCTGAAGGCTGTGTGTCTTAATGCGAGGAGCATTCGTAATAAGGTGGATGAATTAGCTGCGCAAATAGACGTAAACGGATGTGATATAATTGGGATTATGGAGACATGGCTCCAGGGTGACCAAGGCTGGGAATTAAACATCCAGGGGTATTCAATATTCAGGAAGGACAGGCAAAAAGGAAAAGGAGGTGGGGTAGCATTGCTGGTTAAAGAGGAGATTAACACAATAGTAAGGAAGGATATTAGTGTTGATGATGTGCAATCTGTATGGGTAGAGCGGAGAAATACCAGGGGGCAGAAAACGTTAGTGGGAGTTGTATACCGACCCCCAAACAGTAATGCCGAGGTTGGGGATGGCATTAAACAGGAAATTAAAGACGCGTGCAATAAGGGCACAGCAGTTATCATGGGTGACTTTAATCTACATATAGATTGGGCTAACCAAATTAGTAACAATACTGTAGGAGGAAGAATTCCTAGAGTGTATACAGGATGGTTTCCTGGTCCAATAGGTCGAAGAACCAACTAGAGATCAGGCCATCTTAGACTGGGTATTATGTAATGAGAAAGGATTGATTAGCAATCTTGTTGGGCGAGGCCCCTTGGGGAGGAGCGATCATAATGATAGAATTCTTCATTAAGATGAGAGTGAAGTAGTTGACTCAGAGGCTAGGGCCCTGAATTTAAATAAAAGAAACTACGACAGTATGAGGCGCGAGATGGCTAGGATGCATTGGGGAACATTACGCAAAGGGCTGATAGTGTGGATAGGCGGTGGCAAACATTTAAAGATCGCATGGATGAACTACAGATTTTTTCATCCCTGTCTGGCATAAAAATAAAACAAAAAAAGGTGGTGCAACCGTGGCTAACAGGGGAAATTAGGGATAGCATAAGATCCAAGGAGAGGACATATAAATTGGCCAGAAAAAGCAGCAAAACTGAGGATTGGGAGCAGTTTAGGATTCAGCAAAGGGATTCATTAAGATGGGGAAAATAGAGTATGAGAGTAAGCTTGCAGGGAACATAAAAACTGACTGTAAAAGCTTCTATAAATATGTGGAGAAAAAGATTGGTGAAGTCAAGCGTAAGTCCCTTGCAGTCAGAGAATCAGGGGAATTTATAATGGGGAACAAAGAAATGACAGACCAATTAAATACATACTTTGGTTCTGTCTTCACAAGAGAGGACACAAATAACCTCCCAGAGATGTTGGGGAACATAGGATCTAATGTGAGGGAGGAACTGAATGAAATCAGTATTTGTAGGGAAATGGTGTTAGGGAAATTGACTGGATTGAAGGCCGATAAATCCCCAGGGCCTGATAATCTACATCAAAGGGTACTTAAGGAAGTGGTCCTAGAAATAGTAGATGCATTGCTGGTCATCTTCCAAAATTCTATAGACTCTGGCACAGTTCCCATGGATTGGAGGGTAGCTAAAGTAACCCCACTATTCAAAAAGGGTGGTAGAGAGAAAACGGGGAATTATAGACCGGTAAGCCTGACATCGGTAGTGAGGAAAATGCTAGAGTCCATTGTAAAAGATGTAATAGCAGAGCACTTGGAAAACAGTGACAGGATCGGACAAAGTCAACATGGATTTACAAAAGGTAAATCGTGCTTGACTAATCTACTGGAATTTTTGAGGATGTAACTGGTAGAATAGATAAGGGAGAACCAGCAGATGTGGTGTATTTGGACTTTCAGAAGGCTTTCGAAAAGGTCCCATATAAGAGATTAGCGTGTAAAGTTAAAGCACATGGGATTGGGGGTAAGGTACTGACTTGGATAGAGAACTGGTTGGCAGACAGGACGCAGAGAGTTGGAATAAACGGCTCTTTTTCCAAATGGCAGGCAGTGACTGGTGGGGTACCGCAGGGATCGGAGCTAGGACCCCAGCTTTTCACAATACTGTATATATTAATGATCTAGACGAGGGAACTAGATGTAATATCTCCAAGTTTGCAGATGACACAAAGCTGGGTGGGCGTGTGTGCTGTGAAGAGGATGCCGAGAAACTCTAGTATGATTTGGACAGGTTGGGTGATTATACTGCATCTGCCATGCATCTGCCCAATGTGGTGGCAAAAACAGGAAGGCAGATTATCTGAACAGCAATAGATTGGAAGAAGGGGAAGTGCAACGAGACTTGGGTGTCCTTGTGCACCAGTCGCTGAAAGTAAACGTGCAGGTGCAGTAGGTGTTTAAGGTGGCAAATGGTATGTTGGCCTTCATAGCGAGAGGATTCGAGTACAGGAACAAGGATGTCTTGCTGCAGTTGGACAGGGCCTTGGTGCGACCACACCTTCAGTATTGTGTGCAGTTTTGGTCGCCTTATCTGAGGAAGGATGTTCTTGCCGTGGAGGGAGTGTAGCGAAGATTCACCAGACTGATACCTAGGATGGCAGGAATGACGTACAAGGAGAGATTGGGTCGAATGGGCTTATATTTGCTGGAGTTTAGAAGAATGAGAGGGGGTCTCATTGAAACTTATAAAATTCTAACAGGACTAGACAGACTAGATGCAGAAAGGATGTTCCCGATGGCAGGGAGTCCAGAACCATGTGTCACAGTCTAAAGTTAAGGGGTAAGCCATTTAGGACTGAGATGAGGAGGAATTTCTTCACCCAGAGAGTGGTGAACCTGTGGAATTCTCTACCACAGAAGGCAGTTGAGGCCAATTCAGTAAATATATTCAAGAAGGAATTAGATATATTTCTTAAGGCCAAAATGATCAAGGGATATGGGGAGAAAGCAAGGACAGGGTACTGAATTTGGAAGATCAGCCATGATCTCATTAAATGGCGGAGCAGGCTCGAGGGGCCGGATGGCCTACTCCTGCTCCTATCTTCTATGTTTCTATATCCACAAAAAGCAGGACAAATCCAATCCAGCCAATTATCACCCCATCAGTCTACTCTCAATCATTAGTAAAGTAATGGAAGGTTTCATCAACAGTGATATAAAGTGGCACTTACTCACCAATAACCTGCTCACCAATGCTCAGTTTGGATTCTGCCAGGACCACTCAGCCTCATTACAGCCTTGGACCAAACATGGACAAAAGAGCTCTATTCCAGAGGTGAGGAGAGAGTGACTGCCCTCAACTTCAGGGCAGCATTTGACCATGTGCAGCTCCAACAGCACTCAAGCAGCTCAACACCATCCAGAACAAAGCAGCCCGCTTGATTGACACCCTATCCACCACCTTAAACAAACAAAGTCACTCCCTCCACCACCAGCGTACCGTGTCTGAAGTATGTACCATTTACAAGATGCACTGCAGCAACATGCCAAGGTTTCTTTGGCAGCACATTCCAAACCCACAACTTCTACCACCTAGAAGGACAAGGGCAGCAGGCACATGGGAACACAATCAACTCAAAGTACCCCTTCAAGTCACACACCATCCTGAATTGGAAATATATCACCATTCCTTCATCGTCGCTGGGTCAAAATCCTGGAACACCCTCCCTAACAGCACTGTGGGAGTACCTTCATCACACTGGCTGCAGCGGTTCAAGGCGGCGGCTCACCACCTTCTCAAGGGAAATTTGGGATGGGCAATAAATGCTGGCCTTGTCAGTGACACCCAGATCCCAAGAATGAATAAATAAAAAACTTAGTTACACAAGAATTGTTTTGTGGTTGAACGCCGTCCGTACCTTGGTCGTGCAAGTGTCTTTGAAGGGAAGGTCATTGCTCCTAGCACAGATACAGATCTCGCTGAAGTTCCAATAAAGGACATCATAACTACAGGCAGAAAGCTGTTCCCAACACTAGACTGAGCCATTACATTTTCAACAGAGTCACGTTACAAAATGCTTGAACAGTGTTCATGAGTACCAACTATACAGAAAAATAGAACAGAGGAGAGAGAAGAAAATATATAAAGAATGCATTATCCTCCAGTACTAGACCTGTATTTCAAATCAATGTACAAAGAATGTTCCTTGGCTTTGGATATGAAGCGAATCTGCAGAAGAAAATGGCTGAGGTGAGTTCTCAGAAGAGAATAATTATTAAATGTTATAAGTGTTCTATTCAAAAAGCACAGCATTTCCAAACCACATTATTGGTTTGTCATTTTTGACTTGCTAGAAGCTTGAAGATTTTTTTGTGGATAGTTCAGAAATAGCCATTATATTTCAATTTTGTGGCGCAAATATGAAAACTTACTACAGCAATTATTTGTTTAAAAGACCAAAAGTCATCCATATAGAGCTTCATTAAAATGTGTTTCACGCTATACAAGGATGGCAAATGTCATACTAAAGTTTTATTACATGTGGGAAATAATAAAATGTGGGAATAACTTCCTTGAATAATTTATTTTCTTTTACTGTTTTTACTTTGTTATTTATGCATAATCTGTTTTTTTGCTCATTGAAAAAAAGAAACAGAACTAGGGAGGGAAGGGAATCTAGCGCAAGGCACAATCAAGAACGATCAGTAAAGGAAGAGGAAAGATTTAATATTGCAGAGTCCAGTAACGACAAAATGTGGGGTATATGTACGGAAAAGGACCGCTCGGCAGGACAGGTGCAGATGTAATAATTGCAGACAACCGAGGAGAGCAGATAGAGGAAGAAGAGTTTTTAAAATCAAGGATAGCAAAGCAGACAGATGCATGGAAAGGCAATTTAAAAATGAGAGAAACAGACCTTCATTTTAACATTACTCCCCAGAGTATTCAACCTAGCTTACAGAATGTTAACACTGATGCAATAAATAGACAAAAATAATACAACAGATTCACCAAAAACAAAAAATCAGGATTAGTTTATTATATGCATGCGGTATTTACCGAGTCCCTCAGCATGCATTTTCAGAACATTTAGGATTGTGTACTCTACATGGGGATTTGTTGAAAAGGGTAGACAATAAGTAGGGTTCATTGTATGGGAATTTTTTCCCAACATTTTCCCCACAGGTCTATATGCCTCTAACTTATACTACCAAAGGCTGTCACAGATGTCTATTGAGCCCTTATAAATATTACTCAAGAGGAAAAAGTGCGATTTCAGACATCACCCACCCCCCCACCGCCCCCCCGACATGAATATACAAATATTTTGTGGAATTAAATGCACTGTGTCTGGCTTTATAGATGACCTTCCACTGAGCCAGGCTCCTCTTTCCAAATGAAGCATTGCTGTCAGCAATCTAATTTAACATTTCAAAAAGTGGCACGTGTTGGAAAATGGACCATTTCTACCCTTTGGTCATTAGTCTGCCAGCTGATTGCATTACACTTCTTCGGCTCAACAGTATAGTGAGATTAATCAAGAACTAGCAGAAATATAATGTACAAATGGTCTAATTATTTATGGTATTGTAGTGGTTATGTTACTGGACTGGTAATCCAGAGGCCTGGACTAATAATCCAGAAAATGCAAATTCAAATCACAGGATTTTTTTTTTTTTAAATTCAGTTTAAGAAAATCTGGAAATAAAAATCCAGTATCAATAAAAAAAGTGACCATGAAGCTGTTGGATTGTCATAAAAACCCAACTGATTCACCAATTTCCTGAAGGAAACCTGCAATCCTTACTCTGTCCTATATGTAACTCCAGTCCCACACAACTACACGATTGACTCTTGGCCCAGCAAACAACTCCGTTGTATCTAGGGATGGAAGATAAATTCTGGCCTTGCCAACGACACCCACGCCCAGAGAATGAATTTTTTAAAAAGAGGCAACATTTCCTATTTTTTTGAAAATTCACAGATCAAAGTAACATCTAAGAATTACTTGCACCACTCTGGCCATGATTTTTACTTTCTTTTTAAAAAAATGTTATATTAAATGACGAGCACAGCACTGGACCCCTATATGGACCTCACAATGTCTTGCAGTGTATATAACGTCATCGTCACAGGATAACTGACAGCATCCAGCTGTGCAGAGGAGCTCACACTGGATGATGAATTTTCCATTCTCCACATTCTTTATCCTGGCCTCTTTTTGTTTGGCGCTCTAACTGATGAATTTTCTGTTATGGATTAGCATCTATTGGGAGCCAGGCTGTGACTGCATCAATCATAAGAATTAGGAGATCTTAATCCAGTTTGCTGAGTAAAATACAATCAGACCTCCTCGGGGGTGATTAGACATTGCTTCAAAAGATTACTTGAAATTCTGTATGGTGAGCAAATCATAACATTCAATTATGCAAGGGGACATACGGTATTGTTTACAACAGACCTTGGAAGGCTGATTAAAAGTTTTTTTTTAATAAAGTGTCTGCAGCACTAATTACTTCACTAATCCACATAGGATCATTTTTTGAACTTGCCTCCCTCAACGTTCAATCATTTTTAGTTGAAATATCTATAACATTATTTGTTTCACTATATAACTGATGTAAATTTAGGATCCCATTCCAGAATTCCAATAGTAATGCCCTTTAAAATATACCTCATTCAAAAATGGTACCAATCTATTTATAACTTTTGTTTAAAACTGCTAAATCTTTGCTCCATTAACTATGGATTGGTTTTTAAAGCTAGTGAAATGTGTGCACAGCATATTTGAACACTTTAGAATCTGAAGAGAATCCACATTGAGATTCACCTCAACGGTTTCATTTTTTTGGCTGCACTGTAATAAAAGAATTACATCAGTAAATACGCTGCTCAACCCAGAGACTTGGCATTTAAGCACTCATGCATTATTTGCTGTTGCTTTGTTATTTAAAAACAGAACTGCCCATAGTACTTTTGAAGTCTTGGTTCTCATAAGGAAGTTACCTCCATGGTATCCAAGAAAAATATATGTACATTTTAAAAAAGGCAATGGAAATATGACAGCAAAGGGTAAAGGTCTGAGGTGGAAATAGAAACTGGTTTTATTTAATAGCCCGAGTTTTGGGAGAGCAAGCTAATTGCACTGTTCTCACACATTTACTTTTCTGAAACGCAGTTGGTCTTCGCAAAACAGCTACGCAGTGCAGGCCTGCCATTACAAGCATATGCTGACCGACTGTGCCCTCTTGGCCCCGAGAGAACATCAGCAACTTGTATTTATAGAGTTCTCATGTGAAGGAAGGTGTCTCAGAACACTTTAAAATAAGGATACCAGTAGACACCAAGCATGGGAAAAGGGCAGGGAAATTGAGATGCTAAGATAGGGAACTAAAGGCATGGTTAAGGAAGAGGTTTCAGAGAAGGCTTTGAAAGTGAGGAGTGAGGCGATATGGGCTGTGTAGAAGGTGCGTGTAGGACACAAGGCAGGAGGAGACTGCTAAATGTAGTGTGGGCTGAGATTTGAAAACAAGAATTTTGAAATCAACATGCTGGGACACAGGGAGCTTGGAGAAGTATGGGGTGATGGGCATGGGCGGTCAGGAAGATCCAGTGAAGGAAAATAAAACACAACCTACACCGTGCAGCTTTACATGGAAGCATAAATTGTTTTTCAATTCATACTGAGAAAAGAAATATAACAGCATGTTGTAGTTTCATTTCAAAAGGCAGATAAATAGATGAATTAATTCTTAACTACCAAGAGCAGGAATATTCAATGTGTAGCACTGTTTATGCACAGAGTTTGATGGAAATTTAAATTCCAAACAGACATTGAAACTTTAGGCAAGAAAGACTTGCATTTATATAGCGCCTTTCACAACTTCAGGACATCCGAAAGCGCTTTACAGCCAATGAATTACTTTCGAAGTGTAATCACTGTTGTAATGTAGGATACGTAGCTCCCACAAACATCAACACGACAATGACAAGATAATCTGTTTTATTGATGTTGGTTGAGGGATAAATATTGGCCAGGACACCGGGGAGAACTACCCTGCTCCTCTTCGAAATAGTGCCATGGGATATTTCACGTCGACCGGAGAGGGAGCCGTGCCTCGGTTTAACATCTCATCCGATAGGCAGCACCTCAGACAGACCCTCACTACTGCACTGAAGTGTCAGCTTGAATTATGTGCTCAAGTCTCTGAAGTGGGACTTGAACCCACAACCTTCTTACTCAGAATCAAGAGTGCTACCACTGAGCCACAGCTTTCAATAGGAAAAAGGAAGTGCATGCCAACACAATGCAAGAATTTAACACGAAAAGAAATTTAAGAGGAACCAGAGACAACGACAGAAAACAGAACCATTATTTATGGGAACTAGAGAATCCAGTTACACACACTATTGTAGAAGCAGAGCCACCCAACCAGTCCACAGTAAACAAACAGCCACAACAGAAGAAAAAACATGGCCAGTAATCAATGAGAGCCAGCACAGCAACCTGAACTATGATGGAAAAAGCTCCCATCAACATTATGAATAACAAGCCTGCTACGCTAACGAGGAGGAGGAGGCGTGGTAGAGTCTGCCAATGTAACAACCTTATCACCCATCAGTGAATGTGAACTACTCATTCTGGAACTCTTGGATTTTATAGTTAATATAGGCTTTGTAGCTTAAGTAATTGTATTTGAAAGTTTATTTTCTTTTGAAAAGGTAAATACATCAATATTGGTATAAATTTGTATCCATTATCAAGTGCAGGAAGTTCCCAGATGATTCCCTTGGAAATGTTTGTACAATGGCTAAATAGTAAACAGCATGCTTTTAAGCCTTTTCTCTTTGTTACTATCTGACCTTAAATCACCATAAGAGGGTACTCACTTTTAAAAATAATAAAAAGATAAATTACAAGAGAAGTCTGACTGAGAGTGTTTTAATGGCCAATAGCAACACTCTAAACATATCCCCACACCACCACCCCACCCACCGCATATAATTGGAGGGTTGGTAGATTTTACAGCACGACAGCCAAGGAGTTTTTGCTGTAGACCAAGCAGCATGTGTTCATGACCAGTTCCGATCCCAGATTTTTAGTTTCAGTGCTCCTGGCCTTTTTGGGGAGTGCATGTCAGGAAATACCATAATCCCAGTCTGTGATATTCCAACTATTAAACTAAGTGATCAGAAAGTCACTGGTGGCTGTGCGGAATTTACCGGTTGTTATGTTCATTAATAACTAGTCGTTTTCATTATGAACAGCTAGCTTCTAGCTAGTCACTTTATTCATGTCATGTGGACTTCTACAGCATCCATCTTGACTACTGCCTTGTGGGTAGCCTAGTGCACCGTGGGCAGTCCACTCATATACAGCTAAACATACAGCAACATACAGCTCCACCTAGTGTACCATTCTAGAATGACAGGTTACTGATCATTACATCCCCTTTCTTTGAGGTTAAACAAAATCAATATCATTCAACTTTCAAGAAAAACGATAATGATGATATCAGTAACACTTTTGTTAATGCTCTATAAACAAACATTTTCACAACAGTCAACACATTTTCAAAGCTTTACTTTATACTCAAACATTAAGTCTATCAGGCTTTTTTACTTCACGTGTGGATCTTCTCAGCACAGGTAAGTCTAATGTGTTTTCATGAGAGCCTGTGTGTGTTTGTGTTAGATTGTTCTGGCGGTGAATGACAAGGTACAGTTGCGGCATTGTCATCAATCTGCTCTTCAATAGTCTCGTGTTTTTAGGAGGGAACGGCGGTTCCTCCCGAGAATCTGTCCTTCCTCAGTTCTAATAATGTATGACCTTGGTCCTACTTCCTCAAGAACTGTAGCTTTCCTGTCCCATGCATCTGGATCCTCAATCCTGACATCATCCCTTGTCAATGGTTTTAGAGTTTTGGATGGCTTGTCATAGTATGATTTCTGTTTCAGCTTTAACAGTTGAAGTCTCTGTCTCAGTTCCTTACTCTGCTTTTCTCTTGCACAGCAGGGTAGCGTGGTACGCAACTTGCGACCCATTAGGAGTTCAGCAGGTGAAGAACCAGAGTCTAAAGGTGAGGCTCGGTAGGGCGAGGTAAGGATCAGACTTGCTTTCTGTTGCTTTCTTCAGTAGCTGTTTGAGAACTTGAACATCTTTTTCTGCCTTACCATTCGGCTGAGCATAAAAAAAGGACTGGATGTGATGTGCTGAAAGTCATACTGTGCTGCAAACTGTTGCCACTCCTTACAGTTGAAGCACGGACCATTGTCGCTAATGGCAATCCTGGGAATTCCATGTCTGGCGAAGATGGATTTCACATGCATTATGACACTGCTTGCTGTGGTGCTTGAGAGCAGCGCCATCTCAGGATAGTTAGAATTGTAGTCAATCACTAATAGATATTCTTTACCATTCAAATGAAAAAGGTCCATACCAACCTTTTGCCATGGTGCTGTTGGTAAGTCAGCTACTATCATTGGTTCCTTTGCTTGTTTGTTTTGGTGTTTCTGACATGTCTCACATTTGCCTATCATGTTCCCAATGTCCTTATTTATGCCAGGCCAATAAACAGTGTCTCTTGCTCTCCTTTTGCATTTTTCAATTCCAAGGTGTCCCTCATGAATCCTTTTGAACATGTCTTGACGTAGAGCCTGTGGAATGACTATTCTGTTCTGTTTTAGTAATAGTCCACTTGCGACACTCAACTCTGACCTAATGTGATAGTACTTTGGACAGGAACCTTTTGGCCAACCATGATGAATGTTCTCTATTACTGTTTGTAACACTATCTTTTACTGTTTCTTCTGCTATTTGCTTTGATTTTGTGTCCGACACGGGCAGCGCAGCAGTGACCATATTCAGATGAACATCCATGTCTTCCTCAGTAGAGCTCACATGACTCATTGTGGGTGCTCGGGATAGTGCATCTGCTAACACTGTGTTTGCCTGGTGTGTATATCAGTTCAAAGTCATATCTTTGCAGCTTCATCATGAGTCGTTGAATCCTTGGAGACATCTCATTCAGATTTTTTTTAATGTTGGCAACCAGTGGGCAGTGGTCTGTCTCAACTGTGAAGGTGGGAAGTCCATATATGTAGCCATGGAACTTTTCTAGTCCAACTACCAAGCCTAGACATCCCTTTTCAATCTGGGCGTATCAACACTCAGTATCAGTCATAGACCTGGAGGCATAGGCAACAGGCTTCCTATCTTCACCCTCTGCTTGTAGCAAGACCGCGCCTAGGCCATCTTTTGATGCATCCGTTGACACTTTGATTCTCTTTGTTGGGTCAAAGAAGGTGAGTACAGATGTGGTTGTCAGCACTGTTTTGAGGTTCATCCACTCTTGTTCATGTCTTTCTGTCCATGCAAACTGATTTGTTTTATGTAGCAGGTCTCGCAGACAGGCTATCTTGGCTGACAAGTTAGGAATGAACTTTCCAATGAAGTTTATCATCCTCATGATGCGTAGCACTCCTTTTTTGTCAGTGGGTCAGGGCATTTTGAGTATGGCATTTACTTTTTCCATATCTGGCTCTATTCCTTTACCAGATAGATTATCTCCTAGGAAAGTGACTTCCTGGACGCCAAACTGACACTTGACTTTGTTGAGCTTCAGTCCATTCCGGCGTATGCTCTGTAGCACTTTAGTCAGTCTCTCATTGTGTTCTTTCAGTGTGGAGCCCCAGATGATGATGTCATCAACATAGACCCGAACTCCTTCCAGACCTTCAATTATGTGTTCCATCGCTCTATGAAAGATTTCAGATGCAGATATTATCCCGAAAGGCATTCTGAGGAAACAGTACCTGCCAAATGGTGTGTTGAAGGTACTGTATTTGGTGCTCTCTTCATCCAGTTTTAGTTGCCAAAATCCTTGAGGCATCGAGCTTTGTGAAGTATCTGACACCTGACATTTCACTGGTGATTTCTTCTCGCTTGGGAATCTGGTAGTGTTCACGTTTTATGTTTGCATTTAAGTCCTTTGGATCCATGCATATTCTTAGATCATTGTTCTTTTTCTTTTCACATACCATGGAGTTAACCCAGTCTGTTGGCTCTTCGACTTTCCTGATGACTCCTAGTGTGGTCATTCTGTCCAGTTCTTTCTTGAGCCGGTCATGCAGGGGTGCTGGAACTCTCCGTGGAGCATGTACCACTGGCTGAGCATCCTCCTTTAGCTGGATCTTGTAAGTGAATGGTAGAACTCCAAATCCTTTGAACACATCCTGGAAATTACTCACTACAGAATCCACCGAGTCATCTGGTCTGCTTATGGCACAGTTTATACGGTAGACTCTCTTGACCAGTTCTAAGTCCTCACAAGCTTTGTCACCTAGTAGTGAATCAAGTCCTTCAGCCACAACAGAAAACATGAGATGATGCACTTTGTCTTTGACTGCCACTTTAAGTCTGCATACACCTAAGCTATCTATTTTCTGCCCATTATAGTTCTTCAGTAGTACTGATTTTTTCCTGTATTTTGGGCTTTTCTTTCATGTTTTTAATGTCACTTATACTGATTAAGTTTGCTTTTGCCCCAGTGTCTAGTTTCAATGTAACTAATGCTCCATTTACCTGCAGTGGATCATCCATTTGTCCTCTTTTACTGCATTAACTTTATGTTCAGCATTGTCCATTCCTGAGGGCTGCACATTTTCTGTATCTTTTTTGATTGTCACATGACACCAGTCCTACAGAAAATGTCTCACTTAAATCAGTGTCCTCAATCACATTAACTTGTTGCCCTTTCTTTGTTTTTACTTTTGAAAAGCATTGTTTGGCAAAGTGATTCTTTCCATGACATTTTGTGCACATTTTCCCAAATGCTGGGCATTGTCTTGACTGGTGTTTATAACCACAGCGTTTACAATTAAAAATTCCTTCCTCCGATTGCTTTGCATTTCTGTTCTGCCCATGTTTTTTCCCCTTGTAGGACACAGCACCGACAGCAGCACAGTCACTCATTACAGTCGCATTATTATTAATTTCACTGAAAGTCTTCACGTGCTTTTGAGCTAGCTCACTGGCTTGGCATATTTTCACAGCATTTTCTAATGTTAGTTCGGTTTCTCTCAGACGTTCCCTGACCTTTTTATCATGAATACCAAACACAATCTGGACACGAATCATGGATAATTTCAGTTCAGAAAAATTACATGTCTGTGCTTTCAGTTTCAGATCGGTCATAAAGCTATCAAAAGTCTCATTTTGCTGCTGTGTCCATGAACGGAACACGTATCTCTTATAGGTTTCGATCTTTTTGGGAGAACAGTGTATCAAATTTCTTTAGCACATCGTCCAATTTTTTTCTGTCCTCCTCTTGATTAAATACAAATGTATTAAATACCTCTATCACCTGCGGGCCTGCAACCGTGAGCAGTAACGCTATTTTCCTTGCGTCTGGCATCGTACCGAATCCGATGGCTGCAATGTAGAGTTCGAATTGTTGTTTGAAAGTCCGCCAATTGCAGTCGACATTCCCCGTGAGTTTCAAACCCTCCGGTGGCTTCAAAGTCTCCATGTCGCGTTTCACAATATTCAGCAGATTTTACCCCACTCCTGGTACCATGTTATGTTCATTAATAACTAGTCGTTTTCATTATGAACAGCTAGCTTCTAGCTAGTCACTTTATTCATGCCATGTGGACTTCTACAGCATCCATCTTGACTACTGCCTTGTGGGTAGCCTAGTGCATCGTGGGTAGTCCACTCTCATATATACAGCTAAACATACAACAACATACAGCTCCACCTAGTGTACCATTCTAGAATGACAGGTTACTGATCATTACACCGGTAGGAAGTGAGAATTCCTGGCCCCATAGTTTCTTTGTCCAGAAGGCTTAAAGTTCGGAATCACTGGATGCATTGGAGTAAAATAAATGCAATGATGAGCAAAAATTGCAATGAAAGAAGAATGACAAAATACCAGAAGTGGATCAAACTTCCTATAAATGTAGGAAACAGTTATATGGGTGGTCTGCAATTGTGAACTTATTTGTAATTAGCTGCAAAAATAAAATTTCAAAGATTATACATAAACACACACTAAAATTGCAAACTCACCAATAATATTAAAGGATGGACTTTAACTCTCAGGGGGTTTCAGGTGGGAAACTGTGCTAGCAAGTTAATTTCCCGCCCGCCCATGGCAGAATCGGCCCATGAAAATTTTAACTACTGGGCCTCAATAATATGATGGCAGCCAACTTCCTGCCAAGAACAGGCAGGAAGTGAGCGGGAAGCAGCAGCTGGTCTGCAGTATGTCAGCCAGCCCTCAGCTGCCTGCCGGCACTGAGGTAAATGTGGGAAAGAGAGGTCCCAGCGGCAGCATGTAGTAGGGAAGGGAAGGGTGGGTGTCCGGGGTAGGAGGTCTCTAAACTTTCCTTGTGGGGCCTGGAACGGAAATTCCTGCTCCTCTTGGCCGCACAGGAATTTTTTTGAAAACTTGTCTTGAATGGCTTCCGATCCTCTTCCGACAAACCTTCACCTGGCGGGTAGGGTAAAAATCCACCCTCAAGATTCAATTATTTGGAATGAGATTCAAGATTGTTTAAAATTATAATCTATTTCAGTGCTACTTACTCAAAGATAATCACAACTTCATAGGTGAAGGTTTTCTTTGTGAAAACTGGTTTATGAAGACGAGTTTACAATTTGATTCGACCCAACGTTAAGACGAAATCATACCCCCATGTTTCAATTGCTCCACAAATCAGGGGCACACTCTTTAATTCATTAATATTTCCTCAATGTTTACTGTTCTGCAACTTCCTTCAAACCTTCCCATTCTGTAAATCTAGTTATTTAAAATGCGAATTTCAAAGTTTGTGATCTCACATCATTTTAGATTTATTCTCTCATGCTGCAGATCTCTGTTCTTCACCCTTTAATTGCATCATCACCATGGGCAGGAACCCAGGGGTGAGGAGAATTACCAAACTTAACAACTTTGTATTTTCCATCTGAACAAATTTAGGTCAAGTCAGACATCCTGCGAGGATGGCAAGGCAGCAATTAGTAAATTGGCTACTCACACTTTACGTACTCTGGGATCTTCTCTCAAATCACAGTTGTTCCCTATATGGTACAGACTATATTGGACCATTACCACTTTATAGACAGTTTAATTAGATTCAAGATGGATATCATCAACCCTTAGGTTGACTTAACAGTGCCAGTAAGATATTCTTAATGATCGGATTTGACATCATCTTTGTATTCCATACGGAAAGTGCACATGAAGCAACTAATCCAAGATGAAATCATCACCAAATTTTAAAAGAAAAATGAAGTAAAATCATAGGTTTAATATGAACCTTCATATCGTCAGTACTATATACAGTCTGCTAATGCATAGAATACTCATGGTTTTCTCTTGAAACTAGTATGAGTCTACATAATGCACAGTACATAGGATAAATGCAATGGATAAGTTGGAGGAAATCACAAGGAATTACTAAAAGATTCAGTGACAATGATCTTCCCCTGTTATGGAAAATGTGCAGAACATTTTATCCAAGCCCTCAATTCATATTTTCTTGGTCACCGCACCGGCACAGATTTCCAGGCGTGTACACAGTTAATCTGGGGAAATCTATGATGAAACAAAGTTTTGTGATTTTTCAGGAAGGAATTGCCAGGCTGTTGGAAAAAAGTGCAACACTGCACACTGCAGTACATGTACGGAGATTAGCATACATTCAATGGGCAGATAGAGTGAACATTAAATTTAATGGATTTTACAGCAGAAAAATACAAACATACAGAAAACAGTTAAACCAGTTGGGACTCTAAAAATGACTATAAATGAGCTATTTAATTTGGCAATAGTTTTGCTCCCAGAACAATCTTGAATTGTTAATTTAACAATGATTTAATTGTTGTGGTAGTTTAAATTCAATTTTATCTAACAGCAGAATTTGTAGCACTTTATCATAACTTCACGATGTCATAAGAACATAACTTCACAATGTCATGTTCTTATGACATCGTGAAGTAAAAAAATTGGAGCAGGAGTAGGCCATTCGGCCCTTCGAGCCTGCTCCACCATTCAATGAGATCATGGCTGATCTTCTGCCTCAACTCCATTCACCGGCCCTATTGCCATATCCCTTGATGCCCTTACTAGTCAGAAATCTATCGACTTCTGTTTTGAATATACCCAATGACTGAGCTTCCACAGCCCTCTGGGGTAGAGAATTCCAAAGATTCACCACCATCTGTGTAAAGAAATTTCTTCTCATCTCAGTCCTGAATGGCCTACCCTTTATCCGGAGGGTGTGGCCCCTGGTTCTAGACTCCCCAGCCAAGGGAAACATTCTCCCAGCATCCATCTTATCAAGTCCAAAAGCATTTCACAACCATTGAATTACTTTTGAAGTGCTGTCACTGTTGTTACTTAGGCAAAACAGTAAGAGTGACGAATCATAATCGGAGAGTAATACAGCAAGGAGGCCGCCATTCGGCTCATTGCGCCTATGGCTCTTTGGTAGTTATATCCAATTAATCCCATCCCCTGCTCTTTCCCCATAGCCTTGTACTTTTTATAATAAGCCCTTCAAGTATTTATCCAATTCTCTTTTGAATGTTACTATTGAATCTGCTTCCACCACCCTTTCAGGCTGTGCATTCCAGATCACATTAACACACTGCAAAAAAATGTTTCCTTATGTCACCTTTGGTTCTTTTGCCAATCACCTTAAATCTGTGTCCTCTAGTTAACGATTCTTCTGCCACTGGAAACAGTTTCTCCTTATTTACTCTATCAAAACCGGACAGGTTACACCTCAACAGAGCTGGGACCAATATTCTCGCGGGGAGGTTTGCTAGTGCAGTTGGGGAGGGTTTAAACTAGCTTGGCAGGGGGATGGGCACCAGCAAATAGGAGTAGAAAAGAGGAATAAGGTGCATAAAAGAGTGAGTGTGTTGTTTAGTACTAGAGAAGAAAGTAGTACAAGAGGTGGAAGGGCCTTGGTGAGACCACACCTTCAGTATTGTGTGCAGTTTTGGTTGCCTTATCTGAGGAAGGATGTTCTTGCCATGGAGAGTGTGCAGCGAAGATTCACCAGGCTGATACCTGGGATGGCAGGAATGATGTATGAGGAGAGATTGGGTCAATTGGGCTTATACTCGCTGGAGTTTAGAAGAATGAGAGGGGATCTCATTGAAACTTATAAAATTCTAACAGGACTGGACAGACTAGATGCAGGAAGGATGTTCCCGTTGGTCAGGGAGTCCAGAACCAGGGGGTCACAGTCTAAGGATAAAGGGTAAGCCATTTAGGACAGAAATGAGGAGGAATTTCTTCACCCAGTGTAAAGTCTGTGGGTTGTTCGGTAAATGAATACACAGACTTCAAGAGTAACTTAAAACAGGACTTTACTATTCGAAGGTCGGGGCGAATCTGCCCAATAACTCCTGGCACAACACTTATATACTGGTGTGGTCACCGTCGGTATTACCGTATACAGAAGCCAAACAAGTAGTGCCACACCTAAAATAGTTCTCTTAAAGGTGAACGGTTACATACAATAGTTCTCTTAAAGGTAGACGGGTACATACACTACAATCCTCCCTTTTTAGCTTACAACATACTTATTCCCCATTAAACATAACATATAATCAACTTCATGTAAAACAATTCACAGATATAGTCTCTGCGGGAAACAGTTCACAGATTCAGTCTCTGGTCTTGACTCGGTCCGAACAACATCTCTGTGGTGTAGCCGGTTCACATTTCTAGCGTGACTCATCCAATAGTCTTTCCCTTGGCTTAACAGCTTGAACTTCCGTCCTGCTGAACCAGCAGTGCTAACTTTTACAAACAGCTGGACTGCCTTGGTAATTTTTCCTACTTTCCAACTGATTTGGCCACCTTCGTGGGGCCCACGTGCATGATCTGATAGAAGTGATAATGATTTAGATGGTTATCGTCTTCTGCTTCGTCTTTTTCTTTTCTGCTTCTTGGAGACTCTCGGGGCTCCCTTATCCGCTGCCAGCTGTAGCGCCACCATCTCCCTATGTTCCTTAGACTTTAAGTGCTTCATCCTGATTTCTGCACTTTGGGAGTTTTCATCACAAGCTGGGCAGACCAAGTCATCGTAATATTCCGTGTCACTCAACAGGTCATGGTAATATTCGGTGTCGTCCTGAGCTAGTCTAGCGAGAGGGCCGGCCGGCTACTTTTTCCGTACCCAACTGGACGTTAGCCGACTGTTGTTCCCTCCCTAGACATCTTTCCTGAAGAGACTTCTTCATGCGTTCATATTCATCCCGCTCTTCCTGGGTTTCCTGCAAATCCTTCACTAATGACCTCGTTTGTGATTTCAATACTTCCCCTTCCCTCGGGGATTGATTGATCAGGCTATTCAATCCTTCTACTGGAGCAGCTGTTTCAATATTCTGCTGTTCACATTGACGTGATTCAGCGTACTTTTGGCATCCCTGTAAAATCTGTGTTGCAACCTCAGCTATTTCCATAACTTTTTGAGAGCTCCGAACTCCTTCCCTTTGAAGGTTGAAGCTCGTGTTCAGATTGTTCCCATTGTAGAGTCTTGTCCTTCAGCATATGAAGGAGTTGGCTGACCGTTAACTCTTCCACGGGGACACTGTGGATCAGAGTCTTCTCCATTTCATCCACCTTTTCCTCCAATGCTTTCACCTTCTTTTCCTCTTGGACTTTGGCTGTAAGCGCTCGGAGAAGTTGCGCCTTGATGCTCTCTAGCTCATGTTCAGGGGCCATTCTTACAGTCTCTGTGTTTCTTACAGTTTCCTTTTCTTCCACTGAAAGGATTCCCAGTTGAATCTGTTCTTCAAGTTGTTGAACCTCGGTCATTGCCGCCTCATATTTGTCTTGGGTTTCCTTCAATATTTTTATGAGTTCTTGGACATCTTGACTTTCATGTTCTGCCATGTCTTTCACCTCTAATTTCTCATCTATGGATGGAACTTCTACCGATGAGTCTGTCTTGGCCTTGAGCTCATCAAGAATTTCCTGCAGCCTTTGGACTTCTTGCTCATGTTCAACCTTCAGCTGCTCATATGCTTCCACTGAAACTAGCTTTTCGGAGGTTGCCGAGTTAACCCCTTCCAGAATTGTAGCCTGGGCCTGTTCATACTGTTCTTTCAACTTCTCACACTCTGCTTGTAAGGAGACGTAGAGAAGAACTGGAATAAAATCCTGGCTTCCTGAAGATTCCTCTTCATTTGCTTCTTCCTGCAAATATTCTAACTCCTGAACAGCATAAGGGAGATGTGATCGGTAATTGGTCACGATGGCTCTATGGTCGCTCTCTGCTTGAGCTAGCTGCTTGTTGTCTTTCCAGATTCTCCCATTCGGTGTCATAGAACTTTTTCATTGTTTTCATCTCTTGTACGAGACGGTAACTCAATTGTTCTAATTGTTGTCGTAATTTGAAATAAGTTTGAGTCCGAGCTCGGTGTTCTTCAGTCATGGATATGTCCGTAACTTGAACAGGCTCAGAATTTTCTGTCAAACTAGGTTGTCGTTGTTCGGTGGAGTTCTGCTCTGAAACTTTGTTCTTCTCTGGAGCATAAGCCTTTATGCATGCCTTCGTTTTTCCAACCTTCGTCGGCAAGTCCATTTCAGCCTTGTCTTTCATATTTGGGTTGGTCTTATCGTCATCCGTTTCAGAATCTGAGCTGCTTGTCTGCACCGAGTCCTCACTCGTTATGGCTTTTAGATAGTGCCATTCCACGTCTATTTTCTTGATCCACTCCCGTCCTAGAAGTGGTGGTCCTCCCTCATGTAGTACGTATAAGTTCATTCTTGGGTATTCTTTACCCCTATCTCTCACTTTGACTCTTATCTTTCCCATGGGGTATACTTTATGCCCCGTGTATGTCTGCAATACAAACTTGGTATCTCTTAAGGGTATATGTGAGAATAGCCGGTGGTAATCCCTTCGATTTATGACTGATAGAGCTGATCCAGTGTCCAACTCCATTTCCACTTGGATTCCAGCTATTTTTAAGCATGACCTAGATAGTTTGTAGGTCAGCTTCCTTACTCACATTGTGAATTCTCAGACTACCCAGCTCCTGGCCGTTTGGGTCCGAGTCTGAATTCTGTTCGTCTGAACTCTTCTCAGCCACCTTGTGTACCTTGTTGTACTTTTCCTGTGATGGCTTCCTTTGGTTGTTGGTCCTTTGGTTGTTGGTCTTCTTCCCTGACCAGCATACCTTAGCTATGTGACCCAGTTTGCCACATTTCCTACATTCCTGGTTCTTAAACCAGCATTGGTTCTGGTCGTGTGTTGTCTTCCCACAACGATAGCATTTTGTTGTACTCGAGGTAATTTGATCCACACTTAGTGCTGCTGTCTTTAGCTGCATTTCCGCAGTTCCCTTCGCTGCGGCTTCGTGCGATGCTGCAATAAGGACAGCCCTGTCAAGTGTAAGGTCGTTCTCTTCGAGTAGTCGCTTTTGCGTTCCTTCCTTTGCCAACCCGCACACGAACTTGTCTCGCAATGCCTCTGTCAGATTCCCTCCAAACTGGCAGTATTTCGCTAGTCTACGCAGTTCGACCAAGTATTCTGCGTTGCTTTCGTCTTTCCGTTCTCGCATAGAATTTGAATCGTTCCGCCAACATCAATGGTGTGGGGTTCAAGTGATCCTTCAGAACAGCCACAATATCATCGAAAGTCTGATCCGCCGGTTTAGCTGGCGATAGTAGATGCTTCAAGAGCCCGTATGTCTTCGCGCCCATCAAGTTTAGCAAGGTTATAGCTTTGTCATCTTCTATTTTATTGGCCTCACAATAGATCTCGATGCGTTCCACGTACGTGGCCCAGTCTTCTACCTCTGCATTAAAATCGTTGATGTTACCACGCTTAGGCATCTTCCTCTCTTTCTGATAACACCCCGAATTATTTCTTTAACTTATTTTTTTTTTTTCCTAAGATGGCGGTTTTCCCGTGAAAATGGTGGTTTCCCGCGCTTATCTTCTCTCCCCGCCCACTTCAATGGCGGTTTCCCGCTTCTGTCTTCTTTCCCGCCTAATGGCGGCTTCCCGCGTTTCTTCCCTAGCGGGAGGGGTACACTTTCCCCCACAGGCGACGGCCGCTGGCTTTCAGATTCACAGCCTGCGCGTCGGCTTCAGTGCTTTCCCTTTTCTCGGCAAGGCAACCGGCGCTGGGTGCACCCCGTTGAGGGCGAACAGGTTCAGCCGCTGGACTGGCTCTCGCGCAGTCTCCCTTGGTCGGCTCTGCCTCTCCCGCTCGCTCGGCTCCCAAATGCCTCTCCCAGCCGTCTCGCAGTCTGGTGCTTCCCTCCCCGGCTGCGGCTGAGTTTTTATATCTTCCCGCGCCTACGCTCCCGGTCGCAGCGCTTCGTGGCTTTGGTCGCTGCCCGGCCTTTTTCGCCGGTTGCGGTCTAGCTGTCTCACGACGCCGTTGCGTCCCCAGCCTGTCTGTACCGCAGCTTCCTTGCTCCACGCTGCCCCAGTCTCAGCGCCTCTGGGCCCGACTTCTGTCCGGCTCCTTTCCCCCTCGACCGTGGTCGAGTGCACCGCCCTTATCCTCCGGTTATTCTTTTTACTTTTCCCTTACTCACAGTCACCGTGGCCGCCTTGCTTCTCGTGCTGATCGGCTCACTCCTCACCGTGGCAGAAGGGACAGTCAGTGCCTGTCGCTGATGGAAGTCTTTGTCTCTGAATTCTTCCTCCTTTCCAGCTCTGCAGACTCGAGTTTTCTCCCAGCAGAATGACGAGGGCGGTTGCCTCTTCTCGACGCTCGTTAACTGCTTCGGAATTATTGTTGCCGCAGGGTACGATCGGACTCGTCGCCACTGTAAAGTCTGTGGGTTGTTTGGTAAATGAATACACAGACTTCAAGAGTAACTTAAAACAGGACTTTACTATTCAAAGGTCGGGGCGAATCTGCCCAATAACTCCTGGCACAACACATATACTGGTGTGGTCACCGTCGGTATTACCATATACAGAAGCCAAACAAGTAGTGCCACACCTAAAATAGTTCTCTTAAAGGTGAACGGTTACATACAATAGTTCTCTTAAAGGTAGACAGGTACATACACTACACCCAGAAAGTGGTGAACCTGTGGAATTCTCTACCACAGAAGGCAGTAGAGGCCAATTCATTAAATATATTCAAGAAGGAGTTGGATATATTTCTTAAGGCTAAAGGGATATGGGGAGAAAGCAGAGACAGGGTACTGAAGTTGGATGATCAGCCATGATCGCATTGAATGGCGGAGCAGGCTCGAGGGGCCGAATGGCCTACTCCTTCTCCTATCTTATGTTTCTATGAAGCAGTACCATATTAGATAGCAGACTAAGAAAGACGACGAAAAATTCAAAAATGGGTTTAGAATGCATGTACGTAAACACACAGTGTGAAGAAGGTTGGTGAGCTACAAGCACAATTAGCCGTGTGACAATATGATGTTGTGGCAATAACGGAAACGTGGCTTAAAAACGGTGAAGACTGGGCACTTAATATTCAAGGGTACAAGGTGTTCAAAAAAGACAGGGAAGGAAAAAAGGGAGGAGGTGAGGTGGCAGTGCTGATTAAGGAAGACATTGTAGTGGTGGAAAGGGAGGATGTTCTTTAACCAAATGGATTCTGTCCTTGTCTCGAGTTGAGGAGCAAAAAGGGTATGATCACACTTTTGGGGGTATTCTATAAGCCTCCAAATAGTGAGGGGGAGGTAGAGGAGCAAATCTGCAGGGAAATTGCAGAGATATGCAAGAGCTACAGAGTGGTGATATTGGGGAGCTTTAATTACCCAAATATCGATTGGGATAATGCTAAGGTAAAGGGAAAGGAGGGGGAGGAATTTCTGAAATGTGATCAGGAAAATTTCCTTGACCAATATGTTCTTGGCCCAACTAGGAAGGAGGCATTGCTGGATCTGATGCTGATGAATGAGGTGGGCCAGGTCGACCAAGTGTCTGTGGGAGAACACTTGGGTACGAGTGATCATCGTATCATAAGATTTAGACTAGCAATGAAGGAGGAGCAAGGAACAATCTAGAGTGGAACTTCTAAACTGGAATAGGGCCAACTTCAATGGGATGCGAAAGGATCTAGCCAGGGTAAAATGGAACCAAAGACTGACAAGAAAAATTGTAACAGAACAATGGGTGATCTTTAAGGAGGAGATGTTCCAAGCAGAACATAAGAAAAACAGGAGCAGGAGTAGGCCAATCGGCCCCTCGAGCCTGCTCCTGTTTCTTATGTTCTATGTTCTTATGACTACCCTTTTAAGAACGTAAGAAATACGAGCAAGAGTAGGCCAATTGGCCCCTCAAGCTGCTCCTCCATTCAATAAGATCATGGCTGTTCCAATCTTAGCCTCAATTCTACTTTCCCGCTCTCTTCCCCATACCCCTTAACTCCCTTGTAGTTCAAATGTCTGAATATATTCAAGACAAAGATTGACAATGACTCCGCCTCCACAGCTCTCTGGGGAAGAGAATTCCAAAGATTCACGGCCCCCAGAAGAAATTCCTCCTCATCTCAGTCTTAAATGGGTGCCCCCTTATTCTGAAACTATGCCCCCTAGTTCTAGATACCCCTACTAGGGGAAACATCCTCTCAGCATCCACCCTGTCAATCCACCTCAGAATCTTATATGTTGCAATAAGATCACCTCTCATTCTTCTAAACTCCAATGAGTATAGGCCCAACCTGCTCAACCTTTTATCATACGTCAACGCCTTCATCCCAGGAATCAACCTCGTGAACCTTCTCTGAACTGCCTCCAATGCAAGTATATCCTTCCTTAAATATGGAGACCAAAACTGTACGCAGTACTCCAGGTGAGGTCTCACCAGTGCCCTGTAAAGTTGCATCAAAACTTCCCTACTTTTATACGCCATACCAATAAAGGCCAACATTCCATTTGCCTTCCTAATTACTTGCTGTACCTGCATGCTAACTTTGTGTTTCATGTACTAGGACCCCCAGATCCCTTTGTACCGCAGCATTTTGTAGTCTCACTCCATTTAAATAATCATTTGCTTTTTCATTCTTCCTTCCAAAGTGGATAACCTCACATTTTCCCACATTGTACTCCATCTGCCAAATTTTTGCCCACTCACTTAACCTATCTATATCCCTTTGCAGGTTCTGTGTCCTCCTCACAACTTGCTAACCCACCTATCTTTCTATCATCAGCAAAGTTGGCTACAGTACACTCGGTCCCTTCATCCAAATCATTAATATAGATTGTAAATAGTTGAGGCCCCAGCACTGATCCCTGATTGCTAACCGGAAATTGACCCATTTATCCAGACTCCCTGTTTTCTGTTAGTTAGCCAATCCCCTATCCATGCCAATATATTACCCCCAACCCCGTGCGCTCTCATCTTGTGCAGTAGCCTTTTATGTGGCACCTTATCGAATGCCTTCTGGAAATCCACTACATCTACCGGTTCCCCTTTATCCACCCTGTTTGTTACACCCTCAAAGATCTCCAGCAAATTTGTCAAACACAATTTCCCTTTCATAAAACCATGTTGACTCTGCTTGATTGTCTTATGATTTTCTAAATGTCCTGCTATTACCTCCTTAATAATGGATTCCAGCATTTTCCCAATGACCGATGTTAGGCTAACTGGACTATAGTTTCCCGCTTTCCATCTCCCTCCTTTCTTGAATAGTGGCGTTACATTTGTGGTTTTCCAATCCACTGGGACCTCCAGAATCCAGGGAATTTTGGTAGATTACAACCAACGCAGCCACTATCTCTGCAGCCACTTATTTTAAGACCCTAGGATGCAGGCCATCAGGTCCAGGGAACTTGTCGGCCTTTAGCCCCATTAGTTTGCCCAGTGCTTTTTTTCTAGTGATAGAGATAGTTTGAAGTTTCTCCTTCCCTATAGCCCCTGATTATCTGTTATTATTGCGATGTTTTTAGTGTCTTCTACTGTGAAGACCGATCCAAAATAATTGTTTAGAGTCTCTACCATTTCTCTATTTCTCATTATTAATTCCCCAGTCTCATCCTCGAAGGGACCAACATTTATTTTAGCTAATCTCTTCCTTTTTATATACCTGTAGAAGCTCTTACTATCTGTTTTTATATTATTTGCTAGTTTACTCTCATACTCTATTTTCTCCCTCTTTATAATGTTTTTAGTCTTCCTTTGCTGGTTTCTAAAAATGTTCCCAATCCTCTGGCCTACCACTAATCTTCACAACATTGTATGCCTTTTCTTTCAATTTGATACCATCCTCAACTTCCTTAGTTAGCCACGGATGGTGCATCCTTCTCGTAGAGCCTTTCTTTCTCACTGGAATATCCCTTTGCTGAGATTTATGAAATATCTCCTTAAATGTCTACCACTGCTGATCTACTGACTTGCCCTTTAATCTATTTTCCCAGTCCACTTTAGCCAACTCTGTCCTCATACCCTTGTAATTGCCTTGGTTTAAGTTTAGGACACTAGTTCTCACCCTCAAATTGAATTTGAAATTCTACCATGCTATGAGCACTCTTTCCTAGAGGACCCTTTACTACGAGATCATTAATTAATCCCGTCTCATTACACATTACCAGATCCAAAATAGCCTGCTCCCTGCTTGGTTCCTCAACGTATTGCTCTAAGAAATCATCCCAAATACACTATGAACTCATCCTCAAGGCTGCCATTGCCAATTGCAGAGATGCATTTTAAGCCTTTCTAATGGCTTTCAGAATTTTAGTCCCCGCATTACAGCACTCACCTTTAATTTCCCAGTCTCTTTAAATTTCAATTACACACAAATTTCCTCTCCCAATATTCTCCTTACACTTGCCTCAGTCTGCACTTGAATGTGTGAATAAAGATGCAAATAAGATGATCCAGGTCATTTGAATGCTTTAGTACATAACCACTCAGCAAATTAACATCAGTTCTTGAACCATTTAGACACAACTTACACCAGAAAAATAATTTCAGCCTGTGTGTCATTAAAAACATCCAGAATTTAAGGCTTCTTTTTCTCAGCATCAACCTTTCATGCAGTTTGTTACTGATGGATGGTATCAGTTTCTCAATGCAGTAATCTGAATTGCACTTGCTTGACTGAAAATAATTCTTAACAGTTGAATTATGCCAGCATTATTGGCAGACTTTCAGAGCAATACATGTACAGCAGACACCACTCTTATGCTTGCTTAAGTCAGTCGCAATGGAAAGCTTGTGTGGTTCACAACTGTATTGAAAAATCAAATTGATTGCCATGACAACCAAATCCAACAGGACTGAATCCAAGTTATGAGCTCTGGTCATGTGCAAGGCAGTTGTTCACTTCCATTCAGTCTGAATTTTGGCTCTGGGGACACCATTCCACTAAGTTGTGTGAATGGGTATACAGTATTGGCTCCCTAGGCAAAAATGCACAGACTTGGAAGAGTTTGCGGGGATTTTTTTTTTTAAACACAGTGTACATACCAAAGACACTACGACCTTGGCATTCTTTTGTTTCTACGTATTATGCTTAGCAGTTTTGTTTCACAAGGACCAAGTCTGTGCATGTGCTGACCTGTACCAAGACATAACTGTAATTAGATCTCCCGGGTAAATATAAACACCGACTACAGTAATCTGTTCCATAGTGGCATCCTTCATTGCTACAACTGAGGCACAAATGGTTGACTTTTGTCCTAGAATCTTTATTTGTGCTAATACAAGAAAAGTCAGCTAACAAAACTCCTATTGACAGTCTTTCTTGCCTTAATTCAAACAGCTACCTTCTGGTGTGCAGAGATTATTTGACAAGATTTTCAACAATGTGACTGTTCCAGAATTGAATCAAAATGTGGCAACTGATTTGTTCATTGGCACAGATATCAAATGCCTTAAGCAGAAAGTTTAGTTGAAGTTTAATATCGGCACTATTTGTGATCAACAACTTTCCTTTTGCAGTTATCAACAGATGTTACTAGTCCATAAATGCACAAACCAAATAAAAGACCATAAGCCAAAAATTAGAAAAAGATATTCCCATTTAGCCCAAAGCAACTCCATTCACAGACCTTTCAGAGGCTACTCATCAGCTGACCTAACCCACATCATGGAAAGTCAAATAGTCCTTAATTATAAAAGGCTATAAAGCAAGACTACCCATCCTTAGAAGTTCTAGGCTATCATGTCATGTGAAACATTAGATCATCTCACTCTATACGGTCTGTGATCTCAATCCTGTTCTCAGTATATTTATCTAGCTACCTTATGAGGGAGTTAATCAAGACAGCATCAATTGCTTTTGCACCATGCCTCAGGAGATTTCTCAAAACAGGATTTTACCATACAGAATTTGGGTAAATACATAAACATAATGCGGAAGTCTAATAAAAGCTAATAGTTGGCAGGGTGTAGTGGCATAGTGCATGACTGCAGAAGATATTGCAGCACAGAGCAATGAGATGCAAATCTGATTACCTTTTACACTAAGCTTCTGGTTTCAGCTTCATTGCTATGGACAAACAAGAGGCTAAATACTGCCACAGAGGCAGGAGGGGGGCAGGAAGAAAGTGGAAGTGTCTTTCCTGGGCAATGGCACATAATTCCAGCCAGTTTGGCCTCACAATTACAAGCTCAAAAGGAACCATCCTGAAAAAATTCTCTATTTTTCTTCTGTACGAATTACAGAACTGAGTCTTTCATCTGATCAATAAATTCTCCTTATATTTAAAAATTTCAAGATATACCACAGTTGTTTGAATCATTCAGCCCACCATGCCTGTGCCGGGCTCGATGAAAGAGCTATCCAATTAGTCTCGCTCCCCTACACTTTCCCCATAGCTCTGCAATTTTTCCTTCAAGTATATATCGAATTCCCTTTTGAAAGTTATTATTGAATCTGCTTCCACCACCGTTTCAGGTAGTGCATTCCAGATCATAACTCCATCTCCCCTCTGATTCTTTTGCCAATTACCTTCAAACTGTGTCCTCTGGTTACCGACCCAAATGCCAGTGGAAACAGTTTCTCCTTATCTACTTTTATTAAAACCCTTCATGATCTAATGATCAAAATTGCAGCATAAGAGAGATCTTTCACTGAACAGGCTACAGAACAAAAAGGTAGTTTCACTGAACAATTGACTCTTAATTTTGTTTTTCTTTTCCCCTTGCAGGTTCGTCATTCTTCCCTGGCATTAAGCTTTTCCTCCACATAACCTTCTCCATCTGGAACACTGGATCACAGATTTCTCCACCACAACTACCAACTCAAACAGCCTGTATGAGACACCAAAACAGGAAATATTACATTTTTCTGCAGTGATGGGTTTATCCATCTCCCATAAATTATTTAATGACTAAAACATCACATTTATTGGCATGCAACATTAATCAACAACCTTTCCAAGGCTCGACCCTTAAAGTAGCAGTTTTAAGTGCACTAATATATTATGCACAACACTATGAGGCTCCATAATAAACAGAAACCAGTATATCCACAAACAAAACTAGGTGGAGTAAAGTTACTATTCCATTCTGCAGAATTGTTGGATTATTCTGTTGTAAACAAATGCAAAAAACAAAGCAGTTTTAAACAGTTCCTCAAAGTTTGAGTTTTTAGTTGTGTGTCCTACAGAAAATCATAAAACCACAAGATATTGCAGTAATCCAGCTTGCCACTAATCCAAAATGTATATCACAATGAATAGCATCCTTTATGTAGTCCGCACCATTTGCTCACTTCAGATAAATGGATTATGCCGTTACCATTTCTAACATTGTACAAATGAAAATACATGTTTTTTCCCCCTTAAGGAACTAAGACATTATTCACTAGTTTAAAATCACAACTTGTTCAAATATTGCCCTCACTTTACGATAAAGGAGAGCATAGGAACAGGAGTAGGCCATTCAGCCCCTCGAGCCTGTTCCACCATTCAATTATATCATAGCTGATCTGCACCTTAACTCCATCTACCCGCCTTGACGTCGTAACCAGTGATACCCTTGCCTAACAAAAATATACCAACTGACTTAGCGTCAACTGCATTTTGGGGGAAGAGTGTTCCAGATTTCCACCATCCTGTGTGTGAAAGAAGTGCTTTTGGGCATCACCTCTGAACCGCCTAGCTCTAAATTTTAAGGGGTCGCCCATTTAAAACAGAGATGAGGAGGAATTTCTTCTCTCGGGAGGGTTGTGAATCTTTGGAATTCTCTACCCCAGAGAGCTGTGGAGGCTGAGTCAATGAATATATTCAAGGCAGAGATAGACAGATTTTTGAAAAACAGGGGAGTAAAGGGTTATGGGGAGCAGGCAGGAAAGCGGAGTTGAGGCCAAGATCAGATATGATCTTATTGAATGGCAGAGCAGGCTTAAGAGGCCAAATGCCCTTCTCCTGCTACTATTTATGATGTTATGTTCTTATATTAAGGTTATGCTCCTTTGTTCTGAACTCTCCTACCAGAGGAAACAGTTTCTCTCTACCCTATCAAACACTTCAATCATCTTAAACACTCCAATTAGATCACCCCTTAGTCTCCGTATCTACCGGACCACCAGGCATTTTATTTGCGGATCGGAGGCATTTCCCCGCAGGAAGCTTCCGACCGCAAATTCAGGGCCATTAGTTTCTCCATCACCATGTTTTTACTTATATTGAATCTAGCTAGTTCCACCCCTTGATTTATTTTTAGTTTCCTTGTACCTCTGGTATTTTATCCTTATTTTCTACTGTGAGGACTGATACAAAAGTAGGTATTTAGTAAGTCTGCTCTTTCCTGAATTCCAATTACAAGGGGCCCACATTACTTTTAGCCACCCTGTTCCTCTTAATGTATTTGTAAAAACCATTAGTGTTGTCGTCGATATCCCTCGCATATACTTTGTGTGGCTCTTACTACTTCCTTTGTAGTTCTTTCCATCTCTCCCAATCCATGGGATCTCTACCGCTTTGGCTTCATATAAACCCTTTCTTTTAGTTTATACTATCGCTCACTTCCCATGTTGAGCAAGGTTGTTTAATTACACAAATGGAGCTCTTGCCCTTCAGGGGTATGTACAGGTCTTGTATTCTACCAACTACTTTTTGAACACATCCCACTGTTCGCCTGTAGTTTTATCAGTTAGTACTTTTGTCCAGTCTATTGTGGTCAATTGCTGCCTCATCCCTCCAAAGTCAGCCTCATTAAATTTAAGACATTGGTTTGTGACTCACCATTCTCCCTCTCAAACCTAATATTGAATTATATCATATTATGACCACTGTTAGCTAGGTGTTCCATTACCATTAGATTATTGACTAATTCAGGCTCATTACGGATTAGTAAATCCAAGATGGCCTGTTCTCTTGTCGGTTACACTCCAGTTCATTGCCTTTTGGATTTGAGCCGTTTTGCTTCTCCCAGTTTGCGTGAAAAGTAAAGACTGCCATTATAACGACTCCGTTTTTGCAACAAGCTTCTCTGATTTCCACGTCTATGTATCTCATAACTTTATCATCACTGCTATCAGGAGGTCTATAAACTCCCAAAGTCTTGCATCCTTTTCTATTCCTCAATTGTAGCCATAGCATTTCTACTGCCTGCTCACACTTACTGATATCCCCTCTTTCTAATGCTGCAATAGTGTCCCTTACTATTGCTCCTCCTCCTTTTCCAATTTTCCTGTCCTTTCTAAAAGACCTTATAACCTGGAATATTTATCTCCCGGTCATGCTTGCAGCCAAGATCTCAATGATGGCCATTACATCACACCCTTTTAGCTGATTTTGCACTTCAATTCACGTGCTTTATTCTTTATGCTATGTGCATTAGTATATAAAACTTAAGGCAATCTGCTGCTAATTGGACCAAGGCCGAGAGAGTAATCTTTTCACTTGCTCACTCCATTAGCATTACTCACCCACAAAGTACTGATGGGATTTACTGATCTGGCCTTCACTACTTAAATTTGCATTTGGGTATTGGTTCTAAAGTTTTTTTCTTTTTTAGAAATCTTCAATGCTTTTTATTCTGCATTGCAGACCTGTTTCTCCCCATTCCTTTCCCCACAACAGTCTTGCTGACGGGTGCTATTTTATTGCAGCAAGCAAATTGTTCAGCACAAGCATTCCTTTGGGCATTCCTATGGAGTCTCCTCTATTCACCAACCCCACCCCTCCCCACCAACCCGCCTCCCAAGATTTGGAGGGATGGAGAAGAACAGCTTCTGTAGGAGGAAAGAAAACCAGGAGCAATTCATTTGTACCAGGAGCTATGTGCTCAGACCCAAGAACACCTACCAAAGTGCATCAGAAGAAACCTGCCTTCATTGTGTATCGTTCATGAGGGAAGGAGTCACCAAGTTGTGCCATAACCTCCAGATAACTACCACTGGGACAGTTCTACCCAGTAGCAATGAAGATGACCCAGCATTGCATTTCTACACCACAAGATACATTTGTCAAATAAATTTGCCATGCACCAATGCATCAAATAAGACTTGTTCCCGGAGGAAACACTCAATCATTTTCCTCATGGAAAGGCAACAGCAAGAGTGCATACTTTTACCAGGTGGCAGCTTTCCCAGCAGTGCAAAGCATCATGGATGCAAGTAGTTTCATTTGCTGCCACAAGTGGAAAGGTTAAATGCAACATTTGAAGCATGTTTGCGTGCCAGATACTACTCTCAATATGGACATGGCTGATGGACAAATGTGAAAGGTTATGTCAGTGTATGCCATGATCCTTCACTGATACTGCACCAGGTTAAGAATGTGGTGCTTGTGGCATGAATACTATAGCCATATACTTAGAGTTGGCAAATTCTGGCCAGCTTTACTTTAGCACTCCTTCCCCAAATCAAACAACTTTCTTTTGATCTGCTCCGATGAATGTGAAAGCCAACATTGACACCATCTGTCACTTCCTACAATGGAGAGTACAGGAAGGTTCCCCCCAGCCAGAAACATTCTTATTCTTCCTTTCTGTATTTCTCCCAGAACATCCAAGCTGCCTTCATCAAAGGGGACAGCTGTGCCCACATTCCCTTCCATTTCTGTCCATGCAGATTTAATGCAACCAGAAAAAAAGAGCTTAAAATGGCAATAGCAGTTCTTTAAGATATTTACACATATCCCCCTACCCCCAATATATGCAGACAGAATTCACAAGATTTTTTTGCCAGCAGTAAATGGCCCAAATGGCAAGTTCATTGAATTGGGTCTCCTGATTTTAACTGGCAAGGGTAGAAATTGGTCCTTGTTGTGCCCATTTTCCAGTTGGAAAACAGAGAGCAAAAAGGGATCATTTCAGGGCATAACATCCCACAGTCGAACTGCTTCTGTGTTACGGGTGCTGCCATATTGGTAAAGGTGGCTTTGCAGGTTTTCTTTGCAGGCAGCTGTCTAAAGCAGACATTAGGCCCTTCATTTACATATGCAAGGAGTCCAATGCCTGCTTTTGGTCTCCTCACCAAAATTGGTTGGCAGTCAGCAGAGTAGGTCCCGGCCTGCTCCGTTTAGGATTGTTCAGCAGCCCCACCACCGTCAACTAAATGAAAGTAAATTCTTTAAATTTTATCAGTAATCGTTGCTGTGGAGCCAGGAGCACCCCTGACTCCAAAGCATTCACTATTGCCTCCCTAACCCTTGCCACTTCACCGCCCCCACCCCGGGGCATAGATCTTAGGGCCACTGCCAGTGAAACAAACAGCAGGCTTAGATTGGCCTAGATTTTGCTGGAACGAGGCTTGTCCCACTCTTCAGCTCAAATTTCTTTTGCGCCACAAGTTGCTGAAAGTACGAGCCAATAACATCACAGCTGGGGCCTTGGTGAACGACAGGACCAAGAGTCTATCTCCTTAACCAATGAGATTTTAGGATTGAGAAACAGAGGAACGACAGAGAAGGAAATAGGGTGAATTCGATTCACATCAAGGAAAGGAAGAAAAAATAGAAGAGGGGGAAAGAAAGTGGATTGCAGCGAGAATGAGAGACAGAAGGGAAGAAAAAAATTTTTTTTTTTTTTTTTTTTTAAATAATCTAAAAATTTACTCCCTGTAGGAATGAGACTTCAGTTTAAATTCTTCCTTTTCTGGGCTGGAGACACTGCAGGAACATAAATCTCATTTAAAAAAGGTACTTACACTGTTAAGTAGCAGCCCTAACTTTCTGTGGCATGTTTAATTGGAAATAGTGCACAAATGCCGCAATTTCATGCAACTCGTGGGGAAGTTGAGGGCGAGCTGCTGTTTATGTGAAGCCAACGGTGGAGCAACGCAAATCGTCCAGCCACTTGTGTTGATTTGCAATTCACAGGGTATCTCTTCCTCATCACAAGATGCTGGACGATTTACAAATTAATAATGATGATCTTGACAGCGCTATCTGGACCAATAATTTCTTTAAGTGGGCAAACTGCCTGTAGAGACACAACAGGCACCAGCTACTCATCTAATTGTTGAAATGAGGTCAGAGGCTCAATTTCCAGCCAGCACTAGTCCTTCCGGTTGGGGGGGGGGGGGGGGGGGGCACACTGCCTGTGCAGTGATGGACACATTTTTACCCACTGCATATTACAGGAAACAACACACCCTGCACACAAGGTCACAACAAAGAGTCAGATGATATCAGAAGCCAGGGGAGCCAAGTCGAAGCACTATCATCTGATTCATGATAACAAAGATTTTTTTTTAAACCGTCAAAAGTACTGTGAATCAGTTTGAAAAAAGGTCCATTTCAAAAGGACAATTCAAACTACAGAACCATTATACAACATGACTCATACTCCAGTTACATTTCAGAAAATCACAGAGTAATGGCAAGTTCCACATATACACATTCATCATCCTCTACTTTGTGGAAATTATATCTTTGTTATCAACCACTAATGATTTTGTAGCATAACAAAAAAGTGCCAGAATCACATCACAACAGAAAGTTACAATGATCTCCAAGGGTCAACTATAAGGATAGTAAGGTCATGAACAATGATGAAGCATTACTTTCTTATTCAGAATACCATTACTATAACAAAGTAAAAAATATAAATTTATTCAAAAACTCACCTACAAATGATCTTGATTTGGGTATAGGGCGTACAATTTTGAAGTCCGCGGATGATACAAAACTTGGCAACGTAATAAATAGTGAGCATGATAGCAACAGCCTTCAGGAGGACACAGACTGGCGAAATGGGCAGACACATGGCAGATACAATTTAATACGGACAAGTGTGAACTGATGTACTTTGGGAGAAACAACAGAGAGGCAGTATATCTAAATGGTACTATTATGAGGGGGGGTGCAAGAGCAGAGGGACCTGGGGTGCGTTTTCACAAATCTTTGAAGGAGTCAGGGCAAATCGAGAAGCACATGGGATACTTGGCTTTGTAAAGGGGTTTTGACAGAGCAGGTAGGGTAGGGAGAAACTGTTTCCCTTGGCAAGTGGGTCCATAACCAGAGGTTAAAGATTTAAAATAAATCGGCAAAAGAGCTAAAGGGGAAATGAGAAGAAATGTTTTCAGAGTTGTTAAGATCTGGAACGCACTACCTGAAAAGGGTGGTGAAAACAGATTCCATAGGAACTTTAAAAAGACTTAAAATGTACTTGAAAAAGTAAAAACAGAAAATGCTAGAAATACTCAGCAGGTCAGGCAGCATCTGTGGAGAGAAACAGTTAACATTTCAGGTCGATGACCCTTCAGGTGCTGCCTGACCTGCTGAGTATTTCCAGCACCCGCAGTATTTTGATTATATACTTGAAGAGGACTAATTTGCAGGGTTATGGGGAAAAAGCTGGGGTGAGAGACTAAATTGGATCGCTCTTTCAAAGATCGGGCGCAGGCACTGGGCTGAATGGCCTCCTTCTGTGCTGTAAGATTCTACATCATACCTCACTTTGTCTCTCATATCCTTCAATAACCCAGTTTGCCAAAAAATGTACCCATCACCCTCCTGGCATGTATAACATGCTCCATTTGCACTGCCTCCCTGGGTAGGTTGTTCCACATATTCACCACCGTCTTAACTATGTACTGTGGTGTATGTAACCTGTACCACCTTAAGAGACTACCTTAAGAGATGGACTACTTTCTCTTGGCTACTGTATATTGTAGTACCGGTGGTGACCACACCGGTATATAAACTCCGTGTAGTAATTTGCTAAGCAGTTCAGCCCTGACCTTCGATTAGTAAAGACCTGTTTAAGTTATTCTTGTTGTCTGTGTCCAGTGATTTAGAATAAGCATATCTGGGACACTCAGACTCAACAGTGGCGACGAGTCCGATCTTACCCTGCGGCAGTTTTGCATCCAAGGCAGCTTCGTCCTCAGAACGGGCGTCGAGAAGAGGCATCCGCCCTCATCATCCTGCTGAGCACCGCATCGCACGGGAGGCATCGAGAACCCGGGTTGAAATTACTGACCACGAAGTCCTCCATCAGCGACAGGCAGTGATCATCCTTCTGCCACGGTGGTGGGTAAGCCGATCTAGCGACACGGGCAGAAAGTCGGCCGCGTTGTCAGTGGAGAAGGGGAGGGAAACCGGAGGAAAAAGGGCGGAGAACTCGACCGCAGCCGGTGAAAAGGGCCGGGCTGCAATCGGGGCTGAGAGGCGCAGCAACGAGGGAAGCGTTAATGCCCACAAGAACCGCGGGGGAGCAAAAGCAGCGTCGGGGAAATTAAGAACCGCTGGGAGGCGAGAACGGCAACAGCGCGGTCATCGCCATTGTAGCCAGCGGGGGAAGAAGACAAGCGCGGGAAGCCGCCATTGTAGTCGGCGGGGGAAGAAGACAAGCGCAGGAAAAGCCGCCAAGCGCGGGAAGCCGCCATTTTAGTAGGCGGGGGAAGAAGACAAGCGTGGGAAGCAGACAAGCGTGGGAAGCCGCCATTTTGGAAAAATAAAATATTTAAAGAAACTCTCAAGGATGCCTAAACACGGTAACATCACTGCTTTTGATAGCGATGTTGAAGATTGGGCCACGTATGTAGAACGCATTGAAGTTTATTGTACAGCAAATGAGGTACCAGATGATAAGAAAGCACTAACCTTATTAAACTCAATGGGTGCGAAGACGTACAGGTTATTGAGGCACCTTGTAACACCAGATAAACCGGCGGATCAGACTTTCGCGAATGTTAATATCCTGCAAGAACATTTAAACCCCACGCCTCTGCTGATAGCGGAACGATTTAAATTTTACGGAAGAACGCAGCTGAAAGAGGAAAGCAACGCTGAATTCTTAATTGAACTGCGCAAGCTATCAAAGTACTGTCAGTTTGGTACAGGACTAGCAGATGCTCTGAGAGATAAATTCGTGTGTGGATTATTAAAAGAAGGAACACAAAAGCGACTGCTAGAGGAAAAGGACCTTACGCTTGATAAAGCTGTCACCATTGCAGCATCGCACGAGGCCGCGGCAAGAGGCACCGCGGAAATGCAGCGAAGGTCATCGGAACTCAGCACCAATCAAATGGCATTGGGTGCAGTAAAGTATTATCGTTGCGGAAGGACAACGCACGATCAGAACCAGTGCTGGTTCAAAAATCAGGAATGCAGAAAATGTGGCAAGCTCGGTCACATAGCTAAAGTATGCCGGTCAGGAAAGAAGACCAGCAACAAAAAGTCACCGCAGGAAAAGTGCAAAAAAGGTACACAAGGTGACAGAGAACAGTTCGGATGAACAGAAGACGGATTCAGACTCCAGCAGTAAGGAACTGGGTTGTCTAAGAATACATAATGTGGGTAACACAGCAGACCACCAAACTATCTGGGTCACACTTCAGATAGCAGGAGTCCAAGTGAAGATGGAATTGGACACTGGATCGGCATTGACGGTCATGAATAAGCAAGATTACAAAAGGTTATTTCCACACATCCCCCTAAGGGATACGGAGATTGTATTGAAAACATACACGGGGCAAAGAGTATACCCCATTGGAAAGATAAAGGTAAAGGTGGTCCACAAGGGTAAAGAAAGCCGAGGAATGGACTTGTGTGTTACCTGAGGGAGGTCCACCACTACTGGGACGGGAATGGGTCAGGAGAATAAATATGGACTGGCATTCCTTAAAAGCACTAACTGTAGATTCCGGTAAAAAGGACGATGTCAAACCTAAACGACTGTCCAGAATATTGGACGATGCTAAAGAGGTGTTCCAGCAGGGACTGGGAACACTGAAAGGAATTACGGCAAACATCAAGGTTGAAGAACATGCAAACCCAACATTTTTCAAAGCTACACCGGTACCTTATGCGATACGACCTGCTGTGGAAGCTGAGCTGGAAGGACTAGAACGTTCCGGAGTACTGTCAAAGGTGGACTGGAGTGAATGGGCCACGCCCATTGTTCCCGTCATGAAGCGTTCATCGAGTAACAAGCCGGGGGAACCGGGGAAGGTTCGCATCTGTGGCGATTTCAAGATCACTGTTAATCCGGTGCTTCACACGGTGCAATATCCGCTTCCACGGATTGAGGATATCTTCGCTTCGTTGTCTGGCGGGAAACACTTCACCAAGATAGACCTGGCGCAGGTGTACTTACAGATGGAAGTTGATGAAGCGTCACGCCAGTATCTCACGATCAACACGCATAAGGGCTTATATCGGTATAATAGACTAGTTTTTGGAGTGGCATCGGCTCCAGCGATTTGGCAAAGGGCCATGGAGCAGGTATTGCAGGGAATTCCAGGCACACAATGCTACCTGAACGACATTCTGATTACAGGAGATGATGATGAGGAACACCTTGCAAATTTGGAACAGGTGCTCACCAGATTGAAAGAATATGGACTTCGAGTTAATCGCCAGAAATGGGAGTTCTTTCAGAAGCAAATCTCGTACTGTGGTCACGTCATTGACCAGGAGGGGCTTCACAAGTCACCTGACAAGATCGAAGCTGTTGTGAAGGCTCCCGCTCCGGATAATGTATCCCAGTTGAGGTCGTTCCTAGGGTTGATTAACTATTACCATAAGTTTCTGCCAAATTTATCCACGGTGCTACACCCGCTGAACGCTCTTTTGCAGAAGGGAGTGCCATGGAAGTGGAGCGAGGACTGTAAGCGGGCCTTTCAAAAAAGCAAGGCACTGATCACCTCTAAGGAAGTGTTGGCTCACTTTAACCCAACGCTGCCTATTCGTTTAGCTTGTGATGCTTCTCCATATGGTATTGGGGCAGCGCTCTCACATAAGTTGCCAAATGGCTTGGAAAGACCAGTCGCATTCGCATCCAGATCATTGACCTCCGCTGAGCGCAACTATGCTCAGATAGGGAGGCTCTCAGCCTTGTGTGGGGAGTAAAAAAATTTAATCATTACCTGCAAGGGCAAAAGTTTACGCTGCTGACAGACCACCAGCCGTTGGTTTCCATTTTTAACCCTAAGAAGGGTGTTTCGGTGATGACAGCGCAGAGGCTCCAGAGATGGTCCCTTTTCCTAGGGGCACATCAATATCAGATCGAATTCAAAGGTACAAAGCAACATGGTAATGCTGATGGGCTGTCGCGCCTGCCACTACCTACAGCGGAAGAGGCACCGACAGTTGACCCTGTTGAGTTATTTCACTCGACCATCATCGAATGTTTTCCAGTCACCAATGCAAGTATTGAGAGAGAAACCAGGAACGACCCGACAGTGTCTCGGGTCTACGAATTGACAGTGAAGGGATGGCCAGCTCATGGTGAACCACTGTTACCGGCATTCTCAGCCAGACGAGAACAGCTGTCCGTCTGTCAAGGAACATTGATGTATGGAACAAGGGTGATTATTCCTCCTAAATTAAGGGAGAGAGTTCTAAAGGAACTGCATGAAGGTCATCTGGGGGGAGTCAAGATGAAAAGCCTTGCTAGGGCTTATGTGTGGTGGCCAGGTATCGACCAACAAATAGAGGATCTGACTAAAAACTGCTCAGGGTGCCAAAAAGTTCAAAATGCACCTCCAATTGCGCCGCTGCATCCATGGGAATGGCCTTCAACCCCATGGCAACGTGTACATATTGACTTCGCAGGTCCATTCATGGACTCCATGTTTTTAATTGCGGTAGACGCACATTCTAAATGGCCAGAAGTGATTAAGATGGCGACCACTACATCGGAAAAGACGATCGCAGTTCTAAGAACGATATTCGCAAGAAATGGATTGCCAGAACAAATATGTTCAGACAACGGACCGCAGTTCGTGTCAGAAGAATTCCAGAAATTCATGAAGAAGAATGGGGTGAAACATTATACCTCTGCCCCATATCATCCGGCTACAAATGGGTTGGCCGAGAGATTTGTACAAACGTTCAAAAAGGCGATAAAGGCCATGAGCGAAGACCAGATTCCACTACAACACAAGGTGGACAATTTCCTAATGGCATATCGAAACGCCACTCATGCAGTGACAAATCAAAGCCCTGCCATGATGTTCTATAACAGGAGGTTGCGGTCCAGGTTGGACTTGTTAAAACCAAATGTGCGGAGGGAAGTTGAAAACAAACAGTTCCAGCATATCAATAACAAGACCACTTGGAGTTTCGAAATAGGACAACCAGTGTTAGCCCGGGACTACAAGAATGAGAAATGGCAATCTGGAACAATTCGTGCCAGACAAGGACCCCTGATGTACACGGTAGATATTGGTGAAAACGTAATACGACGTCATGCTGACCAACTTGTAGAATCGAGAACAAGGGTCGAACCCATGACTACGACAGAGACACCAGTGGAAGAAGTTAGTGAACCTGAAGCATCTACCTCAGACGCCAATGTATCTGATGATGTCCAACCCATAAGAGATCAACTAGATGAATCACCCCAGCAACGAGAATCAGAGACCCCTGAAAGACGTTATCCAACTCGGATCAGGAGGCCTCCTCAGAGACTGAATCTTTGAACAGTTTTGCATGAAGTTGTATATATGTTATCCATGTTATGTTTAAATTGGGATGTACACTGTTAAGCTAAAAAGGGAGGAATTGTGGTGTATGTAACCTGTACCACCTTAAAAGACTACCTTGAGATGGACTACTTTCTCTTGGCTACTGTATATTGTAGTACCGGTGGTGACCACACCGGTATATAAACTCTGTGTAGTAATTTGCTAAGCAGTTCAGCCCTGACCTTCGATTAGTAAAGACCTGTTTAAGTTATTCTTGTTGTCTGTGTCCAGTGATTTAGAATAAGCATATCTGGGACACTCAGACTCAACATCTCCAGTATTCATTTTTTCTGGTCTATGTTTGCATCCAGCTCCCCTGATCCTAAAACCTGTGCTAATATCGAATATCGTTCTCTGATTCAGTTTTAGCCATTCTCTTTAAAATCTTCTGTCCGCTCACAACATAGAGACTGCACTGGTAAAAAAATGGCAACCAGTGATGTCTACACTGGTGTATTATGCCTTCTTATCCTCTTCAACCTCTCTGCAGTGTTCAATATGTTTAACCACATCTTCCTCCTCCATAACCCCTTGCATACTATTTCGTTCGTATGGTGGTAGCAAAGCAAATCAAATGTCAATATCGAAGTCAGATATCCAGGCCAAAGCTTCCGGTAGCGTGGATATCTTGTAGGCTGCCTGCGAATTTCCTCGGAGATGTGCTCCAGGGTCTGATTAGAAGCTCCACATTTGCATGATGGGGATGTTTTCATCTTCCATCTATGGAGAAGGTGGCAGCATCTACTATGACTGGTTCTGAGGCAGTTGATGGTTGTTCACTGTTTGCGAGGAAGGTTTGATCCTTCAGGTTGTACTGTGGGGTCCTCTATAAGGAATCCATTCCGTATGTCACAGGGATACGTCCTAGGATGCTGAGGGAGGTTAAGGAGGAAATCGCGGAAGTACTCGCCATATCTCTTCCAATCATCCTTAGACACAGGGGTGGTGCCAGAAGACCGGAGAATTACAAATGTTCAAAAAAGGGCATAAGGGTAAACCCAGCAACTACAGGCCAGTCAGTTTAACATCAGTAACGGGGAAGCTTTTGGGAACGATAATCAGGGACAAAGTTAACAGTCACTTGGACAAGTATAGATTAATTAAGGAAAGCCAGCACGGATTTGTTAAAGGCAAATTGTGTTTAACTAACTTGATCGACTTTTTTGATGAGGTAACAGAGGGTGTAGAAGGACTTCCAAAAGGCATTTGATAAAGTGCCACATAATGGGCTTGCCACCAAAGTTGAAGCCCATGGAATAAAAGGGACAGTGGCAGCATGGATACGAAATTGGCTAAGTGACAGGAAACAGAAAGTAGTGGTTAACGGTTGTTTTTCGGACTGGAGGAAGGTATACAGTGGTATTCCCCAGTGGTCAGTACTGGGACCACTGCTTTTCTTGATATATATTAATGACTTGGACCTGGGTGTATAGGGCACAATTTCAAAATCTGCAGAGGACACAAAACTTGGAAGTATAGTGAACAGTGAGGAGGATAGTGATAGACTTCAAGACAGGCAGGCTGGTGAAATGGGTGGACATGTGGCAGATGAAATTTAATGCAGAAAAGTGCAAAGTGATACATTTTGGTAGGAAGAACAAGGAGAGGCAATATAAACTAAAGGGTACAATTCTAAAGTGGGTGCATGAACAGAGAGACCTGGGGGTATGTGTACACAAATCTTTGAAGGTGGCAGGGCAGGTTGAGACAGCAGTTAAAAAAACATATGGGATACTGGGCTTCATAAATAGAGGTATAGAGTACAAAAGCAAGGGAGTTATGATGAATCTTTATAAAACACTGGTTCAGCCTCAACTGGAGTATTGTGTCCAATTCTATAGATATGTGAAGAGAACAAGATTGGTGAAGTCAAGCGTAGGTCCCTTGCAGTCAGAATCAGGGGAATTTATAATGGGGAACAAAGAAATGGCAGATCAATTAAATACATACTTTGTGTCCTCCTTTGTGAAGACAGGACCAAATAACCTCCCAGAGATGTCGGGGAACATAGGGTCTAATGAGAGGGAGGAACGGAATGAAATCAGTATTTGTAGGGAAATGGTGTTAGGGAAATTGACAGGATTGAAGGCCGATAAATCCCCAGGGCCTGATAATCTACATCCTAGGGTACTTAAGGAAGTGGCCCTAGAAATAGTAGATGCATTGCTGGTCATCTTCCAAAATTCTATAGACTCTGGAACAGTTCCCATGGATTGGAGGATAGCTAATGTAACCCCACTATTTAAAAAGGGTGGTAGAGAAAAAACAGGGAATGAGACAGCAGTTAAAAAAACATATGGGATACTGGGCTTCATAAATAGAGGTATAGATGGAGAGTGCACATCGGTAGTGGGGAAAATGCTAGAGTCCATTATAAAAGATGTAATAGCAGAGCACTTGGAAAACAGTGACAGGATCAGACAAAGTCAACATGGATTTACAAAAGGTAAATCATGCTTGGCTAATCTACTGGAAATTTTTGAGGATGTAACTGGTAGAATAGATAAGGGAGAACCAGTGGATGTGGTGTATTTGGACAGGTTGGGTGATTATACTGCATTTGCCATGCATCTGCTCAATGTGGATAAATGCAAGGTTATCCACTTTGGTGGCAAAAACAAGGCGGCAGATTATCTGAACGGCAATAGATTGGGAAAAGGGGAAGTGCAACGAGACCTGGGTGTCCTTGTGCACCAGTTGCTGAAGGTAAGCATGCAGGTGCAGCAGGCGGTTAAGAAGGCAAATGGCCTTCATAGCGAGATGATTTGAGTACAGGAGCAAGGATGTCTTGCTGCAGTTGTACAGGGCCTTGGTGAGACCACACCTTGAGTATGTGTGCAGTTTTGGTCGCCTTATCTGAGGAAGGATGTTCTTGCCATGGAGAGTGCACAGCGAAGATTCACCAGACTAATACCTGGGATGGCAGGAATGACGTATGAGGAGAGATTGGGTCGATTGGGCTTGTACTCGCTGGAGTTTAGAGGAATGAGAGGGGATCTCATTGAAACATAAAATTCTGACAGGACTGGACAGACTAGATGCAGGAAGGATGTTCCTGATGGTCAGGGAATCCAGAACCAGGGGTCACAGTCTAAGGATAAAGGGTATGCCATTTAGGACAGAAATTAGGAGGAATTTCTTCACCCAGGGAGTGGTGAACCTGTGGAATTCTCTACCACAAAAGGCAGTAGAGGACAATTCATTAAATATATTCAAGAAGGAGTTGGATATATTTCTTAAGGCTAAAGGAATCAAGGGGTATGGGGAGAAAGCAGGGACCGGGTACTGAATTTGGATGATCAGCCATGATCACATTGAATGGCGGAGCAGGCTCGAGGGGCCGAATGGCCTACTCCTGCTCCTATCTTCTATGTTTCTATGATCTCATTAAATGGCGGAGCGGGCTTGAGGGGCCAAATGGCCTACTCCTATCTTCTATGTTTCTATGTTTCTAATTCTGGGCACCACACTTTAGGAAGGATGTGAAGGCCTTAGAGAGGGTGCAGAAAAGATTTGAGAATGATTCCAGGAATGAGGGACTTCAGTTACGTGGATAGACTAGAGAGGCTAGGGTTGTTCCCCTTAGAGCAGAGAAGGTTGAGAGGAGATTTGATAGAGGTATTCAAAATCAGGCATTTGGACAGGGTAGATAGTGGGAAACTGTTCCCATTGGCAGAAGGGTCGAGAACCAGAGGACACAGATCCAAGGCGATTGGCAAAAGAACCAAAGGCGACATGAGGAAAAACTTTTTTACGCAGCGAGCGGTCAGGATCTAGAATGCACTGCTTCAAAGGGTGGTGGAGGCAGACTCAATCACGACTTTCAAAAGGGAGTTGGATAAGTACCTGAAGGAAAACATTTTGCAGGACTACGGGGGAAAGGGCGGGGGAGTGGGACTAACTTAAGTGCTCTTGCAGAGAGCCAGCATGGGCTCAACGGACCAAATGGCCTCCTTCTGTGCTGTCACCATTCTATGATTCTTTTATTCTTCCAAGCATTTTGCCATCGGTCATCAAGGCTGAGGGGAGATTGCTGAAGGGCTTTGGCAATGGTGCAAAATGGCCGCCTAGATTGGAGACAGTTTGGTGGTAGGTTGTTCCGCTACACCAGCCGATCCAGGCTGACTTGTTGTATTCACTGGAGACTGCACATTCACAGCGTAGGTGTGGTGGTGCGATGTTTGCAAGCACGGTATTGATAAAAGCATATTAGTGATAATTCTCATAGTAGAATTCAGCTGGACATCAACGGATTTGACATGCGGACTTGATAGCCATGCCAGAGAGCAGTACTCCGCTGTAGAGTACATCAGGGCATCTGCTCCCCATGTGGATCCGGCGAGTTGACCCTACTCTTTAGTTTCTTCCCAAGGTTCTGGAGATGTTGCCTATATGACAGGGTGCGATCGAGCATGACTTCTAAATAGGAGGGTTTTTTGGCATGGTTTACCTCTGCGCCGCAAAAGGAGACCTTCAAAGCTGGGTTTGCTTCATGCGAGTTGAGGTGGAATGTCGAGGTGACTGTCTTTTGCGGGTTTGGCCAAAGTCGCCTTTGGCGGAAGTAGGCCTCCATCCTCTAAATCACTGGTCAGGGACTCCTCGGTGATGGACAGATTCATGTTTTGCGTGGCCAAGGCAATGTCATCAGCGTATACGAACATGCGGGACTCTGTTTCGGGCAGGTCACTGGTGTAAACGTTGAACAACATGGGTGCCAGGACAGAACCCTGTGGGAGTCCGTTGTTCAATGTCTTACATCTGCTCTTCTGGGTGCCAGTGTACACATTAAGCATTGGTTGCCAAGCATGGAGTTGAGAAGATGGATCGTTGTTCTGCAGGGTAAAATGGTGGAGAGCTTGAAAAGCAGTCCATGATTCCATACTGTGTCATATGCCACTGACAGGTCCACGAGTGCTACGGCGGTCTTGAGCTATCGCTGGAAGTCTGCTTCCATGTGCATCGTTAAAACTACCACTTGGTTGCAGCAGTTACGGCTGCTCCGGAAGCCCACTTGCTCCTTAGGGATGGTAGGCTCGATGATGGAGGCTATCTTACGTACTCTCTGGCCACTGGATCATTCTAAACCAGGTTGTGCGAAACCTTGGCATCCTGTTCAACCGAGCGGAGTTTCAAACACCACATCCTTCTTGCTCGTCCATCACTCCATCTCACTGATTACAGCAACTCCATCGCTCAAAGTATTGAAGTAAAAATTTTGGTCTTCATCTTCAAGTCCTTTACCCCATCCTATCTTTACAATCTCCTCCAACAATGTCTTTTTCCCTTAGTACTGTACTGAAATGTCAGCTTAAATTAGGTGCTCAAGTACTAGTGGAGCTTGAGCCCACAACCTTCTGATTCAGAGGAGATTGTGCCTTCTTAACACATTTTGAATCAAGCTTTCAGTGTCTAATATTAACTTTCCCAACATGGCTTAGCATCCATTTTTATATATATTTCTGTGTAAAACACCTTGCAACATTTTTCTCTGTTGAGTGCATTATATCTATGTAAAGTTGTTATTGTTGATAAATATCGGATTAAAAGCACCTTTAAGCCACTTTTTTTTTTGCAATGTGAACATTCCTCAATTATAGTTTGTGGCAGTTATTTGTACAGTACTGCAGTTTGCTGAAGACTTGGAGTTCAGAGAGCCTGGGACCAAAATGGAGACGTGTCCACTGGAGAACCATGGAGTGGGTTTGACTACAATCCCACACATACCGAGCTGCAGATCTCAACTGTACTACTGCATGGAGTTTCCATAAAAGGGAAGAGCAAAGATAACTAGGAAGAAAAGTAATGTTCAGCCCGTTACTGTGCACCTTCGAGCAGCATAACTTAACAGCAGCATTGGTAGAGATTGGCAAGTACTGGTGCATGACTATAAGGGAGAAATATATCTGAAAAAGCAGCCTCACTCTCTACAAGACTTCAAGTTTAAGCTGCAAATACACAAATTATCTTTCATCTGCTGTTTGAATTCCCTACATTTTTGCTGCAATCACAAGGGAGTGCTGACATTCCTTGCGCGCTTCCTCTCCCTAAAACTATGCCACTTTTAGTTGCTTGAGGGATTCTTTTTTTAAAATCTAATAATGACAGATCACTGCTCTGTACAGTATCCAGTGTTTTCACTAGAATAGAGGTACCTTATTTTGAAACTTGACCAAATGTCTAACAATTCAACCATTTTTTAAAAAAAATTCAGCTATTCATGAAATCCTACATCTCAACCCTGGAGATATTCCTGATCAATAACTGCTGTGAAGATATTCTAGGAGGAAAGTAATCTGGAAAACACTTACAATAATTACTTTGTATTCAGAGTTGCACTTATTTTCAAACAGCAGCAAGACATGAAATAATTACATAGGATTAACAGCACAGAAACAGGCCATTCGGCCCAACCAGTCCATGCCGGTGCTTATGTTCCACTTGAGCCTTCTCCAGTCTTTCCTCATCTAAATCTATCAACATAACCCTCTATTCCCTTCTCCCTCATATGCTTATCTAACCGCCCCTTAAGCGCATCTATACTATTCGCTTCAACCACTCCCTGTGGTAGCGAGTTCCACATTCTCACCACTCTCTGGGTAAAGAAGTTTCTTCTGAATTCCCTATTTGATTTTTTGGTGACTATCTGGTATTGATGACCTCTAGTTATGTTCTTCCCCACAAGTGGAAACACTTGCTCTGTATCCACTCTATCAAAACCTTTCATAATTTTAAAGACCTCTATTAGGTCACTCCTCAGCCTTCTTTTTTCCAAGAGAAAAGAGACCCAGTCTGTTCATCCTTTCCTGATAGGGATACGGAGATGGGGCGGGAAAGTGGAGTTGAGGTCGATGATCAGCCATGATCTTACTGAATGGCGGAGCAGGCTCGAGGGGCCGTATGATCATCTAATGCTCTTATATTCTTACACCCTCGCATTTCTGGTATCATCTTTGTAAATCTTCTCTGCCCCCTCTCCAGTGCCTCTATATCCTTTTTATATGGTGACCAGAATTATACGCAGTACTCCAAGTGTGCTCTAACCAAGGTTCGATACAAGTTTAGCATAACTTCACTACTTTTCAATTCTATCCCTCCAGAAATAAACCGTAGTGTTTGGTTTGCTTTTTTTTTTTAATGGCCTTGCTAACCTGTGTCGCTACTTTTAGTGATGTGTATTTGTACTCCGAGATCCCTTTGCTCTTCTACCCACCCAGACTCCCACCTTCCAAGCAATAAGTGACCTCCCTATTCTTCCTACCAAAATGTAATACCTCACATTTATCTGTGTTGAATTTCATTTGCAATTATATTCACATTCTGCAAGTTTTTTAATGTCTTCCTGTAATTTATTGCAGTCCTCCTCAGTATTGACTATCCGCCCCCAATTTGGGGTCATCTGCAAATTTAGAAATTGTGTTTTTGATTCCAAAGTCTAAATCATTAATATAAATTGTGAACAACAGTGGTCCCAGCACTGATCCTTGTGGAACACCACTACCCACCTTCTGCCACTCTGAATAGCTACCCTTTACCCCTACTCTTTGCTTTCTGTCTTGAAGCCAGCCAGCAAACCATTCTGCTACTTGTCCCCTGACTTTGCATTCCCTGAACTTATTTATTAGTCGATTATGTGGTACCTTATCGAGGGCCTTTTGAAAATCTAGATAAATTACATCTACTGCATTACCATTGTCTACTCTCGGTTACCTCTTCAAAAAATTCAATGAGGTTGGTCAAGCAAGACTTTCCCTTTTGAAAACCATGCTGACTATTCATTATTATAGTTTTGGTTTCTAGATGTTCTTTTATTTTCTCCTTTAATAGGGATTCCATTATTTTTTCCTACCACCGATGTTAAGCCGACTGGTCTATAATTCCCTGGACATGTTCTATCTCCCTTCTTAAATATAGGTATTGCATTAGCTATCTGCCAGTCCTCTGGCACTACACCTTTTTCTAACGAATTATTAAATATGAGTAGTAATGCCTCTGTTATCTCTTCCCTAGATTCTTTTAAGATGCGCGGATGTAATCGATCCGGACCAGGCATTGTATCCTCATTGAGTTTGATTAGTTTATTTAATATCCCTCTTTTTATTTTAAATGCACTTATATCATCAATGTCATGTCCACCTGTTCTACCTCCCTGGTAAATACTGAAGCAAAGTAATTACTTAATATTTCTGCCATCTCTCTTTCGCTGCCTGTGGTACTATCCTGTCCATTCCTTAGTGGCCCTATTCCCATTCTGACCTTCCCTTTTTAAATTTATGTGCCTGTAAAATATTTTACTATTTTGTTTTATGTTCCTTGATAATTTAATTTCCTAGTATAAAACATAATATACTGCACTGCAGAAAGTAACACTTCCAGACAATTAAATTTTCTTTATTAAATGCAAGCAATTCTGCTTCAGGCTTCTTAGTATGAAACATACCTAAAAATAAATTAAAATTCATCTCTTTATTATCATTAGCACAGAGAATCAATAGCGACTCTAAACCAATACAGCTATGCACACTGATGGGGGGCTCCCAGAATTATGCTAATTAATTTATTCATTAATAAATATCTGCAGTCCAATGATTCAGTACTCTTACTTCATTAACTAGCTGTGATCAAGGAACTCATCCTGAAACCACTCGAACAACTGAATGTCATATTTTAAAATCGAGACATGGGAGATTTTTCAATTAGACCTCCAATCGCGCATTAGTTGGTCGGAGAATCAGTAAATGTACCAACCCTAACTGATTCTGTGGAGTCAGCTTCATCAACAGTGTAAGTGGACTCACAGCACATATTGGACTTGGCGTGCAGAACTCACCAGGGGCGACGATGGGGCAGGAAATCTCTTAAATGCTGCTTACAAGGGGTGATGTGTAAATTTAAAGGGATGCAGCTATTTAAAAGCAAGTGGCTACAATTGGGTATAACAGTGTTGGTATCAATTGTAAAGGCTGCCAATATTTTAATGCATATTTCAGCCTTTGTAATGGTTGTTTGGTTAACAAAATGTCTGGCAATTCCCAGTGGCTGGCACAACAAATCTGGAAGGAGCAAAAGCAGTATGTGGCCACATGATGGAGCAACGAAACACACCAAACACCAACTGCTTCCCCACCCACACACACACCATTTGATGACTGATGAGGTGGCAGTGGAGCAGAATGAGGTGATAGCAAGGAAGGTACCTTCCCCATGGGACCTTTGTATCAGATACCTGGACGGTGGCAGAAGACAACTTGATGCCATAGCTGATCACTAGTGCCACTGGCATGGTCAGCTTTATTGTTCAGGTTGACTGCAAGTGTCCTTGCTGCAGATCACACAGAATCAGATCTGACTGTCTGTTGACCCACAACTTGTGTAGCCAGTTCTGAAGGGTCACTGCCAGGTAGATACATTTCTGCCTGGAAACATGAGTCAGAAGGGACAGCAGGTGAGCACAGACTACCACTGGTGCAGGCGGACATCCCTCCATAGCTCCTTCTCTGCCAAAAAAATGCATCACTCATCCAGTGTCATTCTGTCTTCTTTGGAGGATTTAGGTCACTTTGGAGATGGAGACCAACCATTCCCTGGAAAGTCAATTAATTAGCAAAAATGTCACTTTTGATGAAATCCACAAAGTTGTCAACAAATAGGAAAAACAGTTGGGGTCGAGCAGGCTTCCTTAAGGAGCAGCCATGATGCAGCAACAACAACCACCTGCATTTATATAGCACCTTTAATGTAGAAAATGTCCCAACCTGTTTTACAGGGAGGGAGGGATAGAAGAAAAAAAGAATAGCAATGGATAAAGGAATAAATGCTGAGCCATGGATTAGGAAGGAGTAACCAAATGATTGGCCAGAAAAAATGAGTTTTGAGAAGGTTTTTGAAGTTGCAGAAAGGCAGAGATATTTTGGGAGTAGGCCTATCACCAATGGTGGGACAAAAGGGAGGTATGCACAAAAGACCAGTAGGAGAACTAAAGAGAACGAGAGGGGATACAAGCCTGAAGGAGGCTGCAAAGAAAGGACATGGCAAGGTCGAGGAGAGATTTGAAGACTAGTGCTGTGGCAACATAAGTACGTTTAACAGGTCATTAGGTATGCTCCAAAGACCAGCTTCTCAACAAGGTTGAGACATCAACCCCATACAAATGACTCTAGAAAGTTGATGGGTATTGCTCGAACTGCACGCTCAACATCGAACAATTACTCCATTTCAGGACCAGACAAGGGACAATCAAGTGCCGATCCATGACAACCAAAAGGCAGATCATTGCAACAGCTTCTCATGCACTGGATTTCCATTAGCTTACCAGCAGTAAGGACGTGAGTTTATAATTGTCAATTTTATCTTTGATTCTTTGTTGTGGATAAGCACAGCTTTAGCTGTGTTCTACTGTTAGGACAAATCTAGGTGGCCAGCAGCTTAAAGAGAGAAAGGAACAGCTACTTCCTCCAGTTTTCAAAACCCGATGCCATCTGCTTTTCCATGGATCAACCTTATCCCAATCTGGAGTCAGTGATTAGACATTCGTTATCTGACCTATTTCAGATGACATTTTCAGCAAAATTATGTTTACACATTCAGTGTTATTTATAAAGCTTTAGCACATATTACTGTATTCTCAACACAAAGCTTGATTTTGAGAACAGGTCTAACTATCTTCCTGAATGCAATGGAGCTTGTCCAAGTCAGTTTAAAGCAGAGCTCAGATTTGCACCTCTAACTTAGCATGGTCAGTTTCCGGATTATTAGGCACATAGCAAACTCGACCCTAAAAGCTACTTTGAAATGATGTGTAAATGACATTTATCCCTTTTCCGACCACTAACCAGGCAAACACTAGAAGCATATAATTTATTTATATAGTTTCAAGATCAAGGGAAAAACAATGGAAAAATGAAAAGGTAAGTAAGAACGCCAACATTTAAAACTGGCAGCAATTTATGTTTCTGACAGACAGAAGTGATTTGTATTACTTCTAAATAAAATGATCATTTATTATGAATGAGCAACAGAGGGTGATAATAGTTCCAACCGGTCAACAAATTCAAAACTTTTATAATCTTTTTAAAAAAAAAACCCAATTCATTTATTAATAAGTCATTTTTACTTCTCTTGAATCCCAATGTACTATCCCTGGAAGGTGCACAAAAGCAACTTGCGTTATTGTTGGCCATTGTTATTGTTCAAGTTTTTTCAGATAGGCCCCAGCAGAAAATTCTCAGCCTCTCGAGCTAAGGTACCACTATATCTGGAACAAGCATTCGCTTCACTTCTGTATCACTCTCCTCCTTCACAACAACAGCAACTTGCATTTATATAGCACCGTTAACGTAGTAAAATGTCTCAAGGCGCTTCACAGGAGCGTTATCAAACAAAATTTGGCACCAAGCCACATAAGGAGATATTAGGACAGATGACCAACAGCTTGGTCAAAGAGGTAGATCTTAAGGAGTGTCTTAAAGGGGGAAAGAGAGGTAGAGGGGTTTAGGGAGGGAATTCCAGAGCTTAGAGCCTGGGCAGCTGAAAGCACGGCCGCCAATGGTGCAGCGATTAAAATAGGGGTGCGCCAAAGGCCAAGATTGGAGGAGCGCAGAGATCTCGAAGGGTTGTAGGACTGGAGGAGGTAAGGAGGAGCGAGGCCATGAAGCGATTTGAAAACAAGGATGAGAATTTTAAAATTGAGGCACGGCCGAACCGGAAGCCAATGTAGGTCATAAAACACTGGGGTGATGGATGAATGGGATGTGATGCGAGTTAGGATATGTAGGATATGATCAGCAGAGTTTTGGATGAGCTCAAGTTTATGGAGGGTGGAAGATGAGAGGCCGGCCAGGAGAGCATTGAAGTAGTCGAGTCTAGAGGTAACAAAGGCATGGATGAGGGTTTCAGCAGCAGATGGGCTGAGGTAGGGGCAGAGTCGGGCGATGTTATGGATTCACCCATCACTCAAGCGTTTCGTCTCCGTCCCAGTCCCACTTCCCCATTCTCTGCTCCATCTCATCTTTTAACTTTACCTTGGTCTCCTCTTCTTATTCTTCTGTTTTACCCCTCATTTTGTTTTTTGTTAACACTTCCCCCATTTCCTGCAGTGGAGCACACTGGGAGGTAGGGAGTCTACAGGAAAGGGATGAGGCACAGGCCACTGAAGAAGCACTGAAATCAGAAGGGTGTGAGCTGCAGAAAAAGCAGACATAAGCAACAGAAAGAAGCACATTTTTTTTTGAGCATGATTGGAGCCTTGATCACATAGTAGCTAGTTAGAGAGGGTGCAGAGGAGATTTATTGGAATGGTACCCAGAATGAGGGACTTCAGTTATCTAGAAAGACGAGAGAAACTGGGATTGTTCTCCTTAGAGCAGAGAAGGTTGAGGGGAGAGTTAATAGAGGTGTTCAAAATTATGAACGATTTTGACAGAATAGGGAGTAACTGTTTCAACTGGCAAGTGGTTTAGTAACCAGAACACACAGATTTAAGGTAACTGACAAACGAACCAGAGGACAGAAGATTTTTTTGAAATGCAGCGAGTTACAATGATCTGAAATGCACTACATGAAAGAGTGGTGGAAGCAGCTTCAATAGCAACTTTCAAAAGGAAACTAGATAAGTACTTGCAGAGGAAAAAATTCCAGTCTATGGGGAAGGAGCAGGGGTGTGGGACTAATTAGATATCTCTTAAGAACCAGCTCAGGCATGATGTGCCAAATGGCCTCCACCTGTGCTGTATGATTGAGAGTTGAGGCATACGCTTTGGAAGGCAATGTGAGTTAGGCCTGTGGGACCCTCCAAACATGGGGAGTCAATTGGTGCATAGAAACATAGAAGATAGGAGCAGGAGTAGGCCATTCGGCCCCTCGAACCTGCTCCGCCATTCAATGAGATCATGGTTCATCATCCAAATTCAGTACCCTGTTCCTGCCTTCTCTCCATGTCCCTTGACCCCTTTAGCCTGAAGATCCCCTCTCATTCTTCTAAACTCCAGCGAGTACAAGCCCAATCGACCCAATTTCTCCTCATACGTCATTCCTGCCATCCCAGGTATCAGCCTGGTGAATCTTCGCTGAACTCCTTCCATGGTAAGAACATCCTTCCTCAGATAAGGCGACCAAAACTGCACACAATACTCCAGATGTGGTCTCACCAAGGCCCTGTACAACTGCAGCAAGACATCCTTGTTCCTGTACTCAAACCCTCTCGCTACGAAGGCCAACATACCATTTGCCAACCGCCTGCTGCACCTGCATGCTTACTTTCAGCGACTGGTGCACAAGGACGCCCAGGTCTTGTTGCACTTCTTCCAATCTATTGCCATTCAGATAATAATCTGCCTTCCTGTTTTTGCCACCAAAGTGGATAACCTCACATTTATCCACATTATATTGTATCTGCCATGCTTCTGCCCAATCACCCAACCTGTCCAAATCATACTGGAGTTTCTCAGCATCCTCCTCACAGCACACACGCCCACCCAGCTTTGCGTCGTCTGCAAACTTGGAGATATTACATCTAGTTCCCTCATCCAGATCACCAATATATATTGTGAATAGCTGGGGTCCAAGGACCGATCCCTGCGGTACCCCACTAGTCACTGCCTGCCACTCGGAAAAAAGAGCCGTTTATTCCAACTCTTTGCTTTCTGTCTGCCAACCAGTTCTCTATTCAAGTCAGTCAATACCTTGCCCCCAATCCCATGTGCCTTAATTTTACACGCTAATCTCTTATGCAGGACCTTATCGAAAGCCTTTTGAAACTCCAAATACACCACATCCACTGGTTCTCCCTTATCAATTTTACCAGTTACATCCTCAAAAAATTCTAGATTAGTCAAGCACGATTTACCTTTTGTAAAGCCATGTTGGCTTTGTCCAATCCGGTCACTTTTTTCCAAGTGCTCTGCTATTGCCTCCTTTATAATGGACTCTAGCATTTTCCCCATTACCGATGTCAGGCTTACCGGTCTATAATTCCCCGTTTTCTGTCTACCACCCTTTTTGAACAGTGGGGTAACATTAGCTACCCGCCAATCCATGGGTACTGTTCCAGAGTCTATCGAATTTTGGAAGATGACCAGCAATGCATCTACTATTTCTAGGGCCACTTCCTTAAGTACCCTAGGATGTAGATTATCAGGCCCTGGGGATTTATCGGCACTCAATCCCATCAATTTCCCGAACACCATTTCCCTACAAATACTGATTTTTTTTTTTTTAAATCAGTTCCTCCCTTTCATTAGACCCTATGTTCCCTGACATCTTTGGGAGGTTATTTGTGTCCTCCTTTGTGAAGACAGAACCAAAGTATGTATTTAATTGGTCCGCCATTTCTTTGTTCCCCATTATAAATTCCCCAGATTCTGACTGCAAGGGACCTACGCTTGACTTCACCAATCTTTTTCTCTTCACATATCTAAAAAACTGACTGTAAAAGCTTTTAATATTCCCTGCAAGCTTACTGTCATACTCTATTTTCCCCCTCTTAATTAATCCCTTTGTTGGATCCTAAACTGCTCCCAATCCTCAGGTTTACTGCTTTTTCTGGCCAATTTATATGTCCTCTCCTTGGATCTTATGCTATCCCTAATTTCCCTTGTTAGCCACGGTTGAGTCACCTTTTTTGTTTTATTTTTATGCCAAACTGGGATGAACAAATTCTGTAGTTCATCCATGCAATCTTTGAATGTTTGCCATTGCCCATCCACAGTGAACCCTTTGAGTGACATTCCCCAATCAATCCTACCCAACTCGCACCTCATACCATCGTAGTCTCTTTTATTTAAATTCAGGACCCTAGTCTCTGAGTCAACTACTTCATTCTCCATCTTAATGAAGAATTCTATCATATTATGATCGCTCCGACCCAAGGGGCCTCGCACAACAAGATTGCTAATGAATCCTTTCTCATTACATAATACCCAGTCTAAGATGGCCTGATCTCTGGTTGGTTCCTCGACATATTGGTCCAGGAAACCATCCCGTATACACTCCAGGAATTCCTCCTCCACAGTATGGTTACTAATTTGGTTAGCCCAATCTATATGTAGGTTAAAGTCACCCATGTTAACTGCTGTGCCCTTATTGCACGCTTCTCTAATTTCCCGTTTAATGCCATCCCCAGCCTCTGCATTACTCTTTGGAGGTCTATATACCACTCCCACTAATGTTTTCTGCCCCTTGGTATTTCTCAGTTCTACCCATACAGATTCCACATCATCAGAGCGAATATCCTTCCTTTCAATTGTGTTAATCCCCTCTTTAACCAGCAATGCTACCCCACCTCCTTTTCCTTTCTGCCTATCTTTCCTGAATATTGAATTCCCAGCCTTGGCCACCCTGGAGCCATGTTTCTGTAATCCCAATCATATCATATTCGTTTACCTCTATTTGCACAGCTAATTCATCCACCTTATTACGAATGCTCCTCGCATTAAGACACAAAGCCTTCAGGCTTGTTTTTTTAATGCTCTTAGATATTTTTAATTATTATTTACTGTGGCCATGTTTGATTTAAACCCTTGATTTCTCTGCCTGTCACTTTTGTTTTTCTCCTTCCTGTCTTTTGCTTTTATCCTCGTTTCCCTTTCCTCTGTTTCCCCGCTCAGGTTCCCAACCCCCTGCCATTTTAGTTTAAACCCTCCCCCAGAGCATTAGCAAACACTCCCCCTAGGACATCGGTCCCGGCCCTGCTCAGGTGCAAACCGTCCGTTTTGTGCTGGTCCCACCTGCCCCAGAACCGGTTCCAATGTCCCAGGAATTTGAATCCCTCCCCCTTGCACCATTCCTCTAGCCACGTATTCATCTGAAATATCCTTCTATTTCTACTCTGACTAGCACGTGGCACTGGTAGCAATCCTGAGATTACTACCTTTGAGGTCCCATTTTTTAATTTACTTCCCAACTCCCTATATTCAGCTTTTAAGGACCTCATCTCGGTTTTTACCTATATCGTTGGTACCTATAGGCACCACGACAACTGGCTGTTCACCCTCCCCCTCCAGAATGCCCTGCAGCCGCTCCGAGACATCAGTGCAGTGGGAAAAGAGGGTGCATTCAGAGTCAAGAATGTTCATAGGCAAAGATCCCATTAAGCTGCGCAGCAGTCTAGAGGTCCCATGCAAGCTGCTTGACAGCTTTACAATGGGGAAAAACCACACATGCGCGTAAATTTGAATGGGCTACGGGGCCTGTTAAAGGTGCCGCGCACCCAAAAAATTAGAGGGAACATTGTTCATTGGCCCAGTGAGATGCGTTGTGCTGTTTGTGGAAAGGGGGGGGGGGGCGAGGAGAAGTTCATGACTTATTTGCATTTGCTCTACTATACTTTTGAGGTACAAAGTGGTGTAAGTGAAAAAGAGACACCGTAGATGTATAAGAGAGATTATTTTTGCTGGAATGCAATTGGTTAACCAGAGAAAAAGAAAAACAGGAAGTTACCAACTGCTATCCCAAAAATAAACAAAAGCCTTTCATCAGAATATGCTCTACATACCAAATGCACATTAAGAACCCTTTATTAACAGAGAAACCATATAAAAACATCCCATCTAACCGCCCCATCTATAAAACCTGTTTTTGGACAGTTCCCATAACCACCAATACACCAAACCTCTACTCTACTGTATTTAAGCTTACTCAGGAGCATGTTTGAAGTTTTAATTATGTCAGTCAGCCCTTGCTTTGCGAAGCATGTTCCCACTGTGCAGACTTCAATACTAGCTGTATCCAATTCATAGTCATTGAAGGTATTTTTGCCATGGCCTTTTTCTATAAAAGATAGTGGATACCAAATGTTAAAATAAATGATGGTCACCAACTTGTATTCAACATGGAGAGAGCACAATCATTTAAATTCCACAGCCAAATTCAATCAGAATTTTACACCCCAACCTTGGCAAAGTGAAGTACAGCTCAAACTGAATTCCATCATTATTGCATACTTAGCTTGCCATATAAAAGTAAATATGCCATAAACATTACTTATATATAAAAAAATACTTTTCAAAATTCTCTGTTTATTCTGACAGTTATTTAGATAGGATGTTACTATAGTCACATCACACGCAAGACCTTGGAGTGGGTACACATTTCATGCTGTTCTAATTTACATAATTTTCCACATACTATACCAAGGGCAGCTTTGTTTTGATCTGAAATGTACGTTTTTCCTTTAATGTATCATGTACAGATCAACTGTCATGTGAATTGCTTAGAATGTACAGATCTGAAATACTATACCACAAAAGTGGGATATTGCCCTCTCTTGGGTTTACTCACTGAAAAGGAACCACGAGTCATGCTTTGCTAGAACAAAAAAGGCTAGCAGCAGCAGCTTCGCTGTACTGCTGGTGAAAGAAAACCATGAAATCTCCAACTAGCTCTACATAAATGACTACATCAGACAAAGATAGTGCTTCACTTATAACCTCTAAATACTGCACAAGCTTCACTGAGTCAGCAATAATTCAAAGAGTCAGATTTTATGGAAAAATGATTGAACAACTTCCAGCAGCAACTGCTGTTTAACAAGTTTGCAAAGAAAATGACTAAGACATACTTTAACCTACTGACTATTCCAAAGTACCCAATAACTATTGAAAGAGAAACCAATTAATACATTTTTTAATTTTAAAAAAAAATGGTTTCACAATTACCAGCAGAAACATCTGGTGCAACACCCCATTCTCAAACAATGTAAGATTTTGGGAGGAAGAAAAAAAAAAATCACATTTCTTTACGAAAATTCAGTGGAAAATAGATTTTTTCAGCACAACTGGCTTTTAGCTGTAAGTATTAATACATTAAAGGGTTGTATTTTGTATAATATATACACCTTTAAATTCAGAAAAATGTAAAATTAACAATTCTAAAGTTCCAAGTGCCCTATGTAGTCCTATGTAGCATTGTAACAGTAACAATCAAATTCAATTTGAATTTCATTTACATTTGACAGATTGGGTGCGAAATTTAAATTGAGTTTGATCGTTAATAATACAAAACACATGCATCATTAGAGCTATTAATTTATGTGCTATAGGTCTATGTGCTGTAAAAGGCAATTTCTTTACAAAATGAGTGTTGGGCAGATTTTGCATTCAAACCAAATTTGAATTTAACAAACGCAGGGAGATTACTTATTTCATCTATATTTGGGGCAATTGCTCCCAATGCTGCCCCAAGTCACCTCCTATACATTTTAATTTCACAAATAAGGCAAACCAAATATTCTCTTGTTTTGGTGTGATGCACGCATCCATCAACCCGATTAAGAATCTCCAAACCAAACTACTGAGAAATCCATAGAGTTTTTGTTTTCCTGAGCACTGGTGATCCGGACCACCCATTAGATCATTGAGTTTCATGGGTTATCTGAAGCGGAGAAGGAAGAATTCTGTCTCTAAGTGACATGTCTACCCATCCAGGATGCATTAACAAGCCAGGGTGACCGATCAATCATCATTACCTTGGAGTACTGCAGACCTGCCAGGGTCAGGTATCGGGTTATAATTCTGCAGAGAGAGTTGACCCTATACCAGTCTTCTATTAGAACCATATCACTCTAGAGCCACCAACAGCCCAAAAAGATCCTGTTCCTCTTCCTTCCTTAACACCCGCCCAGGATTATCACCAATTTGTCATTAGACAACTGATAAACACATGTTTGAGTCCTGACTAGGTAGACAGCAAATACCAGAAATGCAAGGATGGCTAGTGAGTACCACAGCACACCATAAAAGGTGTGAATACAATACTACTTATCCTCCTGACTATAGCATAGACACTCACTGTAACCCATCAAACCGGCAAACACAGCTAGTTAGTGGGATAAAAAAAATCATACTGAACGCAGTCTGGTGTAGCATTGTTTATGTGCAGATCAATGTTTTTATTTGACACTTCCCAATTTCAGGTCTTAATACCAAAGTTTTAGTTTGTAGGAATATACTGGGGACAGATAGGATAGATAGAGAGAGAGAAACTATTTCCACTGGTTGGGGATTCTAGGACTAGGGGGCATAGTCTAAAAATTAGAGCCAGACCTTTCAGGAGTGAAATTAGGAAACACTTTTACACACAAAGGGTGGTCGAAATTTGGAACTCTCTTCCGCAAACGGCAATTGATACCAACTCATTTGCTAATTTTAAATCGGAGATTGATAGCTTTCTGTTAACCAATGGTATTAAGGGATATGGGCCAAAGGTGGGTATATGAGTTAGGTTGCAGATCAGCCATGATCTCATGGCAGAGCAGGCTCAAGAGGCTGAATGGCCTACACCTGTTCCTACTGATGAATGTTGTCATAACATTCATCTATTCCAAGAGGTTGAAAACATGGCTTATTGATGGCTATATTTTGCTTCCACTGGAGATTTTTCTGGGCAAAATTGTTAAACCTTTTCTATTACGACAATGTTTATTCATACTACTAGTAAGTAAATTGCTTCACAGACTATAATTTCATTGGATTAATGCCTGTACATTATATGACTGATGTACATGAAGTTAACTTAATGACCCACAGGCACTGTAATAACAACTGTATTTTAAAAGGTTAGACTCCCAGCTTCTCTGCTCTAAAATACTTCAATCATGGATAATATTCTACCACTTCATTTATATTGCTTACTTTTCCATAAAGATGAAAAAGTGAAAAATGTTAACAATGGTGACCGGTCACACATTAATTTCACACAATGAACTTTAATTTCACACAATGAAATGTGTGAAAAGGGATGTAGATTCAAATCCAGCCTTTTCACTCTTTCTTACTTGCTCCAAGAAGAGGCATGACAGTTGGATATTTACAGTATATACAGAAATACCCATTCCACTACAAGCCTTCTAGTATCCTATTTATATCATCCCTTGGTTCACATGGATTCAATACGATTCTGGTTTAATCCCAGTTTCACCCACAGCCAATTCTGTAGACTATCACTGATCACAGATCTATTAGAGTCCAATATGCAATGAATTCAGGGCAATCGATATATTGTCATTTGCAGCCAGACTGGTTCAGAAATGGGAAACTTTCCAATTCCAAAATTATAGTACAAAAAAGGAGAAATTGTGACTTTTTAATGCACTCATCAAAGTGGATAATGCATCAGCATCTAACATCCCCAGATGAACTAAAGCATGGTTAGATATAAATATAAATACTGTGGCAACAAGAGGAGGTCAGAGGCTAGGTATTTTGCGGCGAGTGTCTCACCTCCCGACTCTCCAACATTCACTCCCTCCACCACCGGCATACCGTGGCTGCAGTGTGTACCCTCTACAAGATGCACTGCAGCAACTTGCCAAGGCTTCTTCGGCAGTACCTCCCAAACCTGCGACCTCTTCCACCGAGAAGGACAAGGGCAGCAGACGCATGGGAACACCTCCAAGTCACACATCATCCTGACTTAGAAGTATATTGCCGTTCCTTCATCGTCGCTGGGTCAAAATCCTGGAACTCCCTCCCTAACAGCACTGTGGGAGTACCTTCACCGCACGGACTGCAGTGGTTCAAGAAGGCAACTCACCACCACTTCTCAAGGGCAATTAGGTACGGGCAATGCTGGCCTTGCCAGCGATGCCCACATCCCATAAAAATTTAGAAATAAAAAAAGATGCTGAATAAAAAGCCCCTTCCAAGGATCCACCTAACATGGATCAAGACTGCCCATAATCATTGCAGGTAAGATGAGTCTGATCCAGAGTTGAACCCTAGTCGCAAAGGTAAAATGATAGTATTTTACCCAATCCCCCAAAGAGAGTTGATTCTAACCAGTAACTTGTATTCTGTTCTATCCCTACAAACAAACACCTACACACCATGTTCTGTGCAGTTTGAGTGCATCTTACCTCATCGATGCTATTGTCATCCTTCTTCAAGGCTTTAAGAAGAGAAAAAGAAAAATATGATAAATCTAAACATAGTTAGTTGTAAACTTCCCCACCCAGTCAGCTTAGTAGCTGCACTGACTTTATCACCAGCACTTGGATGGCCAAAACTGCGCTGTTACAACAGCTCTAGTCTCGGGAAAAGTATTGTAGGAAATTAACGTTCTTCTACACATATCAACACACTTTCTTTCATAATAGTTTTTTGGATTATTAACGGTACTGCAAAGTGTATAAAAATGTTTTCAACATTTTAAATACAATTTTCCTTTTTATTGGTGCACATCAGCAGCTTGTGAACAGGCACTACAATCTCGCATTGTATAAGAGCAGACAAACCGTGATTACTGCGCCAGCTAGCTTTACCTCGGTGAAAGTGTTTCTTTTTGGTTTAAAAAAAAAATTCCCCAACAGGCACTGGACATTTTTAACCTAATGAACACACTTTCCAGAAAACGAAAGTAAAAGGTTAAATTTCGCCATTTACTTAAAAAAAAAATAACTAATACACTCACCCAAACGACTGAAACTCTCCGATAAAGTTCTTCTCAACTTTTTCATTCTGCTGATTTTCTCAGCCGACTGCTCTGCAATCATATCACACATCGCCGGGCAAGTCGTGCAATGTGGTCCCTCTCGCTGCCTCTGAATCTTCGGCACTCAGCAGATACTGTCTCAACGGGAGTGAAAAAATATCGGTCTCCCCTAAAATAAATTAAAAAGTAAATGAAAGACGAAACGTTTAACTTAAGTTTGAAGGCTCCCCCCCCATCCCCTCTTCCTTCTGTCAAACACAGGAAGTGTGTTCACAACCCCCTCGGCGATTTGGAAGTTAAATCCTTGAGAGTTCCCCCCTTCACTCGAATTCTTGGCAGGCCACTGAAAAAAAGTAATTCATCCAGATAAGTGATGTTAAAATAGATTGTTCTGTGCTTCGAAGGAGAAACGCAAAAGAGGATGAAGGGGATTTTTTTTTTTAAAGGAGGCAAGGAGAGAGATTGGTTTCGAGTGATAACCACTTTCAGCCCTGGGAAGTCAGCCGCTCAAAGCTCCGCTGCGCTGGTTGTCATTTTCTCGGCAACTCAGAGGCACTTCAGCTCACGAAACCCCGCCCCCCTCTCCCCCGATTGGGTCGCTTACACAGCCCACTGCTTTCCCTATGGACGAGCGACGTGTCACTCAATCTGTAGCCCGCCCCACACACACACTGGCTCTGCTTCCCCTCCCTCTGAGGATGCAGGGCTCCAGAGTTCGTTGCCACCCAGACATTTCTCTCCCTTCTATTTTTTTTAAACTGTTTGGCACACTGGAGGAACATTGTTCAGGATGTCGAATTTGAAGCAGAAAGGGATACGGGTCACCATCTAATTAAATGAGAAATAATATCTTACAGTTTACCGAGAATGGATGCCGATTGTTTTTTTTTTAATGTTAATAAAATATATGTAACCTCACCGACTCAAAGATTTTGTTGTAAATTATCGTTTATTTTTTGGATGAGAGAATGGCCCAGCCTTATTAACTTGATGACATCACGGCTACTGACATCCGTGCTGGAGCAAAAATTACAACAAATATAGCCTGCAGCCAGCCTGGTGATAACAGCAGTAACAACACCCTCAGAAAGAACAAGACAGACAGATTTGGATTGTGAAGCTGAAGAGGCTGATCCTCGAACATAACTGCATTAACTCAAATAACAAAAAAAAAGCACATTCAGGACTTTTCCTTCTCGCTATACTCACCCTGCTGTGGCAGAGTTTGGGGCACGTCAGCATATTCTAATCTAATGTTTTCCAATAAACTAAAAATGATTCCAAAAATAAGTTCTTATTCAAGTTAACACAAAGTTGCATCTAGTGATATTTCCACGGGGAAGGTGGAAATCCAAGGCTATTTTTTTTTCCAATCGGGAGAGAAGGGGAATGGTGAGAAATGTCACAGCTCCGCATACTGACTGATATTTTGTTTCATTTGCAATAACTTTTGACTCGTATCTGAGTCATTCGTTTTGGATAACTGAAGACTGGAAAGTGATAATGTTCAGTGTTGCCAGATTTCAAACTGACTTTATGTAGAAGTGTATACTTAGTGTGCAATACAACTCAGATGTTTACTAATTGTACTGCGCCATTCTCGTTCCCCCACCTGAACACCCAGCAGAGAATTGATTGGAGAGTGGAGGATAGGCAGGGGAAAAGTTCAGCAGGCCAACATTTCCTCTAGGCTGCAAATTACCTCATCATCAGCATCGTAATTCAATCATAAAGTGGTTAAGTATGCCACAGAGCATCAAAGCCTTGTAGAATGACATTTATTTGACACGGGCAAGTTTCTGATGCCAATATTCTGCTCATTTTTCTATTTTGGGGAATCGAGTGATCTTTATTGTCTGATTGGTCATACTTAATAAAATGCCAATAAGGATTTCTTTAATTAATATGAGCAAAGGGAGATTGACTCCCAAATCTGCTGTATATGGGGGTGTGCTGGTACTTATGCATCAAGGGCATTAATCAAATCATTTTGAAATCTTTGCAACAAAGTTCTTGTAAAGAGACAACCTCACGGAATATGTTTCGGCTGTGATCAATATGCACTTCCAGCTGACTACTGTTCGTGCTAGTCATGCGTAAGTTCAGAATTTTCCCAACAACTGTACGATTCTAAAACACATTAACCTCGCCCTCACTCTTGCTAAGTTGTATTTCTCTAAATTTACTTATGGAGAATATCATCAATATTCATGTTTGTTCCTTTTTACATGTTTAATTCAGACTTCAAAGGAACTTTCCATTAATGTAGACCATTTTTGTTTTATGCTGGACCTCTCCCAATATATTCCTATAGGAAATGTTCTAATTTAATACATGAGATTTTGAGAATTGCTGGTTACCATACTATTGGTGTTGATAAAGTAATCTACCTCCTCCCAGCTTCACAACTCTGTTTATACCCAATTTTAATTCTGGTTTGTTCTACAGTAGTATGATTTAAAAGACATTTTGGTATTTTTTCAGTTTCGCAGAAAAATCCGTGGATTTGAAATTAAATTGTACTGCACCTGGTTTTCAGGTGCAAAATGGGCACCTAAGCGTCCAATATGGTGGGCGGGGCACATGCACTCATTACACACCGGAAGTGGGCCACCCGCTATATTGGTAAAGGCAAAAAAAAGAGATGTCCAGGTCTTGCACCTGAAACAGGCATTAGGCTAAGGGTGCCAACCCTCCAGGATTTGAATCTCCTGGGCACTGCTGCGAATAAACCAGGAGAAAATGAGTAGGGGCATAAAAAAATGGTGTTTGTTTCAGTTTTCTTTGAATACTTTTTTGTTTATCAATTCTAAAAATATTGGAGATGGGGGGGGGGGGGAAGTTGAAGGCAGGAGGTCATAAGAAATTTGCAGATGATACTAAAATCGGCTGTGTGGTTGATAGTGAAGAAGGAAGCTGTAGACTGCAGGAAGATATCAATAAATTGGTCAGGTGGGCAGAACAGTGGCAAATGGAATTCAATCCAGAGAAGTGTGAGGTAATGCATTTGGGGAGGGCTAACAAGGAAAGGGAATATACATTAAATGGCAGGACACTGTGTAGTGTAGAGGAACAAAGGGACCTTGGAGTGCATGTCCACAGATCCCTGAAGGTAGCAGGCCAGGTAGATAAGGTGGTTAAGAAGGCATACGGAATGCTTGCCTTTATTAGCCATGGCATAGAAGACAAGTGTTCATTAATAAATAGACATTCTTATTATGAACACAGCTAGCTTTTGCTAGACACTTTTATTGAGCACATGTGGACTAGGTACAGTATCTGTAGAGGCTTCCATCTTGACTGCTGCCTTCTGGGTAGCCTAGTGCCTCATGGGTAATGTAGTCTTAATATACATACAGCTGGGTAGTGTAGTCTTATACATACAGCTATATACAGCTCTACGGCTCCACCTAGTGTCCACTATAGAATGACATGTTACTGATCATTACAGGTGGGGGTTATGCCTCAACTGTATAAAACACTAGTTAGGCTTCAGCTAGAGTATTGCGTGCAGTTCTGGTCACCCCCACATTACAAGAAAGATGTACTAGAGAGGGTACAGAAGAGATTTACAAGGATGTTGCCAGGAGTGGAGAATCTTAGCTATGAGAAAGCATTGGATAGGCTGGGTTTGTTTTCCCTGGAACAGAGGAGGCTGAGGGAAGACCTTATTGAGGTGTATAAAATTATGAGGGGCCTAGATAAAGTGGATAGAAAGGACCTATTTCCCTTAGCAGAGGGGTCAAAAACCAGGGGGCACAGATTTAAAGTAATCGGTGGAAGGTTTAGAGGGGATTTGAGGGGAAATTTCTTCACCCAGAGGGTTGTGGGGGTCTGGAACTCGCTGCCTGAAAGGGTGGTAGAGGCAGAAACCCTAACCACATTTAAAAAGTACTTGGATGTGCATTTGGGATGCTGTAACCTGCAGGGCTACGGACCAAGAGCTGGGAAGTGGGATTAGGCTGGATAGCTCTTTGTTGGCTGGCACGGACACGATGGGCCAAAATGGCCTTCCGTGCTGTAACTTTCTATGATTCTATGATGGAAAACTCCAGGAATACATGCAACCAGAGTTGCCAACCCTACATTAGGCCATTTGAAGAGGCAAATAGGGGGCCTAATGTTTGTTTGAGGCCACATATGCAAATTTGGGCTGCCCTGAATATCGGGTATGTCTCGGGCAGGGATTGTTCCCTGCGTCCAGATCCCCTACCAGCTAGAAACAATTTCTAGGCCAGAGTGTATGGGAAATTATTAAAGGGCATTTATTTTACTGACATGGACAATGTTCTGAAAGAGAGAGCACACAGTTGATCAGTGCTGTCAGATCCTTTTCAATATAGCTTGCTTGCCTAGGCAAACCAAAGTATATGTTTGTATCTGGGAAGGATAATGCCCGAACTCTCATGCTTGTGCCATTTCTAAATAAATTAATCATGATGTAGCTGAGAGCTTTGAGTTTAGATAAAGTATAGTACAAGAATAATCATACCAGCACTGTAACTGAATTGAGGTGTCACCATCTGTTGTCCGTTACATATTTAAAAAAAAACACTTTTATTTAGTAGATGTTTGGTTACAGTCTCCCTAAACAGACTGAGTCTTCTACAAACTGAAATCTGCATCTTTATTCTCTATCATATTTGTGTTAGTGTCGTCTAAGTCCAAAAATTAACCTGATCATGGTAAACTGGTTACTGGAGAATATATAGGATGCTTATCAGACAATAGAAAATATCCTACTATATTCGACATTATACAAGTTAAGCTATTGTTCTAGAATTATTTACAAATAAAATATTACACAGAAGTAGAAAAGCATAGGCAAAATACAAAACAGAACAATACTACTCAGGGAGTGGGAATTAGTCCACAATGGGTATATAGGCCCTTTCAGAAATGTGTCATTGTACAGTTTCTTGGAATGTCATAGCTCTCTTGGATGAATCAGATGAATCTTCTTTTTCCTTCGTACACAGTCTGCAATCTTTCAGAATGAGATGTCATTTCTAGAATACACGAGTTAAACATGTTCATAGAGTCTAGCTTTGCCAGACCTAAAAACCAAGAGCTAGCCCTGGGATATTTGTCCTGTAGATATTATTGATAAAAAGCCAAATCTTTTGAAGCAATCCAGCAAACATAAATGCTAACCATCTTCACATCTTCATAGACAAATGGATAATGGCTCACATCTGTCAGCTTGCGTTTTATATTTCCCCCAGATTGCGCTACGAACATACGAACAGTAAAGACCCTCTGGTCCATGCAGCCTGCCCCACACAATTGTGATGCCTTGTGCATTACAATATATACACTCTGCACCCCACCTGAAACCATGTGATCTCATGGGAGAGGTGAAAGAACGGATAAAAGCGCAGGCCAAATTAGGGAAAAGACATCTGCGAAATTCCTCTCCGACCCCTTTAGGCAATCGAACCTAGTCCAGGAAATCACTCTGACCCCCATAATGCTATGCAGTACCGAACATTTGCACGAGGTGATCTCTGCTCCAGCCAAATACTTGGTCCAGCTCTCGCTTGAAGGAATTCAGCGAATCAGTGTTCACCGCACAACCCGGCAGCCTGTTCCAGAGACCTACTATTCTCTGAGGAAAGAACCACCTCCTGACATCTAACCTAGATCTGGCCTTATACAACTTATGACCTATGGACCACAACAGAAACTCTGACTGTTAAGGTGCATATATTAACATTTCGAACATGTTGCCCCAGCCATCAAAGAAGCTATATCTTAGTTGACTTATGAACAAAAGGCCTTTTATCTTTTCTGTCAGCCTGACTGTCTTCTGCTGTCAGTTTTGTCTCCAGCCTCCATTTTAGACCCTCACTAGCTGAAACTATGAGGCTGAAATTCCACTGGGATACATCAGTGGCATGTGTTCATTTGCAGCAGTGCACTCTGTGTATTTCCGGTGCACAGAGAGAAACCCCACAAAGCCCCCTCATAAAAACAGACTGCTATTGTGTTCCCAATGTAATTGGAGTCAGACACATGAAGGCCAGAGGCTGGAATTTCCTGGGCTGGGACATAACGTGCAGGTGCAGCTCCTGGCTTACTTTAGCACAATATGAAACAGGAAGCAGAATTGGCCTATTTGCAGCCAACAAGAAGTATACATGCACCTGCACTTCCTGTTGGCTGCAAACTGCCCAATTCTGCTTCCTCTGCTGCATATTTTTTTTAACTTGTTGATGGGATGTGGGCGTCGCTGGCAAGGCCAGCATTTATTGCCCATCCCTAACTGCCCTTGAGAAGGTGGTGGTGAGCCGCCTTCTTGAACCGCTGCAGTTCGTGTGCTGAAGGTACTCCCACAGTGCTGTTAGGATGGTGTGTGACTTGGAGGGGAACTTGGAGGTAGTGGTGTTCCCATGTATCTGCTGCCCTTGTCCTTCAAGGTGGAAGAGGTCGCGGGTTTGGAAGGTGCTGCCGAAGAAGTCTTGGCGAGTTGCTACAGTGCATCTTGTCGATGGTACACACTGCAGCCAAGGTACGCCGGTGGTGGAGGGAGTGAATGTTTAAGGTGGTAAATGGGTGCCAATCAAGCGGGCTGCTTTGTCCTGGATGGTGTCAAGCTTCTTGAGTGTTGTTGGAGCTGCACTCATCCAGACAAGTGGAGAGTATTCCATCACACTCCTTACTTGTGCCTTGTAGATGGTAGAAAAGCTTTGGGGAGTCAGGAGGTGAGACACTCACCGCAGAATACCTAGCCTCTGACCTGCTGTTGTTGCCACAGTACTTATGTGGCTGGTCCAGTTAAGTTTCTGGTCAATGGTGATCCCCAGGGTGTTGATGGTGGGGGATTCGGCGATGGTAATGCCATTGAATGTCAAGGGGCGGTGGTTAGACTCTCGCTTGTTGGAGATAGTCATTGCCTGGCACTTCTGTGGCGCGAATGTTACCTGCCACTTATCAGCCCAAGCCTGAACGTTGTCCAGGTCTTGTTGCATGCGGTCATGAACTGCTTCATTATCTGAGGAGTTGTGAATGGCACTGAACACTGTGCAGTCATCAGTGAACATCCCCATTTCTGACCTTATGAAGGTCATTGATGAAGCAGCTGAAGATGGTTGGGCCTAGGACACTGCCCTGAGGAACTCCTGCAGCAATGTCCTGGGGCTGTGATGATTGACCTTCAACCACCGACACCATCTTCCTTTGTGCTAGGTATGACTCCAGCCAGTGGAGAGTTTTCCACCTGATTCCCATTGACTTCAGTTTTACTAGGGCTCCTTCATGCCACACTCGGTCAAATGCTGCCTTGATGTCAAGGGCAGTCACTCTCACTTCTCATATTGTACTAAAGTAAGCCAGGGGTCTGCCAATTTCCAAGGTGGGGGGAGAGGATAGATCCCTTTTCTGAGAGAGCCCTAGAGGTCATGCTGAAGAATAAAATGGCAAGGAGGCATGCCATTTTTGGATGTAAGGGCAACCTTTTCAATAAGCTGCTGGCACGGCTGGTCAAGCAGGTGAATGCAGTTTCTGCAGTAAAGGGATCATCCTCCCAGATGAGGAAGAAATTCAGCAGCTTGAAGAATTTTGTCAAGGTAAGTGACTGCTATACTACAGTTGTCGTCGTACGTGTGGGATGCCTGCAACACACACATGGACTTTCCCCTCAATCATGGGCCTAATGAGGCTCACGAGTCTCTTCCTCCCCAGCACAGGCCCAGCAGAAAATCCAAAGCAAGTATAAATCAGGTTCAAGACCTCGGTGCCTAGCGCACAGGAGTGGAATTTCAGTCCCCATTTAACATTAAATAAAGTGTCCATAATACCTAACAGTGACAAGGAGTATTTACAAATTTCATAATATAGTCACTCAAGAAGGTCTTAGAAGTTCTAAAAACTTTTACTATTTTTTGCTGAATTACTATTCCCTCAAAAGTTCAATCTATGCCCCACCAACAATTACAACTATGTGGCGGAGACCACATAGGGACAGTAACACAATTCACTATGCATAGCCAATGTTGCTATCGCTCCACGTTATGTACGGAACCTGGTTGGGTTATCGGGGCAGGGTCCCTTTAAGAGTCGTCGATTGTGCGATGATGTCATAGCCCTGCGACGAGGCCGAGTCCCTCAGTCCATGCGGATAGTTAATAAAGCTAACACGCGTTTTTCTTTGCCGCTATGAAAGTCTCGCAGTCTGTTTATTTCCAGCGACTCCTACAACATTATGATACTGCATTTCGGAACATGTTGCCAGTATAAAACTGTTCATTTTAAAATTCCAGGAAAACTTTTCTGATTATTACGTGTGGCTACTTTTGTGTTTCATTATGCAATTTGCTGCTTTTTCTTCAAACACAGATAAATATGAGTGACAGCACAATTCTAGGAAGATAGTTCCATTGCAAAGCAAAGAATAAAGCTAGTCAAGCATATAGAGGATTCCTCATGAGGAACTATAGAATACAGTTCCTATTGCATACTATGATGCTCTGATAACTCATGGGTGACAAAGTCAAGAGTCAGTTATCATTAATGCTACAAGTCAAATGCAGAAATTCACATCCCAAGACTCATTTGTAAGTCTCGCGGACGCAAAGTTAGGGCAAAGTCATGTTTGCAACTTTACCAGTCTGCCTGGGACCTTCACCAATGTCTGGCACAGCTGTGTAGTAAAGACCAGCAACACCAGAAGTGCAATGCTGACCCCCAATGAGTAGCCAAATCCAGCTTGGCAGCCATGACCTATGTGTTGCTGCAAAACCTATTTATATTTTGTGGTATTAGCGAAACCCACTCCCAAGGAGAGTCTTCGTGCCTCCCTTGGCACTGACATCACTTTACAGGGATGCCTCCAATGCCCCTTCTGCCCTCAGATGTAAATGGGGTATTAGTGTAAATTTCAACTGTAAACATGTACAAAATCATTGCACAGATTGTGAAATGGTTCAAGAGACATCAATATGAAACCTTTCTTCACAGTGTTGCCTCTTGTCAAGTATTATCTCCACAAATTATAAGAGATATTTCAAGGAGATATTCACAGAGGGTGGTGAATCTTTGGAATTCTCTACCCCAGAGGGCTGTGGAGGCTCAGTCATTGGGTATATTCAAAACAGAAGTCGATAGATTTCTGACTAGTAAGGGCATCAAGGGATATGGCAATAAGACCAGTGAATGGAACTCAGGCAGAAGATCAGCCATGATCTCATTGAATGGTGGAGCAGGCTCGAAGGGCCGAATGGCCTACTCCTCCTATTTCTTATGTTCTTATATTCTTATAATAGCATGACATTGGAAATGATTAATAAATTAACTGTTGTCTTGTCATTTTTTTCCAGGCACTTTGTCTTTCTTTTTTGTGCCACTCCGGTAACTTCGTTTTGATGTCATATTTGTAAGATCAGGCATTTGTGCTAATATTAAACAAAGCAATGCCAGAAGCTTATCAGCTACACCTTGTTGTGGATTAAAACACATTTCTTACACAACACATAACAGAATAACTAACTCCTAACATAGAAACGTAGAAGATAGGAGCAGGAGTAGGCCATTCGGCCCCTCGAGCCTGCTCTGCCATTCAATGAGATCATGGCTGATCCTCCAAACTCAGTACCCTGTCCCTGCCTTCTCCCCATATCCCTTGATCCCTTTAGCCTTAAGAAATATATCTAACTCCTTCTTGAATATATTTAATGAATTGGCCTCAATTGCCTTCTGTGGTAGAGAATTCCACAGGTTCACCACTCTCTGGGTAAATAAATTCCTCCTCATCTCTGTCCTAAATGGCTTACCCCTTATCTTTAGACTGTGACCCCTGGTTCTGGACTCCCCCGCTATCGGGAACATCCTTCCTGCATCTAGTCTGTCTAGTCCTGTTAGAATTTTATAAGTTTCAATGAGATCCCCTCTCATTCTTCTAAACTTCAGTGAGTATAAGCCCAATCGACCCAATCTCTCCTCATATGTCATTCCTGCCATCCCAGGTATCAGTCTGGTGAATCTTCGCTGCACTTCCTCCATGGCAAGAACATCCTTCCTCAGATAAGGCGACCAAAACTGCACACAATACTCGAGGTGTGGTCTCACCAAGGCCCTGTACAACTGCAGCAAGACATCCTTGTTCTTGTACTCGAACCCTCTCGCTACGAAGGCCAACATACCATTTGCCTTCTTAACCACCTGCTGCACCTGCATGCTTACCTTCATCGACTGGTGCACAAGGACACCCAGGTCTTGTTGCACTTCCCCTTCTCCCAATCTATTGCCGTTCAGGATCTTCTGGATCTATCTTCTGGATCTGCTCATTCCTTCCTAAGTCTGATTATGGGGTTCACACAATCAAGTCACCTGGCTTATTAGCAAGATTCTAGAAAGTTTGCTGCTGCTCTGACAACTTCATTAAACACTCTTTGAAGTAGGTGACCTTAAACATTCTGGCTAGCTCAGTTACAGGACAAAGGTGTCAGCCTTGGCTCAGTGGTAGCACTCTCACCTATCATTCAGAAGGTCATAGGTTCAAACCCCACTCCAGAGACTTGAGCACACAATCCATGCTGACACTTCAGTGCAGTACTGAGGAAGAGCTGCACTGTTAGAGATACCATTTTTTGGATGAGACATTAAACCGAGGCCCTGTCTGCTCTCTCAGGTGGACAAAAAAAATTCCCATGGCACTATTCAAAGAAGAGATGGGGAGTTTATCCAATGACCTAGCCAATATTTATCCCTCAACCACCATCACTAAAAAAAATATTTGGTCACATACCATTGATGTTTGTGGGACCTTGCTGTGTGCAAATTTGCTGCCAGATTTACCTACAACTGTGACTACACTTCAAAAGTACTTCATTGGCTATAAAGCATCTTGGTACGTCCTGGGGTTGTGAAAGGTGCTATATAAATGCAAGTCCATTCCGTTTCAAACAAACAATGTACTTACAAAAATGTAAAGTCCAAGGCTTGGAAATAGCCCATAAAAAGATAAAGCATAATGTAATATGAAACTGAACTTATAGTTGATCATATAAACAGCCAATAATAGCCAATCAGCCCGAGATTTATCAGTCTGGTCAGCTTCAAAGAAGGCTCTTCATGATCTTATTAAATGGCGGAGCAGGCTCGAGGGGCCGATTGGCCTACTCCTGCTCCTATTTCTTATGTTCTTATGTAATTATGGTGTGGACACAGATGCCTTCATAATCTCATCCCAGGTTTCAGCTACACAAGCAAATGGATAAGTTCCAAATCATCTTTGCAGTCTGATTTTGGACCTGCCTCAGATGTGAGTTGCTGTATCTGTTGGTAAATCAGCACTTGTTTTGTAATTTAATAATGTTGCACAAGCATTCAGGCCTTTGGGCCAACCAGTCATATCTTGTTGGTGTTATAGTGTCTGACAATCTTAACGTGCCAGCTCTTTCTGAATCAATCTGCGTGAAGCAGGTGTAAAAAAGGAAGGTAATCAATTATAAATATTGCCTGTAGAATGTTACCAATCTGGGCTTGGAATATGAGCAACTCCATTATTACTTGTGTTTTTTTTTAATTGATTGTGCATAAAACAAGAAAATGCAGGAAATACACAGCAGGATGATCCACATCTGAAAAGAGAAAAAAAATTGAAAATGTTATGTTTAGACACTTCACCCAGGGCTGGAGACAACTAATATAATCTTCAAGGACAGAAATGTCCTTTTGGCAATGGTTTTCTATTTTTGTCTTGTAATGATTCCATTTGTACCTACTTATGTGATATCATGACAGAGTTTGATCTTCCCAGTACCATTCTCTTGATTGACAACTTCAACTATCAGCTTGAAAATTATTTGGAAACAGACCAGCATAGCTTTCTGCACTACCTCCACAGCTACTAATGATCTTTCAAACACGTTGTTCATTCTTTAAACAGAGGTAATGCCCATGAGATCTAGCATTGACCAAAGCACCAGTTAATGAATTGACCATTTCTTAGACTGTATTCAAAACCTGGATCCTACTTGGGGGAGGGGATAATTATAGGACTTTAGTCATATCTGAGAAGCACTTTGGACCAACCAAGCAGAGTTCAACAGGGCTCTTCTGATGGGCAATGAATTGAATTAAGCTATAATTCAACTGATTGGCATATCCCTCGGCAGTGTTTGAATTGATAGACTTTAGTTATGCACTTTTGTAACTACCCTACATTGTATAAGTGGGCAATTCAGGATCAGCTTATTCCTGTAGCCAGGAGGTCTCAGCAGGTATGTACTGTACCTGGCAAGCATCTAACCAATGAGTAGCAACAACTTTACTCTGGAAGATGATTACCAACAATTTTTCTGTAACTTTTCAAGATCTCCCATTGGGAGTAAGTTGTCCTTGGGAAACAACAAGCTCAATGTAACTGAAGTATCTTCAGACCACTATATCATCAGTGTAAACTTGATACTTTTCTGTGATGGTTTTTCTCTAATCTTCCCAGTGTGCCTAATTTTGAACCTGAACTTGATATATTTGGTTCAAAAACAACAGCCACGCGACCTCCACCTCCGATACTTGAGGAAAAAAAGTGACTTAACATTTCTTGGTCTACGGTAAATTTCTGCCTCCCCATTCTAGTTCTCCTAGTGGGGTTGGATGCAGATCCTAAGGTCCACTTCTGCTGGGTACCCCTCAAAATGGGTGTCCTTTTGGTGTTGGGGGAGGAAAATGAGGCGAGGGCCAATATTGCTCCCTCATGTGTCATTAAGCATAGCTGCACCTTCTGAGGGCACAACTTCTCTGCATCCCCCTTTCCAGGAGAACCCCATGAAATCCCTGGGCAACGTAAAGGGAGAGAAAACCCAGTGTAATGGTTCTCTGCCTCTATTTTACGACTATGGGCTGTGCATTGCCTGGGTGCAAAGGAGAAGAAAATAGACTCACACATCTTTTGCATTGGCTGGCTGAACTAACAGGAATGAAAAAGATATGCTTTACTTGAATACTTATTAACCTGATGATACTGGAAATTCAGCTATGACATGAATTCCAGTATATTTTCTCCTGCTCATCTGCGATTCTTTAATGGACAGAAACTGTACATGTTATAGAGGCTCAGGAATTTTCTCCAATGTGTCAACCAGTTTGCAAAGGTGAGAGAAAACAGAGAGAAATGTTCAGAAATTATTCCAAGTGTAGTCATTAACATGTTATAATTTTTTCCCCTACGAGACATGAGGTCAATGTGTCATGAAAAACTGGGAAAGTCCTACATGATATATGCCTAGTGTTTAAAGTAGCATGTAAAGCGTAGAAAAATAACAGAATTACTGGAAGTTTAAAGACTGCAGTTAATGTGGATTTAAATAGTTAGTTATGCAATCAAGCCACTCAATTGTTAAAGAAAAAATCAAACTGGCAACATTATAATATGATGACACAGCATCTCAATAACTTTAAATGATTAGCTTGACACAAAACAGGAAAAAATGTGTTTAAGTAAGGACATCCCACATCCTGGTCAAGGTTGTGGTCTGCATCATAAAGTAAGTCAGAAATCTTGTTATTGTTGCAAATATGTCTGAATGAACAAAGAAACCGTACTTTAGGCTGTGGATGTTTCAGAATGAACATAAAGTAAGTTAGAAGTCTTGTTCTTATTGCAAATATGCCTGAATGAACAAAGAAACAGTACATTAGGCTGTGGATGTTTCAGAATGAACCCTTTGAGGCTCCCCCACTATCTCAACAAGTTTATTCAGTAAGTAGCTGAACAGGAAGGTGTTAGATCCAATCCCTAATCTATGTTGAGTTAGCAGGGCCACTACAGTTTGCCTCAGTGTCCAGACTAGGGTAGAAAATATTAGCCAAGATTCCTACTCCTAATTGCTATTCAGCAACTCCTGTTGGAAGTACATGTGTATGGGAAGTTGTGCAAAAGCTTGGGTTGAGTTGCCGTTCCCTTCATGGTTGAACAACCTGTTTGCACTCACTTCAAGTCTCACACATGAATTATGGTCATGATACCAAAGGGGCTTCAGTGCCCGTGGAATCAACGCATTCAGGAGAGTAGGCGAGGAGAGAAAAATGGAGAGAGAAAATTGGAAAGGAAAAACAATGAGGATCTACCTTCTGCTTAATTTTCATAACAGAATTTCATCAATTGTCCATGAACAGCAGACAATTGGCTTTCTTAGAACTGAGACAAAACCAAACCTCTACCTGATACAGTAATTGCTGAAGCATATAAGTTTTAAATATGTGAAACGATGATTTACACTGTGTGAGGTACTCCTGGGAATATTGGTGTCATCTTAGATTTCTACAAACTGAAACAAACCTTGGTCAATGCATATTACAAAAGGATTAGAACAAAATTTGAGCCAGCACAATTGTCAATTTGGTACCACTTGGTTTTTCAAACAGATACACTCAGTGGTAGCTGGTGACATTTTGGTCAGGTGAGGCATATGCTTTACAACAACAACAACAACAACAACTTGTATTTATATAGCGCCTTTAACATAGTAAAATGTCCCAAGGCGCTTCACAGGAGTATTATAAGACAGAAAATTTGGCACTGAGCCACATAAGGAGAAATTAGGGCAGATGACCTAAAACTTGATCAAAGAGATAGGTTTTGAGGAAAGGAGGAAAGAGAGGCAGAGAGGTTTAGGGAGGGAATTCCAGAGCTTAGGGCCTAGGCAACAGAAGGTACAGCCACCAATGGTTGAGCAATTATAATCAGGGATGCTCAAAAGAGCAGAATTAGAGGAGCGCAGATATCTCGGGGAGGGTTGTGGGGCTGGAGGAGATTACAGAGATAAGAATGGGTGAGGCCATGGAGGGATTTGAAAACAAGGATGAGAATTTTGAAATTGAGGTGTTGCTTAACCGGGAGCCAAAGTAGTCAGCGAGGAGTGATGGTGCGAGTTAGGACACGGGCAGCCGAGTTTTGGATGACCTCAAGTTTACGTAGGGTAGAACGTGGGAGGCCAGCCAGGAGTGCGTTGGAATAGTCAAGTCTAGAGCAAATTAATTACTTTTGAAGTGTAGTCACTGTTTTAAATTAGGAAATGCGGCAGCCAATTTGGGCACAGCAAGATCCCACAAACAGCAATGAGATAATGAACGGATCATCTGATTTTTTAGGTGTTGGCTGAGGGATTAATATTGGCCAGGACACCAGGAGAGCTCCAAAGCTCTTCAAAATAGTGCATGGGACCTTTTACATCCAACTAAGAAGGCAGACAAGACCTTAGTTTGTCATCTGAAAGACAGCATCTCTGACAGTGTAGCCTCAGTACTGCACGGAAGTGTCAGCCTGGATTATATGCTCAAGACTCTGGAGTGGGACCTGAGCCCGCAACCTTCTGACTCAGAGGCGAGAGTGCTACTCACTGAGCCACAGCTGATGGTTATGGCTATGAGCCTGAGTCCGAGACACAACTACAATATTTGCACTGGATGTCTAGGTGAGCCAGTTCCTCACTGGCCTCACCTAACGAGACGCCTCTGTATATAAGATCATAAGAATTAGGAGCAGGAGTAGGCCATACGGCCCTTCGAGCCTGCTCTGCTATTCGATAAGATCATGGCTGATCTTCGATCTCAACTCCACTTTCCCACCCAATCCCCATATCCCTTGATTCCCCTACAGTCCAAAAATCTAATTGTCTCAGCTTTGAATATACTTTACTTCAAATCATTTCAACAAAATGGTTTCAGTAGATGGTAAATTACTTTTAATTTCAGACAGATAGAAATTGTTATCGAGTTAACTTACAAATAAAATAGAGCCACCCCTTGACAGATCATCCGAACACCTGAAAACTGAGTATTGCTGGCGCAGAGTTGGGTTTTTTGCTCAGTGACTGGCCAGCAATTGCCCACGTAAGTCTTACAGTTGATGCAAGCAGGCATAGGGGGATATCTAAGCCTTAAATTAAACATTTACATATCCAAAATTATGCACATACATTTTATTAAATTAGTTTATGCAAATATTGGCCCGGATTACAGTTTTAATGATGTGTGAAATTATCAAAAAAAATTAAATTTTTATACAGTTTGGTGGAATGAAGGTAATTCTGATTAAAATTAAATTTCTGTTAATTATATAATTTTTACATTTCGGGATTCCATTGCATATCATTAGGGGATTCTCTTCGTAAATGATTACAATGGAATTCTCCTGTGTCATTGGAGGACTGGGCCCATGACATCCCAGGTACACTTCCGAACCGCCTGCGTCCCTGGGATCCGTGGGCCATCACGCTGCCGTCTGCCTCGAGGCCTGAGACCGCAACTTTCCGCAGCCTGGCCGCCAGCAGGTAATTTTGTAAATGTTTCATGGGTCGGAGTGTACTCCAGAGGTGTGCTTCCGACCGCAATTTCAAGGCCAATAACTTTCACAAGGGAATTAGATAAATACTTGAAGGGGAAAAAATTGCTGGGCTATGGGGAAAGAGCAGGGTAGTGGGACTAATTGGCTGGCTCTTTCAAAGAGCCGGCACAGGCACGATGGACCGAATGGCCACCTTCTGTGCTGTATCATTCCACGATTCTAACTATACTTAAGTTGCAACCACCTGTAACAGCAAGTTACCAGTATTTCTCAATAATGGAAAGAAGAACTTTGTCATCTACCAGGAATGTATTTGTGCCATGACCACAAATAGCAAACGATGAAACTGCCTACACCTGAGGTAGTACTGGTAATTTTCCTTGCTAAGCAAGAATGCTTCATATATTAGTTTCACTAATAACACGTCACAAATACTGACCTACCATTCCAACCTTGCACTCACATAAAACATTACACATAGTTGCATGTAGGGATTGAAAGCTAAAATTAGTTATCAGCCATAGTTCCATTCGTCGTTCTCCTATTATTAAATGAGCAATCATTCCCATTATAACAACAACAACTTTGTGAAGCCCCTTTAACACAGTAAATGTCCCATGATAATTTACAGAGGTGAGGGAGAAAAAATTTAAGAGGAATAGATAAGGCGGAGGATGGTGAGCTATGAAGGGAGTGATTAGGAGAAGTGACTGAAAGCTTGGTTAATCATAGAATCATAGCAGCATAGAAATTTACGGCACAGAAGGAGGCCATTCAGCCCATCGTGTCTGCGCTGGTCGCAAAAGAGCTATCCAGCCTGATCCCACTTTCCAGTTCTTGGTCCGTAGCCTTGCAGGTTATGTCACTTCAAGTGCATATCCAAGTACTTTTTATATGTGATGAGGGTCTCTGCCTCTACCATCCTTTCAGGCATTGCGTTCCAGACCCCCACCACCCTCTGGGTGAAAACATTTCTCCTCAACTCCCCTCTAATCCTTCTACCAATTACTTTAAATCTATGCCCCCTGGTTATTGACCTCTCTTGTAAGGGAAATAAGTCCTTCCTATCCACTCTATCCAGGCCCCTCAAAATTTTATACGCCTCAATTAAGCCTCCCCTCAGCCTCCTCTATTCCAAAGAAAACAACCCCAGCCATCCAATCTTTCCTCAGCTGAAATTCTCCAGTCCTGGCGACATCCTCGTAAATCTCCTCTGTACCCTACTAGTGGCCTAACTAGTGTTTTATACAGTTCCAGCATAACCTCTCTGCTCTTATATTCGATGTCTTGTGGTTAATAAAGGAAAGTATCCTGTATGCCTTCTTAACCACCTTATCTACCTGTCCTGCTGCCTTCAGGGATCTGTCGACATGCACTCGAAGGTCCCTCTGTACCTCTATATTTCTCAGTATCTTACCATATATTGTGTATTCTCTTGACTTGTTAGACCTCCCCAAATGCACTACCTCACACTTCTCTGGATTTAATTCCATTTGCCACATTTCTGCCCACCTGACCTGTCATTGATATCTTCCTGCAGTCTACAACTTTCTCCCTCACTATCAACCACACGGCCAATTTTTGTATCATCTGCAAACTTCTTAATCATACCCCTACACTGAAGTCTAAATCATCGATATATACCACAAAAAGCAGGGGACCCAGTACTGAGCCCTGCGGAACCCCACTGGAAACAGCCTTCCAGTCACAATAACAGCCGTTGACTATTACCCTTTGTTTCCTGCCACTGAGCCAATTTTGGATCCAACTTGCCACTTTCCCTTGGCTCCCGTGGGCTTTTATTTTTTAGATCAATCTGCCATGTGGTACCTTGTCAAAGGCCTTGCTAAAATCCATGTAGACTACATCAAATGCACTACCCTCATCGACCCACCTCGTTACCACCTCAAAAAATTCAATCAAGTTAGTCAGACATGCCCTTCCCATAACAAATCCATGCTGACCGTCCTTGATTAATCCGTGACTTACTAAATGATAATTTATAATGTCCCTAAGAAATTTTTGCAATAATTTTCCCACCACCGAAGTTAGGCTGACTGGTCTGTAATTACTCAGTCTATCCCTTTCTCCCTTTTTAAACAATGGCAAAATGTTAGCAGTCCTCCAGTCCTCTGGCACCATGCCTGTAGCCAGAGAGGATTGGAAAATGATGGTCAGAGCCTCTGCTATTTCCTCCCTTGCCTCTTTTAACAGCCTGGGATATATTTCATCCAGGCCTGGCGATTTATCTACTTTCAAAGATGCTAAACCTCTTAATACTTCCTCTCTCACTACGTTTATCCCGTCTAATATTTCACACTCCTCCTCCTCAACTACAATGTCTGCCTCATCCCTCTCTTTTGTGAAGACAGATGCAAAGTATTCATTAAGAACCATACCCACGTCTTCCCCTTCCACACATAGGTTACCTTTTTGGTCTCTAATAGGCCCTACTCTTTCCTTAGTTATTCTTTCACTCTTTATGTATTTATAAAACATCTTTGGGTTTTCTTTGATTTTACTTGCCAATATATTTTCATGCCCTCTCTTTGCTTTCCTAATTTCCTTTTTCATTTCACCCCTGCACTTTCTATACTCCTCTAGGCTTTCTGTAGTATTGAGCTCTCGGTAGCTGACAAAAGCTTCCCTTTTTTTTCCTTATCCTACCCTCTATGCTTCTTGACATCCAGGGGGCTCTAGATTTGGGAGTCCCACCCCTTTTCTTTGTGGGAACATATTTGCTGTGGACCCTCACTATCTCCTCCTTGAATGCCTCCCACTGCTCTGACACTGATATACCTTCAAGTAAATGTTTCCAGTCCACTTTTGCTAAATCACATCTCAGCTTAGTAAAATTTGCCTTTCCCCAATCGAGAACTTTTACACCTGGTCTATCTTTGTCCTTTTCCATAACTATGCTAAATCTAACAATTATGATCACTACGACCAAAATGCTCTCCGACCAATACCCCTTCCACCTGCCCAGCTTCATTCCCTAAAACTAAGTCCAGAATCACCCCTTCAATTGTTGGGCTTGTTACATACTGGCTAAAAAAAGTTCTTCTGAATGCATTTTAAGAATTCTGTGCCCTCTATTCCTTTTACACTAATTCTATCCCAGTTAATATTAGGGTAGTTGAAATCCCCTACTATAACTGCCCTAATGTTTTTGCACTTCTCAGAAATTTGCCAACATATTTGTTCTTCTATCTCCCTCTGATTATTTGACTATAGTACACTCCCAGCATTGTGACTGACCCTTTTTTGTTCTTTAGTTCAACCAATATGGCCTCATTTGATGATCCTTTTAATGTATCATCCCACCTCACAGCTGTAATTGTTTCTGTAGTGTATGTACCTTTAAGAGAGAACTACTTTTACAGCTCCTGTATACTGTAGTACCGGCAGTGACCACACCTGTATATAAGCCTTGAGCATGCCTCTGTACTGTTAGTCTTTAGACTACCCTCCTCCAGTAAACACCTGTTGATTGTTAATCTACAGCCTCCGTCTAGTTATTGAAGAACACCATACCTTAAGAGTTACGGATTCAACAGTGGCGACGAGGTCAATTCGAATCTACCTGCAACTCTGCATTTCCTTCCAAGGATTCGCTCCGGGAGGACGGTGGAAGAAAGTCGAGGCCAGAAGCACGGGCGTCGACCACTAGCAACCGCCCAGTCATCCGGCAGAGAGAGTGAACATCGCAGGGGAGGCTGTTGAGAGCTGGGCTTGGTTCTCCAGCCACGACGATCCAGCAACAGACTGGCAACAGGTACAGCGCAGACCCTTCCCGGACAGCAGCGGCTGGAGCCGACCGATGGCACAGAAAAGGCCGAGCAGCGTCAATGGGGTGAGAGAGAGGGTAGAGCGCACAGGGCGCAGCCGGGGGTTGAAGACCGAGCGGCGTCGACGGAAAACAAAAAGAGAGAGAGGGTAAAGCACAGCCGGGGTTCAGGACCGAGTGGCGGCAACGAGTGAGGCGCACAGGAGAACGCGCAGAGCGCAGCCAGGGCTCAAGGGCTGAGCAGCATCTGCGGGGAAAGAAAGGGAGCGCGGGAGACGCCATTTGAGCTGCGGAGAAGAAGGGAGAGCACGCCATTTGAGCCGCGGAGAAGAAGGGAGAGCGCGGGAGACGCCATTTTAGAAAGTCTAACCACACCCAGGGATGCCAAAGAGTGGCAGTGTCACTGCGTTCGACAATGAAGTCGAAGATTGGGCGACATATGTGGAACGCATTGAGGTGTACTGCAAGGCGAATGAAGTGCCAGATGCCAGGAAAGCACTGGTTTTGTTAAATTCCATGGGTGCAAAAACGTATGGCTTACTGCGAAACCTAATAACCCCAGAGAAGCCAATGGATAAGGATTTCAAAAGCATAGTGGAAATCCTACAGGACCACTTAAACCCCACACCGCTGCTGATAGCAGAAAGATTTAAGTTCCACAAAAGGAACCAGCAGAAAGACGAAAGTAATGCTGAGTATTTAACGGAACTGCGCAAGCTATCGAAACACTGCCAGTTTGGAATGGGACTAGCAGATACGTTAAGGGACAAGTTTGTGTGTGGGCTTCAAAGTGAAGGAACCCAGAAACGGCTTCTATCAGAAAAGGATCTTACGCTGGACAAGGCTTTCAGCATGGCAGTATCACACGAAGCAGCCGCACGGGGTGCTGCAGAGATACAACGGAGACCGCAAGAATATGGCACCAATGAAATGTCATATGGAGCAGGGAAGTGTTATCGCTGCGGCAGAACAACACACGACCAGAAAGATTGTTGGTTCAAGGACCAAGTCTGCAGACAGTGTGGAAAAGCAGGACACATAGCAAGAGTCTGCAGGTCAGGGAAGAAAACCAACAGCAAGCAATCTCCACAGGAGAAGTACAAAAAGGTACATAAGGTGATGGACAGTAGTTCAGACGAACAGAAAAGTGATACAGACTCTGGAAGCAAGGAGCTGGGTTGTCTGAAACTACATAAGGTAACCAAAATGGAGGATCACCAGACTATCTGGGTCACGCTCAAGATAGACGGAGTCCAAGTGAAAATGGAATTGGACACAGGATCAGCCCTAACAGTCATAAACCAAAGGGACTACAAGCGGCTATTTTCACATATACCCTTGAAAGCTACAGAGGTTGTCTTGAAGACGTACACGGGTCAAAAAGTCTACCCCAAAGGAAAAGTAAGGGTGAAAGTGATATACAAAGGCCAGGAAATACCTAAAATGGACCTATACGTATTGCTAGATGGAGGCCACCACTACTAGGACGTGAATGGATCCGGAAGATACAATTAGATTGGCATTCCATACAGGCATTGAAGGTTGAGGCCAAAAAGGATGACGACGTCACACCTGGACGACTGTCAAAAATGCTAACTGACGCGCAAGAAGTGTTCCAGGAGGGACTCGGAACACTAAAAGACATAACAGCAATGATTAAAATAGAGGAAAATGCAACCCAAAGTTTGTTAAGGCCAGACCGGTTCCTTATGCGATCCGACCAGCCGTCGAAGCAGAGCTGGAAGGGTTGGAACGTTCAGGAGTACTGTCCAAAGTAGACTGGAGTGAGTGGGCTACACCCATCATTCCTGTAATGAAGAGGTCGTTGAGTAATACGCCTGGGGAACCAAAGAAGGTCCGCATCTGTGGGGATTTTAAGGTGACAGTGAACCCAGTCCTTCACACGGTACAATATCCGCTTCCACGGATTGAAGATATTTTCGCCTCGCTATCTGGAGGTAAACGCTTCACTAAGATTGATCTGGCCCAGGCGTACCTGCAAATGGAGGTAGAAGAAGCCTCGAAACAATACCTCACGATCAACACTCATAAAGGTCTCTACCAATACAACCGGCTGGTGTTCGGGGTAGCATCGGCTCCGGCTATTAGACAAAGGGCAATGGATCAAGTCCTGCAAGGGATTTCAGGGACCCAGTGTTATTTGGATGACATCCTGGTCACGGGCGAAAATGACAGTGATCACCTCGCCAACCTGGAGAAGGTGCTCACTAGATTAAAGGAATATGGGCTACGAGCTAATCGCCACAAGTGCGAGTTTTTCCAGAAGCAGATCTCGTATTGTGGCCACGTTATTGATGAAGAGGGGTTACATAAGTCCCCTGAAAAGATTGAGGCAGTAGTCAAGGCTCCAGCACCGGAAAATGTGTCACAACTGAGGTCGTTCCTCGGGCTGGTGAACTACTACCATAAGTTCTTACCAAATTTATCTACAGTATTACACCCACTGAACACCCTACTGCAAACGGGGGTACCATGGAAGTGGAATGACGAAAGTAAACGAGCTTTCCAGAAGTGCAAAGAATTGATCACATCAAAAGAGGTGTTGGCCCATTTCAACCCAGCACTACCAATTCGGTTGGCGTGTGATGCATCACCCTATGGTATTGGAGCGGTGCTGTCGCACAAATCCCCAGACGGGTTGGAGAGGCCAGTAGCCTTTGCGTCTCGGTCACTAACCTCAGCCGAGCGCAACTATGCCCAGATTGACAGGGAGGCCCTCAGCCTAGTATGGGGAGTAAAAAAATTCAACCACTATCTGCATGGGCAGAAGTTCACCTTGCTGACTGACCACCAACCACTTGTCTCCATCTTTAATCCAAAGAAGGGCGTTCCGGTGATGACTGCGCAACGGCTACAAAGATGGTCCCTTTTTCTAGGGGCGAACCAATATGAAATAGAGTATAAGGGCACGAAACAGCATGGAAACGCTGATGGGCTATCACACCTGCCACTGCCTACTGTGGAGGAAGCACCAGCAGTGGACCCTATCGAAATATTTTATTCGTCGATAATTGAACGCTTGCCAGTAACTAACGCGGATATAGAGAAGGAGACCCGAAATGATCCGACACTGTCTCGGGTATACGATTTGACGGTGAAGGGATGGCCAACACATGGCGACTCACTGTTGCCAGCATTCTCATCCAGAAGAGAACAGCTGTCGGTATGCCAGGGGACAGTGATGTGTGGATCCCGAGTGGTAATTCCACCCAAGTTAAGGGAGAGAGTGCTCAATGAGCTTCACAAAGGCCATCTGGGAGGGGTGAAAATGAAAAGCCTTGCTAGGGCTTATGTGTGGTGGCCGGGGATCGATCAACAAATCGAGGACCTAACAAAGAACAAGACACTCAGGAAAGGCGCTATCCAGAAAGGATCAGGAAGCCGCCCCAAAGACTGAATCTATAAATGGACTATTTCAGTTAAATGTGCATGTTAAAGTGTTAACTGTTATTTGAATGTTATGGGTACTGTTAATCTAAAAGGGGAGGAATTGTAGTGTATGTGCCTTTAAGAGAGAACTACTTTTACAGCTCCTGTATACTGTAGTACCGGCAGTGACCACACCTGTATATAAGCCTTGAGCAGGCATCTGTACTGTTAGTCTTTAGACTACCCTCCTCCAGTAAACCCCTGTTGATTGTTAATCTGCAGCCTCCGTCTAGTTATTGAAGAACACCATACCTTAAGAGTTACAGATTCAACAGTTTCCTTAACCAATATTGCCACCCCCAATTAAGCCATGTTTCAGTAATAGCTGCGATATCATACTTCCACGTGTCAATCAGCTCATCTGCCTTATTCACTAGGCTCCTTGCATTGAAGTATATGCCATTAAGCACTGTCAAACCCCTTTGATGTCTATTTTCTAGCCTTTGCTTCCTATGCCTTCTAAACTCACTTACTAATTTACTGCCTTCCATTTCCAGCTTTGCCTCTCTCCCAACTAAATCTACGCTCAGATTCTCATTCCCCTACCAGGCTAGTTTAAACCCTTCCCAACAGCACTAGCAAACCCCCCACGAGCTTGAACTCCTCCAGCTGATGACACTTCCTGCACATGTGGTTGTCCAGGACACGAGAAGCATCCTGGACTTCTCACATGGCACAGAATGTGCATTCGACGGGACTGAATTCCCTGCCATGCCTCTGTTTATTAGACTAGTAACTAAACTTCTTAGCTGACCTAACTTAGAGAGAAAAAGACAAAGGTAATTCTCACCAATCAATCACCTACCTGTGGTCCTGTGACATCATTCCTTGATGTTTTTATTTGTTTTTTTTTGGTTTCGCCAAATACATCTCGCCGCCTCCGCTGCTGCCGGCTCCCGCTCAGGCCCACGCTCTGTCTGTTAAGAAGGTGGATTTTCCTAAGGTTTTTAAAGGTGGGAAGAGAAGTAGAAAGGCTTGGGGAGGGAAATTCAAAGAGTAGAGCCAAGGCAGCTGAAAGCTCTGTCACCAATGTGGGCGAAAGAAATGGGGCTGGACAAAAGGCCAGAGTCGGCGTACTGACGGGTACAGGAGGGGATGTAAAGCTCGAGGACGCTTCAGACGTAGGGTGAGGTGAGAACACGAGGGGATTTTAAGATAAGGAAAAGTATTTTAAATTCAAAGCAATGGGCGACTGGAGGCCAATGTAGGTGAGCGAGAACCAAGGTGATGAGATAATGGAACTTAGTGTGGAACAGATTAACGGCAGCTGTGTTTTTGAAACAGTTGACGTTTACAGAGGATGAAAGCTGGGAAGTCAGCAAAGAGGATATTAAACAATCAGGCTTAGAGATGACAAAAGCATGAATAAAAGTTTCAGAAATGGAGGGGCTAAGTTAGGAGCATAGGTGGGCAATGTTGTGGAGATGGAAATAAGCAGTGTTGGTAATGGTAGGATTTACTGTCACCTCTGCTCAGTCAGAGCTGCTTGTAACAAACAGGAGAAAGGTAAAGAAATTGATTTTTTTTTAAACTATGCCTTTTAAATGAAAATCAAACAGGTGTCCACTGCATGTCATTTATGGCTTTCAGCAGGAAACCCTGTACCGCATCCTGTGCTCTGCACCGATGGAAATATCTTATGCTTCCCTCGTGCTATCAGTAGTGCTGGATGGAAAGTGGTTCTTAATTATACCAAAATCACATCAGGATTCTGTTTCTTTTTGTCCAACAACAACAGCGACTTCCATTTATATAGCATTATTTATTTATTCACATTACGATTACACTTTTTTTCCGCTTGATGAATTACTGAGCTGTGATTTTAACTGCTGAGATGTGAACTGAAATCCTCAATGGTGGACCTCACAGTACTGGCAACAGGAAACTACTGTGTTCTCATGCTTTCATAATAAGTATCTTGCGCAAAAACAAATTCCTCTGTTAAAGGCACTAATAGATGACATTCAGAAATTCAACCCTTTTGAGGTTTTTGATGGGGCTTGTTGTGAAAAATTCTTCTTGCATTTGTGGTACAACCACTTATCTGAGTGTGATTTATCCTTTGATAATGCACCCCATAAGTCTCACGCTCTCTTCGCGCCCCCTCACACCACATAACATCAATTGGACTCTGTTAATTGAAATCTTGTATTATTGGGATCTAGTGGTTGCTTGGTGAAAATTCTTAAAACTTGTATTGTCCCTTTATGTTCATCCTTTTAGATATTTTAGCAGCATTTTCCTGTACAGCGAAAGAAAATATAAATTTTGAAACCAGTGTTTTGGCTGGACAACAGACTGGAATTGCTGTTTGCAAATTAGTCTAATTATGACTCTGCACCTAATTTAGATGTGTGTAATGCTGCTCCAGAATAAACAGGTTAGGTTGCATGAGCCAAAACCACAGAAGTGCACCTTCAAAGCACCAGATGCGATTTCCATTTTACACACCTCACCCTGGGAATATCAGAACTCATTTCATTTCTGACCTTTGAAATTCTCCAGAGAGAGCCGATCTTTTCAGTCATCTCACAATAAGATGGATTTTAATCCATTTTTATAAAGCTCAGGGCATTTTAAATAAATGAAAAGAAGAGGGCAGCAACACTGCTGAAAATACCTGAACTCCGAGAGTCCACAAAACTACTTGTAGTAGTTAGTATATTATATGTACTGCTGGGAATGTTTTGTAAGAGACTGGAGGATATAAAAAGGAATGGAATACATTTGATTTAGGATAATTGTTGAGTCTGTGTTTCCAAATGTAGTTATGCTGAATAACTGGACACAGACTACAGAAATAATTAAACAGGTCTTTAGTAATTGAGGGTCAGGGCTGAACTGGAATACACTTTGCTCCACAGGGTTTATATACCGGTGTGGTCACCACCGGTACTACAATGTACAGGAGCCATCAAAAAGTAGTCCATCACCTTAAGGTATCCTCTTAAGGTGGTACAGGTTACATACACTACAATTCCTCCCCTTTTAGCTTAACAGTGTACACCCCAATTTAAACATTACATGGATAACATATATACAACTTTCACACAAAACTGTTCAAAGATTCAGTCTCTGAGGAGGCCTCCTGATCCGGGCCGGATAACGCCTTTCAGGGGTCTCTGGTTCTCGTTGCTGGGGTGACTCGTCCATTTGATCTCCTATGGATTGAACATCATCATGTACGTTCGAGTCTGAGGTAGATGCTACAGGCTCAATAACCTCTTCAACTGGTGTCTCTGCCGTAGACATGGGGTCGATCCTTGTTCTCGATTCCACAAGTTGGTCAGCATGACGTCGTATTACGTTCTCTCCAACGTCTACCATGTACATCAAGGGTCCTTGTCGGGCACGAATTGTTCCGGATTGCCATTTATCATTCCTATAGTCCCTGGCCAACACTGGTTGTCCTATTTCGAAACTCCGAGTGGCCTTGTTATTTACGTGCTGGAATTGCTTGTTTTTGACTTCCCTACGCACATTGGGTTTTAACAAATCCAACCGGGACCGCAACCTCCTGTTATAGAACATTATGGCAGGGCTTTGATTTGTCACTGCATGCGTGGCGTTTCGATATGCCATCAGGAAATTGTCCACCTTGTGTTGTAGTGGAATATGGTCTTCGCTCATGGCCTTTATCGCCTTTTTGAACGTTTGTACAAATCTCTCGGCCAACTCATTTGTAGCCGGATGATATGGGGCAGATGTATAGTGTTTCGCCCCATTCTTTTTCATGAATTTCTGGAATTCTTCTGACACGAACTGTGGTCCGTTGTCTGAACATATTTGTTCCGGCAACCCATTCCTTGCAAATATGGTTCTTAGAACTGCGATCGTCTTTTCAGAGGTAGTGGTCGACATCTTAATCACTTCTGGCCATTTAGAATGTGCGTCTACTGCTATCAAAAACATGGAATCCATGAATGGACCTGCAAAGTCGATATGCACACGTTGCCATGGGGTTGAAGGCCATTCCCACGGATGCAGCGGTGCAATTGGAGGTGCGTTTTGAACTTTTTGGCACCCTGAGCAGCTTTTAGTCAGATCCTCTATTTGTTTGTCGATACCTGGCCACCACACATAAGCCCTAGCAAAGCTTTTCATCTTGACTGCCCCCAGATGACCTTCATGCAATTCCTTCAGAACTCTCTCCCTTAATTTAGGAGGAATAATCACCCTTGTTCCATACATCAATGTTCCTTGACAGACGGACAGCTGTTCTCGTCTGGCTGAGAATGCCGGTAACAGTGGGTCGCCATGTGCTGGCCATCCCTTCACTGTCAAATCGTAGACCCGAGACAGTGTCGGGTCGTTTCGGGTCTCTCTCTCAATACCCGCATTGGTGACTGGTAAGCATTCGATGATGGTCGAGTGAAATATCTCGACAGGGTCAACTGCCGGTGCCTCTTCCGCTGTCGGTAGTGGCAGGCGCGACAGCCCATCAGCATTACCATGTTGCTTTGTACCTTTGAATTCGATATCATATTGATGTGCCCCTAGGAAAAGGGACCATCTCTGAAGCCTCTGCGCCGCCATAACCGGAACACCCTTCTTAGGGTTAAAAATGGAAACCAACGGCTGGTGATCTGTCAGCAGCGTAAACTTTTGGCCTTGCAGGTAATGGTTAAATTTCTTAACTCCCCACACGAGGCTGAGAGCCTCCCTATCTATCTGAGCATAGTTGCGCTCTGCGGAGGTCAATGATCTGGATGCGAACGCGACTGGCCTTTCCAAGCCATTTGGAAACTTATGTGAGAGCACTGCCCCGATACCATATGGAGAAGCATCACAAGCTAAGCGAATAGGCAGCGTTGGGTTAAAGTGAGCCAACACTTCCTTAGAGGTGATCAGTGCCTTGCTTTTTTGAAAAGCCCGCTTACAATCATCGCTCCACTTCCATGGTATTCCCATTTGCAAAAGAGTGTTCAGCGGGTGTAACACCGTGGATAAATTTGGAAGAAACTTGTGGTAATAGTTAACCAACCCAAGGAACGACCTCAACTGGGATACATTTTCCGGAGCGGGAGCTTTCACAACAGCTTCGATCTTGTCAGGTGACTTATGGAGCCCCTCCTGGTCAATGACGTGGCCGCAGTACGAGATTCGCTTTTGAAAGAACTCACATTTCTGGCGATTAACTCTGAGCCCATATTCTTTCAATCTGGTGAGCACCTGCTCCAAATTCGCGAGGTGATCCTTATCATCATCTCCTGTAATCAGAATGTCGTCCAGGTAGCATTGTGTGCCTGGAATTCCCTGCAATACCTGCTCCATGGCCCTTTGCCAAATCGCTGGAGCCGATGCCACTCCAAAAACCAGTCTATTATACCGATATAAGCCCTTATGTGTGTTGATCGTGAGATACTGGCGTGACGCTTCATCAACTTCCATCTGTAGGTACGCCTGCGCCAGGTCTATCTTGGTGAAGTGTTTCCCGCCAGACAGCGAAGCGAAGATATCTTCAATCCGCGGAAGCGGATATTGCACCGTGTGAAGAACCGGATTAACAGTGATCTTGAAATCGCCACAGATGCGAACCTTCCCAGGTTCCCCCGGCTTGTTGCTCAACGAACGCTTCATGACAGGAACAATGGGTGTGGCCCATTCGCTCCAGTCCACCTTTGACAGTACTCCTGAACGTTCTAGCCCTTCCAGCTCTGCTTCCACAGCAGGTCGTATCGCATAAGGTACCGGTCTGGCTTTGAAAAACCTTGAAGTTTGCCGTAATTCCTTTCAGTGTTCCCAGTCCCTGTTGGAACACCTCCTTAGCATCGTCCAATATTTTGGGCAGTCGTTTAGGTTTGACGTCGTCCTCTTTACAGGAATCTACAGTCAGTGCTTGTATGGAATGCCAGTCCACATTTATTCTCCGGATCCATTCCCGTCCCAGTAGTGGCGGACCTCCATCAGGTAACACATACAAGTCCATTTCCTGACTTTCTTTACCATTGTAGATCACATTTACTTTTATCTTTCCGATGGGGTATACTATTTGCCCCGTGTATGTTTTCAATACAATCTCCGTATCCCTCAGGGGAATGTGCGAGAATAACCTTTTGTAATCTTGCTTATTCATGACCGTCAATGCCGATCCAGTGTCCAATTCCATCTTCACTTGGACTCCTGCTATCCGAAGCATGACCCAGATAGTTTGGTGGTCTGCTGTGTTACCCACATTATGTATTTTTAGACAACCCAGTTCCTTACTGCTGGAGTCTGAATCCATCTTCTGTTCATCCGAACTGTTCTCTGTCACCTTGTGTACTTTTTTGTACTTCTCCTGCGGCGACTTTTTGCTGCTGGTCTTCTTTCCTGACCGGCATACTCTCGCTATGTGACCAAGTTTGCCACATTGCCTGCATTCTTTATCTTTGAACCAGCACTGGTTCTGGTCATGCGTTGTCCTTCCGCAACAATAGCACTTTACTGCGCCCAATGCCATTTCATTGGTGCTGAATTCCAATGGCCTTTGCTGTATCTCTGCTGCGCCTCGTGCTGCTGCCTCGTGCGATGCTGCAATGCTGAAAGCTTTGTCCAGCGTAAGATCCTTTTCCTCTAGCAGTCGCTTCTGGGTTCCTTCCCTTAGGAGCCCACACACAAACTTATCTCTCAGTGCGTCTGCTAGTCCTGTACCGAACTGACAGTACTTTGATAACTTGCGCAGTTCGATTAAGAATTCAGCGTTGCTTTCCTCTTTAAGTTGAATTCTTTTGTAGAATTTAAATCGTTCCGCTATCAGCAGCGGCATGGGGTTTAAATGCTCTTGCAGGATAGTAACAATATCCGCGAAACTCTTTCCTACCGGTTTATCTGGTGTTACAAGGTTCCTTAATAACCCGTACGTCTTCGCACCCATCGAGTTTAATAGGGTTAGTGCTTTCTTATCCTCCGGTACCTCATTCGTTGTACAGTAAACTTCGACGCGTTCCACATAAGTGGCCCAATCTTCCACATCGCTATCAAAAGCAGTGATGGTACCCGTTTTTGACATCCTTGTTGAGTTTCCTTTCCTTCGGATATGATTATTATTTTATTTTATTTTTTTCAAAATGGCGGCTTCCCGCGCTTGGCGGCTTTTCCCGCGCTTGTCTTCTTCCCCCGCCGACTCAAAATGGCGATTACCGCGCTGTTGCCGTTCTCGCCTCCCAGCGGTCCTTTATTTTCCCCTACGCTGCTGCTCTTGTTCCCCGCCGCTCCCACGGTCCTTGTGGACATAAACGCTTTTCTGGCTGCTGCGCGTCTCTGCCCCGATTGCAGTCCAGCCCCTGACACCGGCTGCGGTCATGTTCTCCGCCCTTTTCGTCGTTTCCCTCCCCTTCTCTTACTGACAACTCGGCCGACTTCCCCCCCCGTGCCACTCGATCGGGCTTACCCGCCGCTGTCGTCGAAGGGATGTTCACTGATGTTTGACTTCGTGGCCAGAAACCAACCCGGGTTCCCGATTGCCTCCCGTGCTATGCAGTGCCCAGCAGGATGTTGAGGGTGGATGTCCTTGATCGACGCCCGTTTCAGAGGCGAAGCTTCCTTTGATGCAACTGCCGCCAGGTAAGATCAGACTCGTCGCCACTGTTGAGTCTGTGTTTCCAAATGTAGTTATGCTGAATAACTGGACACAAACTACAGAAATACACTTTGCTCCACAGGGTTTATATACCGGTGTGGTCACCACCGGTACTACAATGTACAGGAGCCATCAAAAAGTAGTCCATCACCTTAAGGTATCCTCTTAAGGTGGTACAGGTTACATACACTACAATAATCTTGAAATGTAGTTTATTCATGCACCTCTTGTAACAGGAACTTTCTTCTGAACAGACATTTTCTGAAATATCAGATTTGTGGCAAAATCATAGCTTGCTTTTGGATTAGTGGACTGGTACCATGATTATAACTGCTGATCTGTGATTCAGTGAATTAAAATCTTGAATGGTGGGTATCATGATACTGGTAACAGAAAATTGCCGTGTTCTCATGCTGTCATAATAAGTGTCTTGCGCAAACAAATTCCTCTGTTAAAGGCACTAATAGATAACACTCAGAAACTCACCTCTTTCTAGGCAATGAATTCCAGCCCCTCTGCAGGACTTGAGAGCATGATCTAAGCTGATACTTCAGTGCAGCACTGAGGGACTGCTGTATGGTAAGAGGTGATGTCTTTTGGACGAGACGTTAAACCAAGGCCTCATCTGCCTGCTCAGGTGAATGTAAAAGATCCCATGGCACTATCTGAAGAAGAGCAGGGGAGTTCTCCCAGTGTTCTGGCCAACATTTATCCCTCAACAACCACCAACAAATGACAGATTAACTGGGCATTCATCTCATTTGCTGTTGGTTATATCTTTTGTGGAAATTAGATGTCATATTTACCTACAGAACAATAGTGACCACACTTCAAAAGCTATTCATTGGCTGAAGTGCTTTGGGATGTCCTGAAGACATGAAAGGTGCTATATAAATGCAAGTTCTTCTTTCTTTCCTGGTGCATGGGCAAGATACCTGGCAAGTCAATAGCTCTTAACAGGCAATTTCTTGCAGAGAATGGAGTTGAGGTCAATGATCAGCCATGATCTTATTGAATGGCGGAGCAGGCTCGAGGGGCCATATGGCCTACTCCTGCTCCTATTTCTTATGTTCTTATGTACCTTGAAAAAAAGCAAAGTCTAGTTTTTAGTTGTTTCATAGGGAAGTGGGGGGGGGGGGGGTGGGGGGGAGATGCAAGAGTAGAACTGCTCCTTTTATGCTGCTCTGGAGTTCTTGCTCTAGGAGATGCCCTCTGTGGAGCTGAGGTGCACCCACCAATCAGGACCAGTGTTAAAATTGCCTGAGTAGAGGTAGATGAGTGAGTGAATGCAGTCTCTCACATCCATAGGTCACAAGGTCACAGGAGCAGATGGAAAAGAAATTTTCTTGACTCAGGAATATTGCCATGGTAAGATTACCATAACTTTCCAGCTTTTACTAGATGGCCTTAAGTTGAATGTCAACAAGATTCCACTCTCACCGTGGCACTACTTCACTAAGACAGCATACAAAGCACTCAGGCAACCTTTCAGCTTTTTGGCACATGCACGTCCATGTTGCTGCAGGGCACATTTTATTGCTGGCACAGAAATATACTTCTAATGTTACACATAAATCTTGTAAGTCAGGACTACAAAGCTCACTGCCAACATAAGCTACTTGCATCATGGTGGCATATAGGTTGAGCACTTGGATGATACTCGCCAGTAATTTTCACGGAGGTTCTCCCGATCCCACGCCGTAATTTCAGTGGGAGATTGGCGGAAACCACCATTTACGCCATTTCTCTGGGGTTGCCGCCAAAGTTACAAATGGAGATCAGGAAATCTCAGTGGAAATTCTACTCCACTGTCTCTCTACTTTTCCACTTATACGGTGCGGATGTTACCGGCCACTTGTCAACCCAAGTCTCGATGTTATTCAGGTCCTGCAGTAGGCGGGCATGGGCTACTTTATTATCTGGGGAGTTGTGAATGGAAAAGCAAAATACTGCGGATGCTGGAAATCTGAAATAAAAGCAGAAAATGCTGGGACTACTCAGCAGGTCAGGCAGCATCTGTGGAGAGAGAAACAGAATTAACATTTCAGGTCGATGACCTTTCGTCAGAGTTGTGAATGGAGCTGAACATTGTAGAATTGTCAGCAAACAGCCCCATTCCTCACCTTATGACAGAGGGTCATTAAAGAAGCAGTTGAAGATGGCTGGGCTGAGGACGCTTCTGTGAGTAATTCCTGCAGTGATATCTAGGGGCTGTGATGACTGTCCTTTGACACCATGACCATCTTCCTTTATGTCAGGTCTCAAGGACTCTTTGGTGCCATACTTGGTCCAATGCTACCTTGATGTAAAGGGCAGCTACTCTCTCCTCTCCTCTGACATTTTGCTCTTGTACTCATGTCTGGATCAAGGCTGTGATGTGGTCTGGAGCCAAATGGTTCCAATAGAAATTGAACTGAACATCACTGAGCAGGTTATTGGTTATTATGGAACCATTGGAGATACTGTGCATGTGCAATCAGTACAACGTCTCATTTGTAATTTGTCTGTATGGCTGTGGAGTTAGCTCAGAATCCTAGAGTGGCCTGTACAGGCTGAAATGCCAAAAGTGCATTGTTGCCCTATACAGATGAGGTGAGAGGTCAGCACACCCTCAGCCAGTCAAAGTGGCAGACGTGACCTACATGTCAACAACACCTCATGTTTATGTTTCCTATCCCTGACATCCAGAGGACAGAGGGACCCCAGGACACCTCTTCTCAAAGAGAGCCTTAATCTTCTTCTTCTTCTTAGGCAGTCCCTCGGAACTGAGGATGACTTGCTTTCGCATTAAAAATGAGTTCTCAGGTGACTGATGAGTCCAATGCAGGACCTACAGTTCCTGTCACAGGTGGGGCAGACGGTGGTTGAAGGGGCGGGTGGGTGGGGTGCTTGGGTTGACGTGCGCTCCTTCTGCTGTTTGAGTTTGGCTTCCGCTTGCTCCCGGCGAAGAGACTCGAGGTGTTCGGTGCCTTCCCGGATGCTTCTCCTCCACTTTGTGCGGTCTTAGGCCAGGGATTCCCAGGTGTTAGTGGGGATGTTGCACTTTTTCAAGGTGGCTTTGAGGGTGTCCTTGAAGCTTTTCCTCTGCCCACCTGGGGCTCTCTTGCCATGTTGGAGTGTCAAGTAAAGTGCTTGTTTTGGGAGTCGCGTATAGGGCATGCAGACAATGTGACCCGTCCATTGGAGCTGATTGAGCGTGGTCAAAGCTTCGATACTGGGGATGTTGGCCTGAGCGAGAACACTGACGTTGGTGCGCCTATCCTGCCAATGGATTAATGCCTCCAGCAACACTGTTTTACTGTGTTTATTTACAAGATTGTTTCCCTTGCTGTTAGAGGCGCCTAAAGTAAATAGGTATCAGATTCCAAAGACTTGATATCATATCATGTCTATTGTCCTATACTAAACTGTCTCGAGGACAATAATATCCTTCCCAATGGTATGGTAACTAGTATTGCACACAATACCCCAGTATATTTTACAGAAATAAACATTTTCATATAAATAAATATTAATTTAAAGGAAATCTTATTTAGTAATTAAATATTTATTAAATTGAAATTGACTGGTAATAAAAATAATTGTAGATTTATTTGGAGGCTTTTTTGAAATGCTAACATTTTGTGTTCTGCTGCTTCAGATTTCTTATCACCTCTTATTCTGTTAACTGGATCCAGATCTACAACAACAATGCATTTATAAGGTGTGACATGCTCCTCTGCACAGATTAAGCGGCCTGGTAGGTCAATGAAGGTACTACATGATGTAGAGTTTAACCATTCCCATACTATAAGTGGACATTTTCTTGTAGGCATTCTTATAAGAGCGCAAATTAATGTGCAAGTTAATGAAAACAATGGGAATTTTAAAAATGGTTTTGTAAATGATAGATTCTTGTAAGCAGGTCTCAAGAATAAATTAGAAGGAGCACAAATGCAACACACTCCATCAAGTAGGAGATTAATATCAAAATCTAGACACAGATGACTGAACAATACATTAAAAGGAATTGAAGAGAAAAAATGTCAATTTGTTAAGTGCTTTAAGGAATCAGGGTAGCAGAAGGATTGGAAAGTAAAGTGCACAAGTGTGGACATCAAGTGAGGACAGGATTGAGCTCAGCAGTAATACCCCTGATGGTAACCTGCCTTCTCATACATGAAGAATGGCCAATTGAGAGATGCATGCAGTCCTCTATTATAAAACTGAAGATTACTTAGCCATACTGCTGGCAGTAAAGGACAACTAACCAGAGTGTTATAATTAAGGAACTCTCCTAATACACTTACACTCACTGCAAAAGGAGGGAGGAAAGAGAACTAAGGGGAGAGGTGAGGAGAAGGAGAATGAGGAGAGGGAGAAGAGACAAAGGGAGGGGGAAATTTAGTAGCAGCAAGTGAGGACAAGGAGGAGGTGGATGAATTGGAGGAAGAGATGAGGAGTGGAGGAAACGGGAGGAGGAAGAGGGAAAAAGGGGTGGAGAAAATGGAAAGAGAGGGGGATGGGAGAGAAGGGGTGGAATGAGGGAGAGAATAGGAGAGAGAGTGAAGGTTCGGGGGAGTTGGAGAATGTGGGATTGAGGACAAGCGAGGGGGAGGGGATGGAGGAAGAAGGAAAAGAGGGAAGGCAGGGGAAAGTTAGAATGGAGACAAGGGGGGACTTTTAACCTAAAGAAACAGGTGGGTTGGGGGCACGTTAAAAATGTGAATTCCGACCTGAACAAGGCCCCAGTCCATCCACTTCCGGTTTTAGCGGAAGCATTACGGGGACTCGAAGCCTCTTTAACCTCCATTTTCTGTTTACCTGTAGCTGGTCGGGTTTTGCACACTTCGTAAAACTCGCCAGCTACAGCAAGGCAAGGACTGCTGCATCCAGGAGGTAAGTGCCTTTACACCTACCGCCTGGATCCAGGGTCTCTGCCTAACCCACCCCCGCGATCGGGGACCCCCCCACAAGGCCTCTGACCACATTCTTGGACTCCAGCCCCCGCCCTTCAGGCCAGCCCCATTCCTCTCTTCCCCCCACCAATGATCCTGAGGCCGGCACCGCCCCAATCGTTGCTTCTCTCCCTCCTCCCCAGATGTACCCCTCCATCACCCCCCCCTTCCCCCAACATCCCCCAACCTCCACCCCGATCCTCCGACCCTGATCTTCTCTCCCACCCCCGATCCTCCGACCCCAATCTTCTCTCCCACCCCGATCCTCCGACCCCGATCTTCTCACCCACCCCCCGATCCTCCGACCCCAATCTTCTCTCCCACCCCGATTCTCCCACCACCCGGTCCCCCGGCCCTGATCTTCTCTCCCACAACACGCCCCCCCCCCCTCCCCACCCCCGTCCTCTGGCCCTGATCTTCTCTCCCATCTCCCTCTCCATTTGGCTGGCTGCGAGTGGGAAACAGAGACTTCCCATGCAAATCAGGCCCTGCTGTTAAATTACATTAGAATTTCCTCATTAGCACCCTCGCCTCATTGCTTACCTACGCCAACATGATGAAAGCTCAGAAACTAAGTTGCTCCCCATAGACATTTCGGCTGGATTTTTACACTGAGGCGGGGAGGGAGTGGGGAAGGGGGTGCTGCCTGGAGGTCGGGAAACCCGGAAGAACGGGATTCCCTCAGGCACTGCCGAATTTCACCACAGGACCTGATTAACATTTTTTTTCTCCGTTTCCCGGCCGCAGCCAGCCAGATTGAGAGGCACCAGGCCGTAGCCAGGGAGCAGAGATGAGGGAGGGTGGGGTCAGAGGCCGGAGGCCGGGGTGGGTCAGAGATCAGAGGGATCGGAGGCCAGGTGGAGGTGGTTGGAGATCGGATGGTTGGAGGCCAGGAAGGGAGGAGGGTCGGAGATCGCGGCCTGGGTGGGGGAGGGTGTGCGTGAGATGGGAAGCCGGTGGGGGCCTGTTGTAAGATGGGAGGCTGGTGTTGGTGGTGGGGTGGGGGGGGGGGGCGCGGGGCAGTGTGTGGTTGTGTGAGATCGGAGGCCTAGGGGGTGAGATTGGCAGACTCGTGGGGGAGGTCGGAGGCCTCGTGGGGGAAGTTGGGGGAGATCGGAAGGGTCGGCGGGGGAGTGTCTGATGGTGAGGCAAGTACACTGGATCCAGCAGGTAAGTGGGAAAGCAGGGGAAGGCAGCAGCAGCCAACTTCCTGGCACCGTGGGTGGTTCTGCTGCAAAGGATGGGAGGAAAAAGAGCGGGAGAGCTATAGTGATAGGGGATTCTATTGTAAGGGGAATAGATAGGCTTTTCTGCGGCCGCAAACGTGACTCCAGGATGGTATGTTGCCTCCCTAGTGCAAGGGTCAAGGATGTCTCGGAGCGGCTGCAGGGCATTCTGGAAGGGGAGGGTGAACAGCTAGATGTCGTGGTGCATATAGGTACAAACGATATAGGAAAAAAACGGGATGAGGTCCTAAAAGCTGAATATAGGGAGTTAGGAGGTTAATTAAAGAATAGGACCTCAAAGGTAGTAATCTCAGGATTGCTACCAGTGCCATGTGCTAATCAGAGTAGAAATAGAAGGATATTTCAGATGAATACGTGGCTAGAGGAATGGTGCAAGGAGGAGGGATTCAAATTCCTGGGACATTGGAACCGGTTCTGGGGGTGGTGGGATCAGTACAAACCGGACGGTTTGCACCTGGGCAGGACTGGGACCGAGTGTTTGCTAGTGCTCTGGGGGAGGGTTTAAACTAAAAGGGCAGGGGGTTGGGAACCTGAGCAGGGAGACAGAGGAAAGGGAAACAAGGATAGAAGCAAAAGACAGGAAGGAAAAAACAAAGGTGGCAGTCAGAGAAATCAAGGGTTTAAATCAAACATGGCCACAGTAAATAATAATTCTAAAAGGTGTAAGAATGTTAAAAAAACAAGCCTGAAGACTATGGCCTAGAAATTCAGTATAGCCACTTTTGGGGCGGTAAAGTCGGGCAGCCGGTAAAGTTTGCGCCCGGCGCAAAGTCGAGCCCCCTTCGCCGATATTCAGTTGCATCGCCCTAAGAGGTTGCTGCTGCGCTAAAACAGGCGATGCAGGACTATCATTAGGCGCTAAGCCGGCAGCCCGGGGCGCTAACACCGGAAGTTGGGCGCAGGGCAGGTGCGGCGAGCTGCTGATTGCTGGCAGACACTCTGGCTCTGGTGAGCTCTTAAAGGGGGAGGGTGGATCTGTTTTTTTGAAAGTCCGTGACTACTACTACTACTCCTCCTGCTCCTCCTCCTGCTCCTCCTCCTGCTCCTGCTCCTGCTCCTGCTCCTCCTTCTCCTTCTTCTTCCTTCTCCTCCGTTGCAAAACGGCTGCCTTTTCTACTGCAGGAGAGCCCTTTAATTTGCACGGCCCGCATCAGCTGAGCACCGTCCGACTCAACAGTCGCTAGGGCCGCCAGGCGCACAAAGGGCGTTGCACGACGAAATGACGTCATGATCAGCGCGCGCAATGACTTTGCGCCGGCGCTAAATGTCTACTGAAGTTGGGGCGAGGCGCAGATCGCGCTGCGCCCGGGCGCTAAGCACCTAGCGCTCGAGATCTACTCCTCCTAAGGCGCTAACGGCTGGCACAGCCAACTGAATTTCTAGGCCTTTGTGTCTTAATGCAAGGAGCATTCGTAATAAGGTGGATGAATTAGCTGCGCAAATAGAGGTAAACGGGTATGATATGATTGGGATTACAGAAACATGACTCCAGGGTGACCAAGGCTGGGAACTCAACATCCACGGGTATTCAATATTCAGGAAAGATAGGCAAAAAGGAAAAGGAGGTGGGGTAGCCTTGCTGGTTAAAGAGGGGATTAACATAGTTGAAAGGAAGGATATTAGCTCTGATGATGTGGAATCTGTATGGGTAGAACTGAGAAATACCAAGGGGCAGAAAATGTTAGTGGGAGTGGTATACGGACCCCCAAACAGTAATGCAAAGGTTGGGGATGGCATTAAATGGGAAATTAGAGATGCGTGCAATAAGGGCACAGCAGTTATCCTGGGTGATTTTAATCTACATATAGATTGGGCTAACCAAATTAGTAATAATACTGTGGAGAAGGAATTCCTGGAGTGTATACGGGATGGTTTCCTGGACCAATATGTCGAGGAACCAACTAGAGATCAGGCCATCTTAGACTGGGTATTATGTAATGAGAAAGGATTCATTAGCAATCTTGTTGTGCGAGGCCCCTTGGGTCGGAGCGATCATAATATGATAGAATTCTTCATTAAGATGGAGAGTGAAGCAGTTGACGCAGAGACTAGGGTCCTGAATTTAAATAAAGGAAACTACGATGGTATGAGGCGCGAATTGGGTAGGATTGATTGGGGAATGTTACTCAAAGGGTTGATGGTGGATGGGCAATGGCAAACATTCAAAGATCGCATGGACTACAGAATTTGTTCATCCCTGTTTGGCATAAAAATAAAACAAAAAAGGTGACTCAACCGTGGCTAACAAGGGAAATTAGGGATAGCACAAGATCCAAGGAGAGGACATATAAATTGGCCAGAAAAAGCAGTAAACCTGAGGATTGGGAGCAGTTTAGGATTCAGCAAAGAAGGAAAAAGGGATTCATTAAGAGGGGGAAAATAGAGTATGAGAGTAAGCTTGCCGGGAACATAAAAACTGACTGTAAAAGCTTTTATAGATATGTGAAGAGAAAAAGATTGGTGAAGTCAAGCGTAGGTCCCTTGCAGTCAGAATCAGGGGAATTTATAATGGGGAACAAAGAAATGGCAGACCAATTAAATACATACTTTGATTCTGTCTTCACAAAGGAGGACACAAATAACCTCCCAGAGACGTCGGGGAACATAGGGTCTAATGAGAGGGAGGAACTGAAAGAAATCAGTATTTGTAGGGAAATGGTGTTAGGGAAATTGATGGGATTGAAGGCCGATAAATCCCCAGGGCCTGATAATCTACATCCTCGGCTACTTAAGGTAGGGCCCTAGAAATAGTAGATGCATTGCTGGTTATCTTCCAAAATTCGATAGACTCTGGAACAGTTCCCATGGATTGGAGGGTAGCTAATGTTACCCCACTGTTCAAAAAAGTTGGTAGAGGGAAAACGGGGAATTATAGACCGGTAAGCCTGACATCGGTAGTGGGGAAAATGCTAGAGTCCATTATAAAAGATGTAATAGCAGAGCACTTGGAAAACAGTGACAGGATCAGACAAAGTCAACATGGATTTACAAAAGGTAAATCGTGCTTGACTAATCTACTGGAATTTTTTGAGGATGTAACTGATAAAATAGATAAGGGAGAACCAGTGGATGTGGTGTATTTGGACTTTCAGAAGGCTTTCGAGAAGGTCCCGCATAAGAGATTAGCGTGTAAAGTTAAGGCACATGGGATTGGGGGCAAGGTACTGACTTGGATAGAGAAATAGTTGGCAGACAGGAAGCAAAGAGTTGGAATAAACGACTCTTTTTCCGAGTGGCAGGCAGTGACTAGTGGGGTACCGTAGGGATCGGTCCTAGGACCCCAGCTATTCACAATATATATAAATGATCTAGATGAGGGAACTAGATGTAATATCTCCAAGTTTGCAGACGACACAAAGCTGGGTGGGCGTGTGTGCTGTGAGGAGGATGCCGAGAAACTCCAGTATGATTTGGACAGGTTGGGTGATTGCGCAGATGTATGGCAGATGCAGTATAGTGTGGATAAATCCAAGGTTATCCACTTTGGTGACAAAAACAGGAAGGCAGATTATTATCTGAACGGCAATGGATTGGGAGAAGGGGAAGTGCAACGAGACCTGGGTGTCCTTGTGCACCAGTCGCTGAAGGTAAGCATGCAGGTGCAGCAGGCGGTTAAGAAGGCAAATGGTATGTTGGCCTTCGTAGTGAGAGGGTTCGAGTACAGGAACAGGGATGTCTTGCTGCAGTTGTACAGGGCCTTGGTGAGACCACACCTTGAGTACTGTGTGCAGTTTTGGTCGCCTTATCTGAGGAAGGATGTTCTTGCCATGGAGGGAGTGCAGCGAAGATTCACCAGACTGATACATGGGATGGCAGGAATGACGTATGAGGAGAGATTGGGTCGATTGGGCTTATACTCTCTGGAGTTTAGAAGAATGAGAGGGGATCTCATTGAAACTTATAAAATTCTAACAGGACTAGACAGACTAGATGCAGGAAGGATGTTCCCGATGGCCGGGGAGTCCAGAACCAGGGGTCATAGTCTAAGGATAAGGGGTAAGCCATTTAGGACAGAGATGAGGAGGAATTTCTTCACCTAGAGAGTGGTGAACCTGTGGAATTCTCTACCACAGAAGGCAATTGAGGCCAATTCATTAAATATATTCAAGAAGCAGTTAGATATATTTCTTAAGGCTGAAGGGATCAAGGGATATGGGGAGAAGGCAGGGACAGAGTACTGAATTTGGATGATCAGCCATGATCTCGTTGAATGGCGGAGCAGGCTCGAGGGGCCGAATGGCCTACTCCTGCTCCTATCTTCTATGTTTCTATGTTTCCTCGCCTCCCTTTAGCCGGCGGGTTTCCCAGGCCGACCAGTTTTAAATTTGAAATGGAGGATCAATATAAGGCACACAGCCTCAGTGTCAGCTGAGGCTCAGGTGGTAGCACCCTCGCCTCCGAGTGAGGAGGTTGTGGGTTCAAGTCCCACTCCAAACTTGAGCACAAAAATCTAGGCTGACACTCCAGTGCAATGCTGAGGGAGTGCTGCACTGTCGGAGGTGCCGTCTTTTGGATGAGATGTTAAACCATGGCACTATTTCGAAGAAGAGCAGAGGAGTTATCCCCGGTGTACTGGGCAATATTTATCCCTCAATCAACATCACTAAAATAGATTATCTGGCCATTATCACATTGCTGTTTTTGGGAGCTTGCTGTGCACAAATTGGCTGCCATGTTTCCTAAATTACAACAGTGACTGCACTTCAAAAGTATTTAATTGGCTGCAAAGCACTTTGGAAAGTTCGATGGTCGTGAAAGGCGCTATATAAATGCAAGTCTTTCTTTCTCATTATAATATTTAAATTGACAACCCGCCTCCTAGGAGCGGGTTGGTTGACTCCCCCCCCACCCTTCCTGTAAAACCGGACATGGGTGGGTTGGGGTCGGGATTCAGATTTTTAACATTTTAACCTCCCACCCAACACAAACCAGTCTGTTTTTGGGGGTTAAAATTCCCCTGTGTCCAGAGCCTACAACTGCATGCCAAATCATGTTATTTTTAAACACAAGCTATGTACTACAGCAGTTATTGTTTTAGCAGTTATATTACGTGATATTTAACACTTACAAACCCTATCACAGCACGACATACAACTGTAGCAAGTACTGCAGTTAAATAACGCTTTTGAAAAGGGTTTTTTCATTGACAAAGCCTGACGAGTTTTGTTGTGGAATGTTATGACCAACTCAGCATTTTTAATATAAAATAGATGGTGGTCCCAAGGCCAAGGTGCAGCAAAGAACATAGCCTGGGCTATTCTGATTGATTACCCAATTTCCTGCATCTCCAAAAATCTGACTCTATCCAACACTCCATTCAAACTTGGCAACTGAAGAGGTGGTGGGATGGTCAGCCTCTTCTCTGGACGAGGGAGACATGCTAAATGCTGTGAAAACCCAAACCACACAGGCAACTAGTCATACATTCAACATTCATTGTCAAGGTAAGTAAATAACAGTGGAGGAGAATGTATTCTCTAGCTTGATTTAACATTTTGCTTCTACTAACTTCATCGTTTTGACACCAAGGCAGAATCTTGCTCAACTGTCACCTGTCATTGGCCAAAGTTTGAAGACCATTGTGCTACTGCAGAAGTTTTATTATCAACCATCTGATTCAGACTTCCTAGAGTTTTTTTTAAAGAGTTTGTTTTGGCTCCATCAGGGAAGATACCTACTGCTTCCATATACTGCAAAAATACAGATGGCATTTGTCCGCAACAAAGGAAGTTCTTGATGTTTCACCTAGAAGAAAGAAACTAAGACTAATTTAAAAATAATAGGGCAGTAATAGTAAGGGATTTCAACTACCCTAATATTAACTGGGATAGAATTAATGTGGAAGGTATAGAAGGCGCAGAATTCTTAAATTGCAATCAGGAGAACCTTTTTTAGCCAGTACGTAGCAAACCCAACAAGAGAGGGAGCAATTCTGGACTTAGATTTAGGGAATGAATCTGGGCAGGTGGAAGGGGTATCAGTGGGTGAGCATTTTGGTGGTAGGGATCATAATTCAGTTAAATTTAGCATAATTATGGAAAAGGACAGAGATAGACCAGGAGTAAAAGTTCTCAGTTGGGGAAAGGCCAATTTTACTAAGCTGAAATGTGATTTAATAAGAGTGGACTGGAAACAGCTACTTGAAGGTAAGATAGTGTCAGAGCAGTGGGAGGTATTCAAGGAGGAGATAGTGAGGGTTCAGAGCAAATATGTTCCCACAAAGAAAAAGGGTGGGACTCCCAAATCTAGAGCCCCCTGGATGTCAAGGGGAAAAAAGGGAAGCTTTTGTCAGCTACCGAGAGCTCAATACTGTAAAAAGCCTAGAATATAGAAAGTATAGGGGTGAAATTAAAAAGGAAATTAGGAAAGCAAAGAGAGGGCATGAAAAAATATTGGCAAGTAAAATCAAGGAAAACCCAAAGATGTTTTATAAGTAGATAAAGAACAAGAGGATAACTAAGGAAAGTGTAGGGCCGATTAGAGACCAAAAAGTTAACCTATGTGTGGAGGCGGAAGATGTGGGTATGATTCTTAATGAATACTTTGCACCTGTCTTCACAGAATAGAGGGACGATGCAGACATTGTAGTTAAGGAGGAGTGTGAAATATTAGATGGGATAAACATAGTGAGAGAGGAGGTATTAAGGGGTTTAGCATCTTTGAAAGTAGATAAATCACCAGGTCCAGATGAGATGTATCCCAGGCTGATGAGAGAAGCAAGGGAGGCAACAGCTGATGCTCTGGCCATCATTTTCTATTCCTCTCTGGCTACAGGCATGGTGCCATTGGACTGGAGGACTGCTAATGTTCAACCATTGTTTAAAAAGGGATAGATTGAGTAATTATAGGCCAGTCACCCTAACCTCGGTGGTGGGCATATTCTGGAAAAAATTCTGAGGGACAGGATAAATCATCATTTAGAAAAGCACGGATTAATCAAGGACAGTCAACATGGATTTGTTATGGGAAGGTTCTGTCTCACTAACTTGACTGAATTTTTGCGGTGGTAACGAAGAGGGTCGATGAGGGCAGCATATTTGATGTAGCCTACATGGATTTTAGCAAGGCCTTTGACAAGGTTCCACATGGCAGGTTGGTCAGAAAAGTAAAAGCCCATGGGATCCAAGGGAAAGTGTCATGTTGGATCCAAAATTGGCTCAGTGGCAGGAAGCAGAGGGTAATAGTCGACGGGTGTGTTTGTGACTGGAAGGCTGTTTCCAGTGGGGTTCCGCAGGGCTCAGTACTAGGTCCCTTGCTTTTTATGGTATATATCAATCATTTAGACTTCAATGTAGGGGGTATGATTAAGAAGTTTGCAGAGGATACAAGAATTGGTCGTGTGGTTGATAGTGAGGAAGAAAGCTGGAGACTGCAGGAGGATATCAGTGGACTGGTCAGGTGGGCAGAAATGTGGCAAATGGAATTCAGTCCAGAGAAGTGTGAGGTAATGCATTTGGGGAGGGCTAAAAAGGCAAGGGAATAACACAATAAATGGTAGGATACTAAGAAGTGTAGAGGACGGCAGGGGAATAACACAATAAATGGTAGGATACTAAGAAGTGTAGAGGAACAAAGGGACCTTGGGGTGCATGTCCACAGATCCCTGAAGGCAGCAGGACAGGTAGATAAGGTGGTTAAGAAGGCATACGGAATACTTCATTTTCTTAGTGGAGGCATAGAATATAAGAGCAGAGAGGTTATGCTGGAACTGTATAGAACTGCAGTCAATTCTGGTCACCACATTACAAGAAGAATGTGATTGCATTACAGAGGGTACAGAGGAGATTTACGAGGATGTTGCCCAGACTGGAGAATTTTAGCTATAAGGAAAGATTGGATAGTCTGGGTTGTTTTCTTTAGAACAGAAGAAGTTGAGGGGAGACTTGATTGAGGTGTATAAAATTATGAAGGGCCTAGATAGAGTGGCTAGGAAGCACTTGTTTCCCTTAGCAGAGAGGTCGAAAACCAGGGGGCATAGATTTAAAGTAATTGGTAGAAGGATTAGAGGGGAGTTGAAGAGAATTATTTTCACCAGAGGGTGGTGGGGGGTCTGGAACCCACTGCCTGAAAGGGCAGTAGAGGCAGAAACTCTCAATGCATTTAAAAAGTACTTGGATATGCACTTGAAGTGTAATAACCTGCAAGGTTATGGACCAAGAGATGGAAAGTGGGATTAGGCTGGATACCTCTTTTTCGGCTGGCACACACTGTAGTGTATGTGCCTTTAAGAGCCCCAGGTGTGCTGTAATGCCGGTAATGGCCACTCGGGCTATATAAGCCTGTATATTGTGTATATCCGTTAGAACCCCCCCCAGACTTTGCTTAGTAAACACCTATGAACCAACTCCTGTCTTCAGTGTCTTTATCAACACACGGACACTACAGTGGCGACGAAGTGGAAACGGACTTACCTGCAATTCGGTAGCACCTCCAGGACATCGATTCCTCGGGCGTCCAGAAGACTCAAGAAAGTGAGAGAAGCTGTGGTTTCACCAGCTGGCCAAGCTGGTGGCAGGTACTGCGCTAATCCTTCCTGGGCGTCAGGCTGGGGCTCCAGCGGCTGGCTCTACAGCTGAGACAGGCAGCGAAATCGGAGGCAAGCAATAACGGACTGGGAGGGAGCACTCGGGAGACGGCCGGCGCGGTAAGCAGGTCAGCGTTCAGACCTGCAGAGAAAGTCCGGCGGGAACGAGTCTCCAACTGTAAACAAATAAAAAAACAAAGAATGGAAACCGCGGGAAACAGCGTTGTCATCGGCAGCAGCGGCGGGAAAGCGCGGGAAGCACCATATCTTTGCTGCTGAAAAGCGCGGGAAGCGCCATATCTTTTCTGAAATGCCTAAGTCTGGCAATATTGATGCTTTTGATAGCGAAATAGAGGATTGGACCACATACGTGGAAAGAGTAGAGGTATATTGCACTGCAAATGGAATAGAAGATGAAAAAAAAGCTTCAGTACTGCTGAACCTAATGGGCGCAAAGGCATACGGGCTGTTACAAAATTTAATCACTCCAGCCAAACCAAAGGACAAGAATTTTAAAGAAATTGTTGATACCCTGCAGGAGCACTTAAACCCAACACCGCTGCTGGTAGCGGAACGATTCAAATTCTTCAAGAGAAATCAACACAAGAATGAAAGTAATGCTGATTACCTAACCGAATTAAGAAAGCTATCAAAATACTGCCAATTTGGGGCAGGACTAGCAGATTATCTTCGAGACAAATTCGTTTGCGGTCTCTTAAGTGAAGGAACACAAAAAAGGCTGCTTTCTGAAAAAGATTTAACATTGGACAAAGCTTTCAGTATGGCTGTATCATACGAAGCAGCAGCAAGAGGAGCTGCAGAGATACAACAAAAGACACAGGACTTCGGCACCCATGAAATGACACAGGGTTTCGAAAGATGTTATCGCTGCAGCAGATCCACCCATAACCAGAAGGACTGCTGGTTCAAGGACAAAGCATGCAGGCAACGCGGAAAGATTGGACACATTGCACGGGTATGCCGATCTGGACAAAATAAATCCACAGACAGAAAAAAAAAAATCAATAAAGGAAAGTACAGGAAGGTACAAATGATGACGGACAGTAGCTCCAAAGACCAGAAGAGCGATAGCGACTCCGAAAACAAGAGACTAAGCTGTCTCAAATTACATAATGTACTTGCCAAAGATGATTAACAAACCATTTGGGTTACACTCACGATAGCAGGGTCCCCTGTTAAAATGGAGCTAGATACAGGATCAGCTCTAACCGTAATAAATCGACGGGATTACGAGAGGCTATTTTTGCATATACCTCTAAAAGACACATCCATTATCTTAAAAACATATACGGGGCAGAAAGTATACCCCAAAGGAAAAATAAGGGTGCCTATTGTATACAACGGCAAAGAAATACAAAAGTTGTATTTATACATTCTACAAGATGGTGGTCCACCGTTGTTGGGACGTGAATGGATCAGAAAGATACGTTTAGATTGGCACTCCATTCAGGCACTGACGGTGACCAGTAAGAAAATAAACAATGATGACATCATACCTGAACGGTTAAAAGACATCTTGGCCAACGCCATAGAAGTGTTTCAAGAGAAACTAGGAACCTTGAAAGGCATCACCGCCTCAATAAAAGTGGAAGATGCAGCAATTCCCAAATTTTTTAAGGCAAGACCGGTGCCATACGCAATTCGTCCAGCAGTCGAGGCAGAGCTGGAGAATTTGGAAAAGGCAGGCGTATTATCCAAAATAGATTGGAGCGAGTGGGCAACACCCATTGTTCCAGTCATGAAAAAAGCATTAAATAATGATAAATCTGAAGAACAGAGAAAAATTCGCATCTGTGGAGACTTCAAGGTGACTGTAAACCCGGTCCTTCACACAGTACAGTATCCTCTTCCGAGGATAGAAGATATTTTCGCCTCACTATCCGGAGGGAAACGTTTCACCAAAATTGACTTGGCACAGGCATATCTACAGATGGAGGTTGAGGAGACCTCTAAAAGGTATCTCACGATAAACACACACAAAGGCCTGTACCAGTACAATCGACTGGTTTTTGGAGTAGCATCAGCTCCAGCTATCTGGCAAAGAGCTATGGAGCAAGTCCTGCAAGGGATTCCGGGGACTCAATGCTACCTAGACGACATCCTTGTAACAGGAGAAAACGACAACGAGCACCTTGCCAATTTGGAGCAGGTGCTCACTAGGCTGAAAGAACGGGGCCTACGAGCAAATCGCCCAAAGTGCGAATTTTTCCAAAATCAGATATCATATTGTGGCCACATAATTAATAAGGAAGGGTTGCATAAGTCACCTGAAAAAAATTGAAGCGGTCATAAAAGCCCCAGCACCTGAAAATGTTTCACAATTAAGGTCGTTCCTGGGATTAATAAATTACTATCATAAATTTTTACTGAACTTATCAACTCTTCTACACCCTCTTAATGAACTTCTACAAACAGGAGTGATTTGGAAATGGAACGAAGGCTGTAAACGTGCCTTCCATAAATGCAAAGACTTAATCACATCCGAAGAAGTTTTCACAGAATCACAGAAACCCCACAGTGCAGATAGAGGCCATTTCGGCCCATCGAGCCTGCACCGACACATATCCCACCCGATCCCCGTAACCCCTACACCAACACATATCCCACCCTATCCCCGTAACCCCACGTATTTAATCCCCCTAACACTAAGGGTCAATTTTATCATAGCCAATCAACCTAACCCGCACATCTTTGGACTGTGGGAGGAAACCGGAGCACCCGGAGGAAACCCACGCAAACACGGGGAGAATGTGCAAACTCCACACAGACAGTCACCCGAGGCCGGATTCGAACCCGGGTCCCTGGTGCTGTGAGGCAACAGTGCTAACCACTATGCCACCGTGCCGCCCTCATTACAACCCATCACTGCCAATCAGACTGGCGTGGGATGCATCCCCTTACGGCATAGGAGCAGTATTATCCCATAAATTCCCTGATGGCTCAGAACGGCCGATAGCTTTTGCGTCACGCTCATTAAACTCAGCTGAGCGTAACTATGCCCAAATCGACAGGGAAGCACTCAGCCTGGTATGGGGAGTGAAGAAATTCAACCATTACCTACACGGACAAAAATTTACCTTGTTGACTGACCATCAACCCCTCATCTCCATATTCAACCCTAAAAAGGGTGTTCCCATTATGACAGCGCAAAGGCTACAGAGGTGGTCCCTTTTTCTAGGGGCACACCAATACAACATAGAATACAAAGGATCAAAACAGCATGGGAATGCTGATGGTTTATCGCGCCTACCGTTGCCAACGGTAGAAGAGGCACCTACAGTAGACCCAGTAGAGATGTTCCACTCTACCATAGTGGAATGTCTACCAGTAACAAATTCTGCCATTGAAAGGGAGACGAGAAATGACCCGACTCTCTCACGGGTCTATGATTTAACAGTGAAGGGATGGCCAGCACATGGCGAACCACTGTTGCCAGCATTCTCGCAAAGAAGGGAACAGCTGTCAGTGTGCCGAGGAACCTTGATGTGTGGATCCAGAGTGGTAATTCCACCCAAACTCCAGGATAAAGTGCTAAAGGAGCTTCACGAGGGGCATCTGGGTGGAGTGAAAATGAAGAACCTAGCTAGGGCGTTTGTATGGTGGCCAGGTATCGATGGAGACATTGAAGAAATGACCAAGAGCTGCCTAGGATGCCAGAAGGTCCAAAACGCTCCACCACAAGCCCCTCTACATCCATGGGAGTGGCCCTCATCTCCCTGGCAAAGGGTGCACATCGACTTTGCTGGTCCATTTATGGACTCAATGTTCTTAATCGCGGTTGATGCACACTCCAAGTGGCCGGAGGTAATAAAGATGTCCTCCACCACCACGGAAAAAACCATCACAGTATTTCGGACCATATTTGCCAGGAATGGGCTGCCGGAACAGAGATGTTCTGATAATGGACCGCAATTTGTGTCCGAAGAATTCAGAAAGTTCTTAAAAAACAATGGGGTTAAGCACTACACGTCCGCCCCATACCATCCCGCCACCAATGGCTTGGCTGAAAGGTTTGTCTAGACCTTCAAGAAGGCCATAAAGGCCATGGGTAATGAAGACATAAAACTTCAGCACAAGGTGGATAACTTCTTATTCGCATACAGGAATGCAACACATATGGTTACCAACCAAACTCCCGCCATGATGTTCTTTAATAGAAACCTAAGATGCCGGCTGGATTTGGTCAAGCCCAACATCAGAAGGGACGTGGAGAACCGGCAGTTTCAAGGCATGAATGAAAGGCCAACTAGAACCTTCCAGATAGGTCAACAAGTTTTGGCCCGGGACTACCGTACCGAGAAATGGCAGCCTGGAACTATCTGCACACGACTAGGACCACTGATGTATACCGTGGACATCGGAGAAAGCATAATAAGGCGCCATGCTGACCAAATCATAAAGTCATCCGAAAAGGGACAACCTACACCACAACTCTATACGTCTAACGATGAAGTAGAGATACCCATATCTACCTCCGATCCAGTGATACTGGAACCCGATGAACCCGACACTGGCATTCAAGCCGAATCAGCCTTGCCAAAAGAACCTACTACACCACCAGAAACTACTACACCCCCGAGGCGTTATCCGGACCGAGTCAGGAAGCCTCCTGAGAGACTGACTTATAATTAATTAACTACAGCAATGTGTATATTATTTTTCTTATAACATTTAATTAATAATTACTTAAAATATGATGTACTGGTTAACTAAAAGGGGAATTGCAGTGTATGTGCCTTTAAGAGCCCCAGGTGTGCTGTAATGCCGGTAATGGCCACTCGGGCTATATAAGCCTGTATATTGTGTATACCCGTTCGAACCCCCCCCAGACTTTGCTTAGTAAACACCTATGAACCAACTCCTGTCTTCAGTGTCTTTATCAACACATGGACACTACACACACAATGGGCCAAATGGCCTCCTTCTGTGCTGTAAATTTCCATGATTCTAATCCCATTTTGTAAAATGTATGAGTTTACTTCGGATTTTGTCCAACTGCCTCAGATCCTGGAGACAGAGAAATCCCAGGACACTTTGTGGTACCACACTGGAATAGGAATATAGTCCATTTCTTTCTTGCTCAGAGGGAACTCTTTTGCGTGCACAATAGCACACTTATCACTTCACAAAGGAAATCTCCCTTTGTTGAATGGTGTGGAATCAGTCTGCTGCCTGGAAGACAATTTCGAGAGGTGTCCAAAAGAAGATAACTTTGAAAAGGAGTACCTAAAATGTCTTTAGATAGAAATGTACTAGATTTACCAGCAAGTCTAACTTCTGAACAAATGGAAAGTTGCTGAACAGTAGTCTTTGTTAGCTCTTGAAAAGGCTTAATGGGCCAACAGCCTAAATGGGGATATATTTGCAATACTGTAGTCTTAAGAAGGCTGCAGTCACAGAAAGGCACTTTGGTCTCACTTCCATGCCAGGGTGTTTATGAAGGGAGCAGTTTAGCAAGTAGCCTCTTTCTTCTAAATGAAATCTCAAGAACTTTCTTTGTTGTGGGCAAATGCCTTGTGCAAGTACATATATTCGGGGTATGTGGAACTAGGCCAGTTGCCTAGGAAACTCTGAATGCTTCATCATAGTGTGATCAATGTGAAATGTGTGAGTTTCTCAAACTGCTTCAGATCCAGGAGACGGTGAAATTCCAGGGCTCTGTGTGGTACCACAAAATAATAGGAATAAAACTCCTTTCTTTCCTGCTCAGAGAGAACGTTTTGTTTGAGCGCACAATAGTACATTTATCGCTTTGCTCAGGAAACCTCCTAGAGCTGAGCTTCCTAGGTGATCCAAATGATAATTCCCCTAAATTTAGTAAATCCTAGCTCACACTTTAAAAGGTAGTGCAACGAGCTAGGTTCTTGCTTGTGGATTTTGCAATGGGATTTTATTGCTTTGGAAATTACACTGAATACCTTTGCTGTGAACTGTGCATAAACTATAGTTGGAATAATGGCAACTGTTAGGAGAGGGCTACCGAGAGTCTAACTCCCTGCTACGGGAGTTAGATATGGTGCTACGAATGTCAACTACGGCAGGAGCAGTGGACCAAGAAACCCCTCTTGGCAAACCCCTTTGCAAGACGCCGTCGTTTTCAGTCCTCACATAGAAAAGACGTGGCTAAAACTTGTGAAAACTGCGATAAATCTTTTAGTTTTCCATGCAGTGAACCGTATGAAGAGGCAATGTGTGGAGCAAGTGAGTATCAGTCACATTGCCAATTTGAATCTCCAGGTGCCATTACTCGAGCTTCAGTTAAAAACAAGTAAAAGAAATGAAGAAGTCGAGTGACTTCAGCAACTTAGTTTTAAGAGAAAAGCAGCATGTAAATTTAAAAAAAGGGAGTTTCTTAATGAAGATGTCCAGATAGCAAATGTTGAAACAAGGCAAACCTTTTGACCAGTACCTGCTGCAGCAGAACTCATGGGAAACCTGACTTTTATGCAGGGAAATGACTCCTTTCTTCTAATGACGTCAAAGACATCTTAAAAAGGGACTTTGCTCTTGCAATTCTTTCCTCTTGGCAATTTAGGCTTATTCCTGGGGCATGCATGAAGAATTAACTGTTTCAGCCAAAGGCTGATTTGCTGAGGATCTGCTTTTAGTCACCAAGGTTGGAAATCTTACTGGCTTCAAAGGAATAACCTTCCAAATCTTTTACAAAACAGTAACACTGAATATTGTTGGATGATCAATTTTCTTAGAACACAGTGAGTCACTGGAACTTTTAACCAAAATAAGATGACTCACCAGCATTTTGCTACTGTGATGTCAGTCAGGAATCTAATAAAGTTAGATATTGTTGTACTGTTTGATCAATAAGTTGCAGATCATAGTAAACTATAGTACTTTGTCTATAATAAATTATTTTCCAATACATATTTGCCAACAGTGAAAGAGAGTTCTTCTTGAAATAACTAATTTGTCAGCATTGTTCAGTTGCTCTTAAGAATCATCATTAGAAATGATGATAGTTAACGATGAATACTGGAAGAATAAACATTTCTGGGAAAGAGCAGCCATAGATTGCACAACCGTGGCATAAATGGTTTGTTACGTGGAAAGATGGTTTATACATTCAGGAGTTGTACCAATACCATTTCTAAAAGCCAAACAAAATAAATTATAGGAATGAATCTATCGATATGAATAGCTGACATCATTGTAGAAACTGCCTGGAGGGAGTTACTAGGCTGACCAATGCAAAGGAGATCAATTATACATTGTCAGTTCCTTTATGATGTCAGGTTCAGTACCTCCTCCATCTTTCCTCCAATGTCATCAGCAGTCACTGATTTTTCTCCCAGAAACAAATTGGGCTAGAAAGCTGAAACTAAAAAGCGTGTGCCAGTGTGGTCTTAGAAGACAGGATACACCTCCCTAAACTATGGGAATTCTTTAAAATGATAAGTAAATAGGCCAAGGAACATCTAGTGAATATAATTTCAGAAGGTATTAGTTAAGATTATGCAAATTAGGTTTTTAAAGCCCCATGGACTGAACAGTTGTTATTAAAATTGTCTATGCAGTACAAAGTAGGTGATAAGAACATAAGAAATAGGATAAATGGCTAAGACTCCAACAGGGTAGGAAGGGAAGCATAGTGGAAATTCACAGCAGCAATATTAAAATTTGTGAAGAGTCTGTTCTAGGTTCTGTGCTGTTAACACAATTAAGGATATGGATCAAGTTACTTCTAGTATTTGGTGATACCAACTCTAGCATCAGTTGTATTAGTTAAAGGAGCTGGGTAAATGAAGTAAAGCAAATTTCAGGTGAAAAACATTACAGTAATCACAGTGGTACACAAAAGATGTATACAATGATTGGGCGCTCGTTAACAAAGAGTAAAAAGGAATAGATTTGAGTTGGTCTCACAATGATTCATTGAAAATGTTCAGTCACAGCAAGACAAGTCAAATTCTGAAGCGTAGGAAATGGATGTCACAGTAAAAGGAGCTTTATGGTGTAATAAAAACAGAAAATGCTGGAAATACTCAGGTCAGGCAGCATCTGTGGCGAGAGAAACACAGTTAACGTTTCAGGTCGATGACCTTTCGTCAAAGTATTTCCAGCATTTTCTGTTTTTATTTCAGATTTCCAGCATCCGCAGTATTTTGTTTTTATATGAGCTTTATGGTGTGTCTGGCTGTGCTGTACCTGACCTAGAAGATTTGATGCTGACACTGGATGCCCAACCACCCACAAATGAGTGAATATACATACTGCCATATTGGGCCAGAAATTGGTGAACGGGGCTTGCCGCGCGTGCAAGCCCCGTATATGCACTTACCCCGCGCTACTGCCGATCAGCTCCAGGGATGCCTGGACTTGGTGTTTGAAAAAGAAGAATCCCGGGCAGCGTATGACGTCACGCCGCCCAGGAGTGCAGCCAGCGCGAAGCCAGGAGCGTGCAGTGCAAGTGAGACACGCCCCTTGAGGTCTCAGTTTCACTGGACACGCCCCCAATGTTTCTGTCAAGCTGCTAAGCATTTTTACATGCAAAGCAGCAGTTTAAATAGGTTTTTGGAAGTTTTTTGAAGATTTTGGTAACTTTTATAAACTTTTTAAAATGTTTACATTATTTTGAGTAATCTGAAGTAGTTTTAAAGAGAATTAAAGCAATTTAAAGACTTTTAAAAGCCCTAAAAGAATTTTTTTAATTCCATTTATTTATTTAGCAATGTCGTCGTCATACGTGTCTTCACACTGTTCCCTTTGGGGAACTGTATGAAGTGGTGGAAGGATTTATGGCCATGATTAACGCTCATTCCGTGACCGTAACCATCTTTGAACCAGCCATTAGGGCGGTTAGTCCTATGGCGGGAGGGTTTTACGGGCTCCCACAAGCTATACAAGGAGGGGGGGCCACCCACACCCACGGACGCAAATATCCCACTGGATGTCAACCCAGAATTTAGAGCCGGAGCTCCAACTCCACTTGCCGGGACTGTCTGGAGCGGGGTTCGAAACCCTACCCTGATCTGGCACAGCGGCGGGGATCCTACCGCTATGACAAAGGCCCAATCCGATTAGCAACGTGAAATGGCAGCATAGGGCTCCAGTCACGGGGAGGGAAAAGGCGCAAGAAACGTATGGGTGTCACCTTTTGTGCGGAGTGGGCCTTTTGCGTAGCAGTAAGCATCCCCGTCGCTGGGCCAGAAGGAGTAGGGTTTTGAACCCCACTCCAGACAGTCCCGGCAAGTGGAGTCGGAGCTCCAACTTTAAATTCTGGGTGGACATCCAGCGGGATACTTGCGTCCGTGGGTGTTGGTGGCTCCCCCCCCCCTCAGATGGGTTGTGGGAGCCCGTAAAACCCTCCCGCCATAGGACTAACCACCCTAATAGCTGGTTCAAAGATGGTTACGGTCACGGAATGAGCGTTAATCACGGCCATAAATCCTTCCACCACTTCATACAGTTCCCCAAAGGGAACAGTGTGAGGATACGTACAATGATGACCTCTTGCGCAATGCACCTCCTTGGACCCTCAGTCGCAGATGCGAGGGGGCAAGTCGTGCAATTGTTAAATTTTTCATTTTATTGACATGTAAAATGTTGGCCCAGTAATTCCCTTCCAAATGCGCGAGTACGGTCGGGGTACTTACGCATCTGGCCGGATGAAATGCCGGTTTTCAGCATGCACAGTGCATGTGGGGAAAACCGGCATTTCCTGTCCTCTGAACGAAGGGGTTCAGAGGCAGAACGCGTGCGACTGCACAGGCAGCGCGTGCGCAGTATAATTCGCCGCTTTCATTAATGCTTTCAGTGAGGTCAAGTCATTACAACTTACACATGAAAAAAGCATGGGTACAGTTGCTCCAGAGGCTGCGGAGGAAGATATTTCTTATCGTGGAGCTTCTGAAAGTATGTATGTCTGTATATATTCCTTTGCGTGTTATGTATATATTCCTTTACTTATGTGTATGAATGTATTATTTAATTATGACTTTCAGAGAAAGTAACTTATTGGAAAATCATAATTAAAAACATACATTCATACACATTAGTAAAGGAATATAAAACATACATACATATACGTAAAGGAATATATGTGGACATACATACATAACTCATTCTCACATTCCATTCACACAGCCACAATTGCTCCTTCTACCTACCGTTCTGAAAACCCTTTTTAAAAAAAAAAAAAAAAAATTTAAACTTTAAAACTTACTTAAAATTTCTTAAAATAACTTCCCTCCCTTTCCCAAACATAGAAGGTAGGAGCAGGAGCAGGAGCCATTCGGCCCCTTAAGCCTGCTCCACCATTCAATGCGATCATGGCTGATCATCCAAGTTCAGTACCCGGTACCTGCTTTCTCCCCATACCCCTTGATCCCTTTAGCCTTAAGAAATATATCCAACTCCTTCTTGAATATATTTAATGAATTGGCCTCTACTGCCTTCTGTGGTAGAGAATTCCACAGGTTCACCACTCTCTGGGGGAAGAAATTCCTCCTCATTTCTGTCCTAAAAGGCCTACCCCTTATCCTTAGACTGTGACCCCTGGTTCTGGATTCCCCGACCATCGGGAACATCCTCCCTGCATCTAGTCTGTCCAGTCCTGCCAGAATTTTATAAGTTTCAATGAGATCCCCCCTCATTCTTCTAAACTCCAGCGAGTACAAGCCCAATCGACCCAATCTCTCCTCATACGTCATTCCTGCCATCCCAGGGATCAGCCTGGTGAATCTTCGCTGAACTCCTTCCATGGCAAGAATATCCTTCCTCAGATAAGGCGACCAAAACTGCACACAATACTCAAGATGTGGTCTCACCAAGGCCCTGTACAACTGCAGCAAGACATCCTTGTTCCTGTACTCAAACCCTCTCACTACGAAGGCCAACATACCATTTGCATTCTTAACCGCCTGCTGCACCTGCATGCTTACCTTCAGCGACTGGTGCACAAGGACACCCAGGTCTCGTTGCACTTCCCCTTCTCCCAATCTATTGCCATTCAGATAATAATCTGCCTTCCTGTTTTTGACACCAAAGTGGATAACCTCACATTTATCCACGTTATATTGCATCTGCCATGCTTCTGCCCAATCACCCAACCTGTCCAAATCATCCTGTAGTTTCTTGGCATCCTCCTCACAGCACACACGTCCACCCAGCTTTGTGTCATCTGCAAATTTGGAGATATTATATCTAGTTCCCTTGTCTAGATCATTAATATATATTGTGAATAGCTGGGGTCCAAGGACCGAGCCCTGCGGTACCCCACTAGTCACTGCCTGCCACTCGGAAAAAGACCTGTTTATTCCAACTCTTTGCTTTCTAGCTGCCAACCAGTTCTCTATCCAAGTCAATACCTTGCCTGCAATCCCATGTGCCTTAACATTACACGCTAATCTCTTATGTGGGACCTTATCGAAAGCCTTCTGAAAGTCCAAATACACCACATCCACTGGTTCTCCCTTATCTATTTTACTAGTTACATCCTCAAAAAATTCCAGTAGATTAGTCAAGCACGATTTACCTTTTGTAAATCTATGTTAACTTTGTCCGATCCGGTCACTGTTTTCCAAGTGATCTGCTATTACATCTTTTATAATGGACTCTAGCATTTGTCAGGCCTACCGGTCTGTAATTCCCCATTTTCTCTCTACCACCTTTTTTGAATAGTGGGGTAACAAATGGTGGCACAGTGGCATAGTGGTTAGCACTGTTGCCTCACAGCGCCAGGAACCCGGGTTCAAATCCGGCCTCGGGTGACTGTCTGTGTGGAGTTTGCACATTCTCCCCGTGTTTGCGTGGGTTTCCTCCCACAGTCCAAAGATGTGCGGGTTAGGTTGATTGGCCATGATAAAAAAATTGGCCCTTAGTGTTAGGGGGGATTAAATACGTGGGGTTACGGGGATAGGGCTTGGGTGGGATGGTTGTCGGTGTAGGGACCGGGTGCTAGGGTTTGGATGATCAGCCATGATCTCGTTGAATGGCGGAGCAGGCTCGAAAGGGCCGAATGGCCTACTCCTGCTCCTATCTTCTATGTTTCTATGTAACATTAGCTACCCTCCAATCCATGGGTACTGTTCCAGATTCCATCGAATGTTGGAAGATCAGCAATGCATCTACTATTTCTAGGGCCACTTCCTTAAGTACCCTAGGATGTAGATTATCAGGCCCTGGGGATTTATCGGCCTTCAATCCCATCAATTTCCCTAACACCATTTGCCTACAAATACTGATTTCTTACAGTTCCTCCCTTTCATCAGACCCTATGTTCCCTGACATTTCTGGGAGGTTATTTGTGTCCTCCTTTGTGAAGACAGAACCAAAATATGTATTTAATTGGTCTGCCATTTCTCTGTTCCCCATTATAAATTCCCCTGATTCTGACTGCAAGGGACCTACGCTTGACTTCACCAATCTTTTTCTCTTCACCTATCTATAAAAGCTTTTACAGTCAGTTTTTATGTTCCCTGAAAGCTTACTCTCATCTTCTATTTTCCCTTTCTTAATTAATCCCTTTGTCCTCCTTTGTTGAATCCTAAACTGCTCCCAATCCTCTGGATTACTGCTTCTTCTGGCCAATTTATATGTCCTCTCCTTGGATCTTATGCTATCCTTAATTTCCCTCGTTAGCCACGGTTGAGTCACCTTTTGTTTTATTTTTATGCCAAACTGGGATGAACAAATTCTGTCACAGCCTGCCATCGTGAAAAAGACCCGTTTATCCCTACTCTTTGTTTTCTGTCTGTTAACCAATTCTCAATCTATGCTAGTATATTACCCCCAATTCCATGTGCCCTCATTTTGTTAACCACCCTCTTGTGTGGGGCCTTTTCAAAAGCTTTCTGAAAATCCAAATACACATCTACTGGTTCCCCCTTGTCTACTCCACTAGTTACATCCTCAAAGAACTCCAATAGGTTTGTCAAACAGGATTTCCCTTTCATAAATCCATGTTGACTCTGCCCAATCTTACTATTAGTTTCTAAGTGCCCAGTTATTGCATTCTTGAAAATAGATTCCAGCATTTTCCCAACTACTGATGTGAGGCCAACAGGTCTGTAGTTCCCCGTTTTCTCTCTCCCTCCTTTCTTAAATAGCAGGATTACATTTGCTATCCTCCAATCTGCAGGAACCGTTCCAGAATCTATAGAATTTTGGAAGATGACAATGCGTTCACTATCCCAATGGCCACCTCTTGCAAAACCCTAGAATGTAGGTCATCTGGTCCTTGGCATTTATCAACTTTTAGTCCCATTAATTTTGCTAGTACTGTTTTTTTACTAATAATAATTTCTTTAAGTTCCTCATTCTCGCCACACCCTTGGTTTTCTCGTATTTCTGGGAGGTTTTTTGTGTCTTCCTCCGTGAAGACAAAAAGTATTTATTTAATTTCTCTGCCATTTCCTTATTCCCCATTATAAATTCTCCCATCTCTGACTGTAAAGGACCTACATTTACCTTCGACAGTCTTTTCCTTTCCACATACCTATAGAAGCTTTTACAATCCGTTTTTATATTTTTCGCTAGTTTGTGCTCATACTCCATTTCCCTTTCTTTATCAATTTCTTGGTCCCCCTTTGCTGACTTCTAAAAGATCCCAATCCTCAGGCTGACCGCTTTTTCTGGCAACTTTATAAGCTTCCTCCTTTGACTTAATACTAGCTTTAATTTCTTTTGTTAGCCATGGTTGGATTACTTTTCCTTTTGGGTTTTAATGCCCTAGAGGAATATGTGTTTGTTGCAAATTATGCATTATTTCCTTGAATGTTAGCCATTGTATGTCCACCTTCATACCTTTTAGTGTAGTCTCCCAATCTACCATGGTCAACTTGTCCCTCATACCCTTATAGTTTCCTGTTTAGATTGAAGACCTTAGTTTCAAATTGGACTACATCACTCTCAAACTTAATGTAAAATTCAATCATATTATGGTCACTTGTCCCTAAAGGCCCCTTTACCACAAGATTATTGATTAGCCCTTTCTCATTACACAGTACCAGATCCAGAATAGCCTGTTCCCTGGTTGGTTACTCCACATACTGGTCCAGGAAACCATCTCGCATGCATTCCAAGAATTCATCCTCCACACCATTAGTGGTAATTTGATTTGCCCAGTCAATATGTAGATTAAAGTCCCCCATGATTACCATATTGCCCTTGTTACATGCACTTCTAATTTCTTGATTGATACTGTGCCCTACATTACCACTACTGTTTGGTGGCCTATACACAACTCCCACCAATGTTTTCCGCCCTTTGCTGTTTCTTAGCTCCACCCAAACTGATTCCAATTCTACATCACGATCTGCCGAGCCAAGATCTTTTATCTCTACCATACCGATCTCATCCCTTATTAACAGCGCTACGCCACCTCCTTTTCCTTTTTGTCTGTCCTTCCTAAATATTGAGTACCCTGGAACATTCAGTTCCCAGCTTTGGTTACCCTGCAACCATGTCTCTGTAATGCAATTACATCATACCCATTTACTTCTATTAATGCCATGAATTCATCCACTTTGTTGCGAATGCTACGTGCATTTAGATAAAGTGCCTTCAACTTTGCCTGCTTAATATTTTTCTGCACGTTGACCCTCTTTACTGTTGGCCTTTGTTTCTGCTCCCGACTAGTTTTGTTGACTATTTTTCTAACTTGCACTTCCAGCTTTGTTTCTCTCCGTTCTGGGGCCACACTTAGGTTCCCAGCCCCCTGACAAACTAGTTTAAATCCTTCCCAACAGCACTAGCAAACTCCCCTGCAAGGATATTGGTCCCGGTTCTGCCGAGGTGTAATCCGTCCAGCTTGTACAGGTCCCACATTCCCCAAAATCGGTCCCAATGCCTGAGAAATTAAAATTCCTCCCTCCTACACCATCTCTCCAGCCATGCATTCATCTGGTCTATTCTCCTATTTCTGCTCTCGCTAGCACGTGGCACTGGGAGTAATCCTGAGATTACTACCTTTGCGGTCCTGCTTTTTAATTTATTTCCTAGCTCCCTATATTCTACTTGCAGCACGGTGGCATAGTGGTTAGCACTGTTGTCTCACAGCGCCAGGGGCTCGGGTTCGAATCCGGCCTCGGGTGACTGTCTGTGTGGAGTTTGCACATTCTCCCCGTGTTTGCGTGGGTTTCCTCCGGGTGCTCCGGTTTCCTCCCACAGTCCAAAGATGTGCGGGTTAGGTTGATTGGCTATGATAAAATTGACCCTTAGTGTTAGGGGGATTAAATACGTGGGGTTACGGGGATAGGGTGGGATATGTGTTGGTGTAGGGGTTACGGGGATCGGGTGGGATATGTGTCGGTGCAGGCTCGATGGGCCGAAATGCCCTCTATCTGCACTGTGGGGTTTCTGTGATTCTGTCTGACCTCATCCCTTTCTACCTATGTCATTGGTACCGATATGGACCACGACCTCTGGCTGTTCACCCTCCCCCTTCAGAATGTCCTGCAGCCGCTCAGTGACATCCTTGACCCTGGCACCAGGGAGGCAACATACCATCCTGGAGTCACGTCTGCAGCCACAGAAACGTCTATCTGTTCCCCTTACGATAGAATCCCCTATCGCTATTGCTCTCCCACTCTTTTTCCTCCCCTCCTGTACAGCTGAGCCACTCGTAATGCCATAGACTTGGCTCTTGCTGCATTCCCGAGAAACCATCTCCCCCATCAGTATCCAAAATGGAAAATCTGTTGGAGAGGGAGATGGACCCAGGGGACTCCTGCACTGCCTTCCTAGTTCTTTCAGTCTGTCTGGCGGTCACCCATTCCCTTTCTGCCTGTGCACTCATTACCTCCGGTGTGACCACCTCGTTAAACGTGCTATCCACGTAAATCTCAGCCTCGCGCATGCTCCACAGTGACTCCAACTGCAGCCCCAGATCCAAAACGCGGATTTCAAGTAGCTGCAGCTGGAGACACTTCCTGCAGGCGTGTTCACCCTGGACACCGAAAGTGTCCCCGACCTCCCACATAGCACAGGAGGAGCACTCCATGCTGCCCTGCCATGTCCTTAATTTACTCCTTTTACTTCCCCATCAGTCTACTCTCAATCATCAGCAAAGTGATGGAAGGTGTCATCGACAGTGCTATCAAGCAGCACTTACTCACCAATAACCTGCTCAGATGCCCAGTTTGGGTTCCGCCAAGTCCACTCGGCTGCCGACCTCATTACAGCCTTGGTCTAAACATGGACAAAGGAGCTGAATGCCAGAGGTGAGGGGAGAGTGACTGCCCTTGACATCAAGGCAGCAATTGACCGAGTGTGGCATCAAGGAGCCCTAGTAAAACTGAAGTCAATGGGAATTGGCCCGGGAGGGGGCGGGGGAAAGAGAGGGGGGACTCTCCACTGGCTAGAATCATACCTAGCACAAAGAACGATGGTTGTGGTGATTGAAAGTCAATTATCACAGCCCCAGGACATCGCTGCAGGAGTTCCTCAGGGCAGTGTCCTAGGCCCAACCATCTTCAGCTGCTTCATCAATGATCTTCCCTCCAACATAAGGTCAGAAATGGGGATGTTCGCTGACTGCACAGTGTTCAGTGCCATTCACAACTCCTCAGATAATGAAGCAGTCCATACCCGCATGCAATAAGACCTGGACGACGTTCAGGCTTGGGCTGATAAGTGGCAGCATTCGTGCCACAGAAGTGCCAGGCAATGACTATCTCCAACAAACGAGAGTCTAACCACCGCCCCTTGACATTCAATGACATTACTATCACCAAATCCCCCACCATTAACATCCTGGGGGGTTACCATTGACCAGAAACTTAACTGGACCAGCCACATAAATATTGTGGCTACAAGAGCAGGTCAGAGGCTAGGTATTCTGCGGTGTCTCATCTCCTGACTCCCCAAAGCCTTTCTACCACCTACAAGGCACAAGTAAGGAGTGTGATGGAATACTCTCCACTTGCCTGGATGAGTGCAGCTCCAACAACACTCAAGAAGCTCAACACCATCCAGGACAAAGCAGCCCGCTTGATTGGCACCCCATCTACCACCTTAAACATTCACTCACTCCACCACTGGCGTAACGTGGCTGCAGTGTGTACCATCTACAAGATGCACTGCAGCAATTTGTCAAGGCTTCTTCGGCAGCACCTCCCAAACCCGCAACCTCTTCCACCTAGAAGGACAAGAGCAGCAGGCGCATGTGAACACCACCACCTCCAAGTTCCCCTCCAAGTCACACACCATCCTGACTTAGAAGTATATCGCAGATCCTTCATCATTGCTGGGTCAAAGTTCTGGCACTCCCTACCTAACACCACTGTGGTAGTACCTTCACCACACGGACTGCAGCGGTTCAAGAATGCGGCTCACCACCACCTTCTCAAGGGCAATTAAGGATGGGCAATAAATGCTGGCCTTGCCAGCGATGCCCACATCCCATGAATGAATAAAAACAAACAAGATAGGTGCTCATCTTTTTCTTAAGTACTCACAAAAAATTTAGATCCTGGGATCTTTTCCAGTAGTCGCCAGAAGGCCTGAAGGCCAGTGAGCAGGCTCTCAGCCGAGCTCCTCTTTCTTCTCTCATTTGCTGATACAAGTGCATGCAGCAGGGGACAACTGAATCACGTAGTCCAGTACATCAAATTCAGCCACAGCTCGGCATGGACAGGCTCAGTGCAGTTTCAGCATACTGTGCCTGTCCAGCGTCAGGGCAGTGGGAGGCCAGAAAGCTTTAGGCCTTTCAAAAATAGAAAAGTAAATACACTATTTTGTACATAAACATTTAATTTTATTACACCGAATGGGGGACAATACATATATAAAGCGATCACATTTGATAGAAAATACAAAATGCAGAATGTAGAACTGATTAAATTTCTCACTCCTTTTGGCATTTGTTTGTAGATACATCTCTACTAACAAATCATAACCTTGATTTCTTTAACAGCTTTATTTGTTAATAAAAGAAAAAAGACATTAGATTACAGCAATATCTAACTCATTCTTGTAATTGAATATCACATTGGTTTAAAACGATCTCAGAATTTGAACTGCCCATGTGCAAAGATTCTGTCCACCATCATCTTAAATTTCGAAGTAATTTAGGCTTGTAATAAAGGTGTGCCGTTTAAATTTAAATTCAGGAGCTGATATTTACCTCATTATGCAAATGGTGTCATGGAAATAACAAAACTTGTTTGTAACCATAGCAATACTTGCATGCGACTAACTTTTGTGGTGAAATTCCAAATGTACACAAACCTTTTCTTTCACAACTACCTAAATTTACAATCTTAGTTATTACTAGAACAAACTCCTATGATTTAGAAAATTCTCAACTACTGGTTCTAACTGAATCTTCAGCATCTACTAGTGATATCTTTGCAAACAAAACGTGCAACATACAAAACAAAGTATAATAATGTGGGGTAGCCTGCACATTAATGTCTCTGAACACTATAACTAAACCTTTAGTTTCAATGTCAAATAAAATGTCAGGCTAGAAACATATCATTTGAGTCAAATGCAGCATTTTTGGGATACAGTATGATTGATTTTGGTATATCAAATTAGAAAATGTGCAATATTAAATTAAAACCAAGAATACAGTATGTTGGTTTTAATTCTCACCTTTACCAATACTGTACAAGTAAGGCAATTTAGTTTAGGCAAGTAGCCAGGAGGACCGCTCAACGCAACTGTCACTCCACTGAAAATATACAATAACCGTGTCAATTTCTGTACAAAAGTGCAATTTGCCACATCTGACAGTTGGAAATCAGAAGCGGTACATCAACTTTCAAAAGACAATTTGACATGTTTCTTACACTGCCAGTCCATTAGAATTTCAGGACTTTCTACGTTACAAATGCATAAATCATACTAAAGAACCATGATACAAAAATGGCTCATCATATGATATGATTTTTAATGTGAAATAAGTGTTCATGTGAAGACAGACAGCTATGTTTTAACATGAAATGACGGTTTTATTGAAGAGCAGGTTGAAATAACAGACAGCCACTGAAATCCATTTCGCCATCTTGAAAGTCCAGTTAAAGGCTGAACCTCTTTATTCATTCTCAAACCTGCTATAGGGATGATCAGAATCCTGAAGAAGACCTGAAATTAAAAAAAACAAATGTTCTTATGCCCAGAATAAATCACACAAGAATTCAAACACACAATTTAACATAATATTGAACTCATTTTTGGTTTGAGACTTTGGGGGAGAAGAAGAACATATTTGAGACACAAAGCCACTGTACAGATTGGCTAACCCTCTTGCATAAATTAGGAAGCATAAGACTGGAAAGTAGGATTTAATGGCCTGAGCTTTCTGTGACACCCCTTGATTGGGGTGCACCTCTGGCAAGGCAGGACTTCTGCCTGTTGCTGAGATGCCCTGATGACGCTAGCTGTATTTGCTACCCAATGACTAATTATATACAAAGGAGGTCTGCTCCCCAGCCTCTGCTGGGGAGGCACCCCAATATGGAGTCACAGACCAGCTACGGCAAGCCTCGGGGACCTACCACAACGGAGAAAGAGGTGGCTGGCGAGCTGCCCTCTAAAAAAAAATATTTTTACATTTCATAAATGGAGCCTGTGCACAATCATGCTCAAAGCGTTGGCCAGCAGCCCCCTCTCTCTCTGGATCTCCAAACACAGGATTATGGGGTCCAACAGGTCAACCCTACGCCCAACGAGTGCAAATTGCAAGAAACATAGTAGAGACCATGTTCCCCTCATTTCTAACTATTTACTGTGCACTTATCCAATATGTTGCCAAAGGGAGCGGCCATTGAAAACTGGTGGGGATGCAGCAGGGTGCGTCCCTAAGTTGCTTTCTACCTTCACATGCTCCAGGTTTGCTGAAAAATCAGCAAAGGTTAGGTGGATAGTCCAGGCCAATAGGTAAATTGGAGCCAACACTGGAGTAGCATCATGTCAATGAATGAATGAAGTGGTCAAAACAGAAACCCCAATAGAAACTAAATTACAAATATTGAAAACAATTTTGTTTAAAAAGCATAGAAGCAGATAAATATAACTGGTTGGAGACTGGCTCAGATACATGGTATACAATCATTATTAATAAAGAGATCCAAAGAACTACACTTTTCCTTTGAAGAATATTTTTTGATATTCATGGTAAGCCAATCATAAGAACATAAGAAATAAGAGCAGGAGTTGGCCATACGGCCCCTTGAGCCTGCTCCGCCATTCAATAAGATCATGGCTGATCATCGACCTCAACTCCACTTTCCCGCCCAATCTCCATATCCCTCGATTCCCCTAGAGTCCAAAAATCTATTTATCTCAACCTTGAATATACTCAAAGACTCGGCATTCACAGCCCTCTGGGGCAGAGAATTCCAAAGATTCACAACCCTCTGTGTGAAGAAATTCCTCATCTCAGTATTAAATGGCCTACCCCTTATCCTGAGACTATGCCCCATGGTTCTAGACACTCCAGCCAGGGGAAACAACCTCTCAGCATCTACCCTGTCAATCCCCTTCAGAATCTTGTATGTTTCAATGAGATCACCTCTCATTCTTCAAAACTCCAGAGAGTATAGGCCCATTCTACACAATCTCTCATCATAGGGCAGCCCTCTCATCCCAGGAATCAATCTAGTGAACCTTTGTTGCACCGCCTCCAAGGCAAGTATATCCTTCCTTAGATAAGGAGACGAAAACTGTGCACAGTACTCCAGGTGTGGTCTCACCAAGGCCCTGTACAATTGTAGCAAGATTTCCTTACTCTTATACTCCAACCCCCTTGCAATAAAGGCCAACATGCCATTTGCCTTCCTTATTGCTTGCTGTACCTGCATACTAGCTTTCTGTGTTTCTTGCACGAGGACACCCAAATCTCTCTGAACACCAACATTTGAAAGTTTCTCACCATTTAAAAAATATTCTGTTTTTTTATTCTTCCTGCCAAAGTGAATAACCTCACATTTCCCTACATTATACTCCATCTGCCACCTTACTGCCCACTCACTTAGTCTATCTATATCCCTTTGCAGACTCTTTGTGTTCTCCTCACAGCTTACTGTCCCACCTAGCTTTGTATCATCAGCAAACTTGGATACATTACACTCGGTCCCTTCATCTAGGTCATTAATATATATTGTAAATAGCTGAGGCCCCAGCACTGATCCTTGCGGCACCCCACTAGTTACAGCCTGCCAACCTGAAAAAGATCCGTTTATCCCCACTCTCTGTTTTCTGTCCGTTAACCAATCCTCTATCCATGCTATTACCCCCAACCCCATGAGCCCTAATCATGTGCAATAACCATTTATGTGGCACCTTATTGAATGCCTTTTGGAAATCCAAATATACTACATCCACTAGTTCCCCTTTATCTACCCTGCTAGTTACATCCTCAAAAAATTAATAAATTTGTCAAATGCGATTTCCCTTTCATAAAACCGTGTTGACTCTGTTTAAACATGTTATGATTTTCTAAGTGACCTGATACCACTTCCTTAACAATGGATTCCAGCATTTTCCCGATGACCGATGTCAGGCTAACTGGCCTGTAGTTCCCTGTTTTTTCTCTCCCTCCTTGCTTGAATAGCGGAGTTACATTTGCTATCTTCCAATCCGATGGGACCATTCTAGAATCTGGGGAATTTTGGAAGATCAAAAGCAATGCATCCACTATCTCTTCAGCCACCTCTTTCAGAACCCTAGGGTGTAGGCCGTCAGGTCCAGGGGATTTGTCGGGTTTTAGTCCCATTAGTTTCTCTAGTACTTTTTCTCTACTTATATTAACACGTTAAGTTCCTCACCCTCATTAAACCCTTGGTTCCCCACCATTTTTGGTATGCTTTTTGTGTCTTCTATGTGAAGACAGATACAAAATATTGGTTTAACGTTTCTGCCATTTTCTTATCATACACAACGTATTCACATAAGGTCATGAAATAAAATTCAAACATTAAGGGTTCCCCTTCGATGGTTCAGCAAATTAATCCGTAGCCAAGCCATACAGACCAGGAAGGTCTCAGTTTTGTCCCCAGTCTATACTAAGTTAGCTGATCTCAGTCGGGTTTCCTGTTCCCGATTGCCATTACTGGTTGAAAGTGCACATACGTGATGTTAATTCGGCACTGAAATGGGTTGGTTGCGATGCGCCCTGCAGTCAAACAGATAACACTAAAGTGAACAATGGCCACTTGGGTCAGGTACTGTAAAGTGACCAGTACCCATAGAATTACAGCCTAGTAGGGTATCAATGCCTTCAGGAGAGAAAAGGGAAGAGAGAAAAACTGTCAGAAAAAACTGTCAGGATCAGAACAGTCAGGGCCACAGTAGTTACCAGGATTTCCTCAGTCTGTAGTTCGGGGTCTGTCTTCTCGACTGTAACTTCAACTGAAACCTAGTAAAGAGCTGAACTGCAACAGGGGACACATTTTCATTCCCTAATAACTGCTAATATTCAAAGAAATGGGTGATCAAAAGTCTGGCAACAGAAACATTTCCCATTTCATGACTCCTCGGTCTCTCTTCTCCCAACTCCCCTAAGTTTCTTATCCCATAAGTAGGAAGGAAATGCTAACATTGTGCAGTTTAGTAACAGGAACAGACTCTCGCCACGAAAAAGAAAAATATATGGAGTCGGTGGCTAGGGAATGGAGTTTGTGGCAGGGACCCAAGACAATGGCTTTGGTCTTCCCAATATTTAATTGGAGGAAATTTCTGCTCATCCAATGCTGGATGTTGGACAAGCAGTGTGAAAAATCAGAGGGAGTGGAGGGGTTAAGAGAGATGGTGGTGAGGTGGAGCTGGGTGTCGTCAGCATACATGTGGAACCAGACGTATTTTTGGATGATGTCGCCGAGGAGCAACATGTAGATGAGAAATAGGAGGGGGCCAAGGATAGATCCTTGGGGGACTCCTTGCAGGAGCAGGAAGAGAAACCATTGCAGATGATTCTCTGGCTATGACTGGATAGATAGGAATGGAACCAGATGAGATGAGCCGCTAAACTGAGGCCAAGTCTGCCCTCTCAGATGGACATAAAAGATCCTACAGCACTATTCGAAGACGAGCAGGAGAGTTCTCCCAGTATCCTGGCCAACATTTATCCCTCAACCAACACCAAAAACAGATGATTGGATAATTTATTTCATTGCTATTTGTGGGACCTTGATGTGCACAAATTGGCTGCTGTATTTCATACAAAACAGTGACTAGACTTCAAAATACTTCATTGGCTGTAAAGCGCTTTGGGATGCCTGAGGTCATGAAAGGCGCTATACAAATGTAAGTTCTTTCTTTCTATATTTACTAAAACATATCAGCAACTAGTGGATTATAATGAAGTACTTTTTTTTTAAAGTTAAAATCATGTTTTTCTGGAAAATAACAGACAAAAATGTTGTTTGCTATACTGTTGAGAGAACAATACCCATAGTGCGGTTTAAATACAGTAACTGCTTCCTGCACAGATTTATAACTTGTCTCTCAACTGGATGTAACTGAATAAGTACTGTACTTCATTTAACAGATGCTTATGATGCAATACAACGCTATCCTTTTAATTGGAATATGCTGTATTTAACCAATTTGATTTAAGTCATATGTAATTCTTAGTCCAAACTGCAAGAATCCTAAAATATTCAACAAGACTACATATTTGCCAGCCAGAAAACCTAGTAAAAGTTGACCAACTGCTTTGAAATAGCTGACAGCCCCCTAAAAACTAGCAATTCAAGATCAGCCGAGTATAAGCCTATGACAGATGAAATCCAGTGAAACAAAGCCTTTGCAACTTAAACTGAAAATGTAACTAACATTTCATCACCTGTAATGGAGGGAACAATATATGAAATCCAAATGTAGTGGTGCATTTCCAGGAGTCAGTGGATATGATTTCCTGGATTTTTTTAAAATTTTTGCACAAAAAAGGATGCATTCTGGTTATTTTTAAGCACTTTTTACACATACTCCTCTTCATCTCCCAGTTCATACTGGCACTTCTCTCTCATCTCCCTCAAATCAATCTGACATTCTTCTCTCTCCTCCAAACCAGATAGTCTTTCACCCACATATCTTCCCTTCCTCCTCATTCAAGCTAGCATTCTGCCCCCCACCCACCCGCTGTCCCCAGATCAAGCTAGCATTCTTCCCTTCCCAAATCATGCTGGCATTCTTTTCCTCCAAGTCATGCCGGGACTCTTCCATCCCTTGTTCACGCTGGCACTCTCTTCTCATTCCATTCATGCTAGTAGTCTTTCCTCCCTCCTCAAGTGAATGCTAGCATTTCCCTTTGTCCCATTCTTAAAGCACCACTCTCAACTTCTGCTCCCTTCCTTTTACCTTCATTGCCATCCATTCCCTCCCTTTCCTCTCCTTCATTGATATTGATCCACCCCCACACCACTCCTACCCGAGTCCTGCTGCAAAATGTTTCTAGCTACTGCATACAGTAGCCAAGAACTACTGCTCTCATGAAATTTCCCACCTACACGATGTAGTGCCAGGAATCACTTCACATTAGCCCTCTGTTAGAAATCAGGGGTGTTAAAAATGTATATGGTTTTGTGGATAAAACTGTGACGCGAGTAATGCTGTATTTACATGATTGTATTAGAACTGGAGACAGAAAGTCTCTCAGACTAGTCTGAGAATAATTAGATAAATGCATAGATTCTGCCTGTGTTTTGGTTCCCTGCAGATGTTATAGCATTCTGCAGTGTAACGGTCACAAATAATCTTGTTTTCAAGTTAAGATTTCAACCTTGTTTATGTTTCTCTAATTTGACCAACCAAGGCTCAACGTTATATTTCTTCCATTACTGCGAATAACCATATTATAATGCTAAGTTAGGATTTTGACTTTGTTCAACAAAACTGCTTTAAAATGCATAAGTTAACCAGTGTATGAGAATAGAATAGAAGATATCTTTGGGAATTTAATGATTCATTCCATGGTACAATAGCCTGATAATGAAATAGTTACAAAAAGAAAATACTGCAGATGCTGGAAATCTGAAATAAATACAGAAAATGCTGGAGGAACTCAGCAGGTCAGGCAGCATCTGTGAAGAGAGAAACAGAGTTAATGTTTCAGGTCGATGACCTTTCGTCAGAACTGGAAAAAAGCAGGAAATGGAACAGATTTTTACGCAAGTGTAGGGGCAGGGAAAGGGGGGAGGGGATGAAAGAACAAAAGGGAAGGTCTGTGATAGGATAGAAGGTGGAAGAGGTTAAGAGACATTAAGAGATATTCAAGGCAAAAGGAGATGGTAATGGGACAGGTTAAGAAACAGATGGCTCTAGATGAAGTGGAAATTGCACTGGCAGAATGAAAGACAGCTGCCATGTGGGGGAGAAGAAAAAAAGACAGTGTGGATAAAATATATATATATATGATAGGGGCCAAGGTTATGATCTGAAATTGTTGAACTCTATGTTGAGTCCAGAAAGCTGTAAAGTGCCTAATCGGAAGATGAGGTGCTGTTCCTCGAGCTTACGCTGAGCTTCCATGGAACAATACAAGAGGCCGGGGACGGTGAGGTCTGAGTGGGAGTGGAGCGGTGAATTAAAGTGACAGGCGACCGGAAGCTCAGGATCCCCCTTACAGACTGAACGGAGGTGTTCCGCAAAGCGGTCACCCAATCTGCGTTTGGTCTCCCCAATGTAGAGGAGACCACATCGTGAGCAGCAAATACAGTATACTAAATTGCAAGAAGTACTACAAGTAAATCGCTGTTTCACCTGGAAGGGGAAGGGGGGAGGTATAAGGGCACGTGTTGCATCTCCTGCGCTTGCACGGGAAGGTGCCGGGCGAAGGGGAAGGGGTGTTGGGGGTGATAGAGGAGTGGACTAGGGCGTCGCAAAGGGAGCAGTCCCTACGCAATGCTGAAAGGGGAGGTGAGGGGAAGATGCGTTTGGTGGTGGGATCACGCAGGAGGTGGCAGAAATGGCGGAGGATGATCTGTTGAATGTGGAGGCTGGTGGGGTGAAAGGTGAGGACAAGGGGAACTCTGTCGTGATTCCGGGAGGGAGGGGCAGGGGTGAAATAGTTAGTTTTGCATAGCTAAAGCTGCATGAACAGCATGAACATAAATAACTGATGATAAGCAGTTACAAACATCTGATGGACAAGAATGGTATATCCGACTCCAAAATAGGGACAAGAGAGATAAGACACGAATTCCAAAGGAAGAACCTTCAGAAAGGTTAAACAAAAAGACAAATTGAATGAGGTAATGAGACCCCCTTTTGGGGAGGGCTTTCATCCAAGAACCAAGACAAAGAACTCGAGCTGTCATTGGTTGGTGAGGTTTTAGAGGAACCTCTATAGGTTAAATGGTCTTGTCAATTACTTGGCCTCAGGCCCATCCCTAAAAAGAGAATAAAAGTGATACCGAGTGCTTGTCTACACAGATGGTGGAGGGGAGAGCCGAACAGAAGTTGGGCTGGTCGAATGCTCTTTTGAGAGTGATCCCACGCTCACCAACTCGAAGGCCCTACACAGAGAGAGAGAGAGAGAGAGAGAGAGAACTGTTCACGCATACCAACCGTCTGTCCGACCGGGACCGGTACCAGCTGCTTGTCACGGTCGTATGTTTTTGCTGTATAACTAGCATATTATATTCTGTCTTAAACTCTGATTAAACACAATATACCCACCATATTGGTTTGTAGTCAATCCTGATTTTTTGAAAGACTAGAGATAAGCTACCAATTGGCCTAATCTCTACACTCTTGTCAGAGTGGTGCTTTGGGGAGAGTTCCCCAGTCTGCACTGGTTTTTGTCAGCAAACACTGACGCAGATTGGGCCCATGAAGTGTTGACAGTAGGCATATATGAGACCAGCGTCATTTTCGATTAGAGACAACACATATCTTTGGTTATTTTACACATGCAGGAGTATCATAGCTACGCAATGTACTTTTCAAAAACATGTGCAAATTTCTCAACTCTAGTATGTATGTTTTTAAAGGAGATACTTCTTTTTACACTTTAAAACCAAAGATCATCCTGTCTGAGCATCCACACCAGAAGCACAGATCACCCTTGGTGCTCAGTGTTGATGGCATCTAACACAGATCATCCTGGAGCTGATACACACACTCCTGCATTGCCAACAGTACTGTAAATCTATTCATGGTGGCGTAGCAGGTACTAGCAGTGAACTCTTCTACTTGTCCTGCCACTTGCTGCACATTGAGAGATCGCCCCAAGTGCCTGTACACGTGTAATGCTCTGCAAGTATCTTTCTTATAAAAATGGAACCCATAAGATCTAGGTCCTGAGGCAATGGCAGACTTCTGACCACCAGACAAGAACATCTGCCTCATCTTCCACCCCAGCTTCTTTTGGTAGGAGGATGAGTGGAAGTCTTGTCCTGCCTCATTTATGCCAATGAGGAAAATTTATGTTGCAGTGTTCAAACTATGGCTCGTGGACCACATATAGCCCAAGCGCCGAAAAGTCAACTCATTCCTATTTGTGTTTATATTTATTGGATTGCTAATTTCCCCTGCTTGAATTCCAAAGGCCTGAAGACTTGGAAAGGGCTGTTCATAGCACAGTTGCCTCATTGGTAGACAAGTCCTAAAGCCAGAATGCCAAGCTCTATTAATATCAGCAACTTGGGACATATATAAATTTATAGGTTTATTTAGACTTTATACATGGCCTCTGAGGCTCCATGGTATGCATGTAAGTTGCTCACAAAGAGGAAAAACTTAAGACATTCCTGCCCTAGAATTCTATACAATTAGTCACTTATCCCATACCTGCTGTTTACGGTCTTGGCACACTAGCTCCAGCCTTCAATCTCCAATGTAATAACATTTTATAGAAAAGCTTATTGCAAACTGATTGCCCATGGGATTTTTATATGTGTTGTAAGGTAAATAAACTATTCACCAGCTCAATGCACACAAGTGAGGAGCTTAGTATATTAATCATAGCCTGTTCAGGTCACTACACTAAGCTCCTGACTTTAAGCTGAAACATACACATACATGCCAACCTAGAAAAACTAACCAAAATGGATCAGGCGCTTCACAAAAGTTGACAGCTCTAGAAATGATGACAGTTCAAAAACAGTGCTGAAGTGATCATATGAGACAAGGGGTTGCATTGGAAACATAGTGGGACATGGGAAGGTCATAACTTATGCTTCAGGTGTACCCAACACTTGGATCACTTTTTTCATAGGAGAGAAATTCATAAGTATACAAAAGCAGAGTTTCCAGTAAAAGTGAATTTAAAAATTACTGAAAGGGGTTGAGAATTCCAAAAAGGTGAGATTTATTTTACAAAGGTTTCTGGGCGCAAACCCCCATAGAAAATTCTCCTGGAAGGGTTAATAGATATTTCAAAATATGAAATTAAAATATTTGTATGACCTTCAATACAACTTCACAGTATAAAGTTAAAATAAATAAATACACCACATCCACTGGTTCCCCCTTATCTATTCTGCTAGTTACAACCTCAAAAAAAATAACAGATTCGTCAAACATGATTTCCCTTCCATAAATCAGTGTTGACTCTGCCCAATCCTATTATTATTTTCTAAGTGCCCTGTTACCACGTCCTTAATAATAGATTCTAGCATTTTCCCTACTACTGATGTCAGGCGAACTGGTCTGTAGTTCCCAGTTTTCTCACTCCATCCTTTCTTAAATAGTGGGGTTACATTTTCTACCTTCCAATCCACAGGAACTGTTCTAGAATCCATGGAATTTTGGAAAATGACAACCAATGCATCCACTATCTCTATTGCCACCTCTTTCAAAATCCTGGGATGTAGGCCATCGGGTCCAGGGGATGTATCGGCTTTCAGTCCCATTAATTTCTCCAGTACTTTTTTTTTAACTAACACTAATTTCTTTCAGTTCCTCATTCCCTTGGTTCTCCACTATTTCCGGGAAGATTTTTGCATCTTCTTCCTCGAAGTCAGACACAAAGTATTTGTTTAATTTCTCTGCTATTTCCTTATTCCCCGTTATAATTTCTCCTGTCTCAGCCTGTAAGGGACCCACATCTACTTTCGCTAATCTTTTCCTTTTTACATACTTACAGAAGCTTTTACAGTCTGTTTTTACATCTCGCTTGTTTACTCTCATATTCTATTTTCCCTTTCTTTATCAATTTCTTGGTCCTTCTTTGCTGAATTCTAAAATCCTCCCAATCTTCTTGGCAACATTATAAGCCTCTTCCTTTGATCTAATACTATCTTTAACTTCTTGTTACCTACGGCTGGACCACTTTTCCTGTGGTTTTTTTTTACATAAGAGCATAAGATCTTAAGATGTAGGAGCAGGAGTAGGTCATTTGGCCCCTTGAGCCTGCTCCGCCATTTAATAAGATCATGGCTGATCTGATCTTGGCCTCAACTCCACTTCCCTGCCCACTCCCCATAACCCTTGACTCCCTTACCATTCAAAAATCTGTCTATCTCCACCTTAACTATATTCAATGACCAGCCTCTACAGCTCTCTGGGGAAGAGAATTCCAAAGATTCATGACCCTCAGAGAAGAAATTCCTCCTCATTTCCAATTTAAAAGGGTGCCCCCTTATTCTGAAATTATGCCCCCTAGTTCTAGATTCCCCCACGAGGGGAAACATCCTCTCTCTGCATCTACCCTGTCAAGCCCCTTCAGAATCTTATATGTTTCAATAAGATCACCTCTCATTCTTCTAAAATCAATGAGTATAGGCCCAACCTGCTCAACCTTTCTTCATAAGACAACCCCTTCATCTCTGGAATCAACCTCGTGAACCTCATCTGAACTGCCTCCAATGCAAGTATATCCTTCCTTAAATAAGGAGACCAAAACTGTACGCAGTACTCCAGGTGTGGTCTCACCAACGCCCTGTACAGTTGTAACAGGACTTCCCTATTTTTATACTCCATTCCCTTTGCAATAAAGGCCAACATTCCACTTACCTTCCTAATTACTTGCTGTACCTGCATGCTAACTTTTGTGATTCATGTACAAGGACACCCAGATCCCTCTGTACCTCAGCATTTTGTAATATCTCCCCATTTAAGTAACAATTTGCTTTTTTATTTTTCCTACCAAAGTGGATAACCTTGCATTTTCCCACATTAAACTCCATCTGCCAGATTTTTGCCCACTCACTTAGCCTATCTATATCCTTTTGGAGATTCTTTGCATCCTCCACACCTATCTTTGTATCAGCAGCAAATTTGGCTACATTACACTTAGTCCCTTCATCCAAGTCATTAATATAGATTGTAAATAGTTGAGGCCCAAGCACTGATCCCTGCGGTACCCCACTAGTTACAGTTTGCCAACCTGAAAATGACCCATTTATCCCGACTCTCTGTTTTCTGTTAGTTAGCCAATCCTCTATGCATATTATCCCCAACCCCGTGAGCTCTTATCTTGTGTAGTAACCTTTTATGTGGCACCTTATCGAATGCCTTCTGGAAATCCAAATACACATCTACTGGTTCCCCTTTATTCACCCTGCTCGTTACATCCTCAAAGAACTCCAGCAAATTTGTCAAACATGATTTCCCTTTCATAAAACCATGCTGACTCTGCTCGACTATATTATGATTTTCTAAATGTCCTACTACCACTTCCTTAATGATGGACTCCAGCATTTTCCCAATGACAGAGGTTAGGCTAACTGCTCGATAGTTGTCTGCTTTCTGTCTCCCTTTCTTAAATAGGGGTGTTACATTTGCGGTTTTCCAGTCCGCTGGGACCTCTCCAGAATCCAGGGAATTTTGGTAGATTACAACCAATGCATCCACTATCTCTGCAGCCACTTCTTTTAAGACCCTAGGATCCAGGCCATCAGGTCCAGGATTCTTGTCCACCTTTAGTCCCATTAGTTTGCCTAGTACTTTCTCTCTAGTGATAGTGATTGTTTTAAGTCCCCCCCCCACCCCAATAGCCACTTGATTATCCATTATTGGGATGCTTTTAGTGTCTTCTACTGTGAAGACCGATACAAAATATTTGTTCAAAGTCTCCGCCATTTCCCTGTTTCCCATTATTAATTCCCCAGACTCATCCTCTAGGGGACCAATGTTTACTTTAGCTACTCTCTTCCTTTTTATATACCTGTAGAAGCTCTTGCTGTCCATTTTTGTATTTCTTGCTAGCTTACTCTCATAAGCTATCTTCTCTCTATCATTTAAATTTCCAATCCTCTGGGCTTTCACTATTCTTCGCAACATTGTATGCTTTTGTTTTCAATTTGCTACCATCCTTTACTTCCTTAGTTAGTCATGGATGGTTCATCCTTCTCTTAGTCTTTCTTTCTCACTGGAATATATCTTTGCTGAGAGTTATGAAATATCTCCTTAAGTGTTTGCCACTGCTTTTCCATAGTCGTACCCTGTAATATATTTTTCCAGTCCACTTTAACCAAGTCTGCCTTCATACCTTTGTAATTACCTTTGTTTAAGTTCAGGACACTAGTTTGAGACCTAGCTTTCTCACCCTCAAACTGAATTTGAAATTCCACCATGCTATGATCACTCTTCCCAAGAGGATCCTTCACTTCGAGATCATTAATTAATCCAGCCTTGTTACACATTACCAGATCTAAAATAGTCTTCTCCCTGGTTGGTTCTACAACATATTGTTCCAGGAAACCATCCCATATACACTCTAAGAACTCTTCCTCAAATCTACATTTGCCAATTTTCTTTGTCCAATCAATATGAAGATTAAAATCTCCTATGATTATACCTTTCTTACAAGCCTCTATTATTTCTTGATTTATACTCTGTCCTACAGTGTGGCTACTGTTTGGGGGCCTGTAGACCACTCCCACCACTGACTTCTTACCCTTATTATTTCTTATCTCCACCCAAACTGATTCTACGTCTTGATCTTCTAGGCCAATATTATTTCTCATTACTGCACTGATCTTATCCCTTATTAACAGAGCTACACAACCTCCTTTTCCTTTCTGCCTATCCTTACGAAATGGCAAATATCCCATAATATTCAGTTCCTAGCCTTGGTCACCTTGCAACCACATCTCTGTAATGGCTATCAGATCATACCCATTTATTTCTATTTGTGCTGTCAACTCATCCATCTTGTTACGAATGCTGCTTGCATTCAGATATAGAGCTTTTAATGTTGTCTTTTTACCATTTTTCCCTACTCTGACCGCTCTTTCTGATGCACTCTTGTGTGTATACACTCTGTCCCTTCCTGTCACACTCTGGTTATCATTACCCCTATCGCTACCCTGCACTTTTGCCTTCTCATTTTTCTTTGACTTTTTTAATTTCCGCTCAGTGTATCCCTCCCCCCCCCCCCCCCCACTATTTAGTTTAAAGCCCTATCTACAGCCCTAGTTATTCAATTCGCCAGATACTGGTCCCGGCCTGGTTCAAATGAAGCCCGTCCCGACGGAACAGCTCCCTCTTATCCCACTACTGGTGCCAGTGCCCCAGGAATCGAAACCCATTTCACCCACTCCAATCTTTGAGCCACTCGTTCATCTCTCTGATCTTATTTACCCTATGCTAATTTGCACGTGGCTCAGGTAGTAATCCAGAGATTACCACCTTTGTGGTTCTGCTTTTTAATTTAGCCCCCAGCTGCTCATACTCCCTCAGCAGAACCTCTTTCTTTGTCCTATCTATGTCGTTGGTACCTACATAGACCATGACAACTGGATCTTTCCCCTCCAGCCCAGAGGAGATGTGAGGAAATCTAGAACGTGGGGGCACAGTTTTAGAATAAAGGGTCGCCCTTTTAGAACTGAGATGAGGAAGAATTTCTTCTCTCAGAGGATCGTAAATCTGTGGAATTCTCTGCCCCAGAGAGTTGTGGAGGCTGGGTCATTAAATACATTTAAGGTGGAGATAGACACATTTTTGCAAGATAAGGGAGTGAAGGGTTATGGGGAGTGGGCGGGGAAGTGGCTTTGAGCCCAAGATCAGCCATGATCTTATTGAATGGCGGAGCAGGCTCGCGGGGTCAAGTGACCTATTCCTGCTCCTATTTCTTATGTTATGTCCTTTACCCTGGCACCGGGCAGGGAACACAGCCTTCGGGACTCACACTCTTGGTTTTTGTGCCGTAAAGGAATGTATATTTGTTGTAAATTATGTATTAATTCTTTAAATGCTAGCCATTGCTTCTCTACTGTCATACCTTTTAATGTCGTTTCCCAATCTACCTTAGCCAACTCGCCCCTCATACCTACATAGTTTGCTTTGTTTAGATTTAAGACCCTAGTTTCGGATTTAACTAAATCACTTTCAAACGCAATATAAAATTCTATCATATTATGGTCACTTTTCCCTAAAGGCCTCTTTACTACAAGGTTATTAATTAACCCTTTCTTGCTGCACAATACTAGATCTAAAATAGCCTGTTCCCTAGTTGGTTCCTCAGCATACTGATCTGGAAAACTATCTTGCATACATTCCATGAATTCGTCCTCCACACTATTGCTGCAAATTTGGTTTGCCCAGTCTATATGTAGATTAAAGTCCCCCATGATTATCCTTGTTACATGCGCCTCTAATTTCCTGATTTATACTCTGCCCTGCATTACAACTACTGTTGGGGGCCAATGTTTTCTGCCCTTTGCTGTTTCTTAGCTCCACCCAAACTGATTCTACCTTTTGATTTTCGGAGCCAAGATCCTTTCTCTCTACTATCTTTATCCCATCCTTTATTATCAGGGCTACCCCTCCTACTTTTTCCATTTTGCCTATCACTTCTGAAAGTTAAGTATCCTGGAATATTTAGTACCCAACCTTGGCCACATTGCAACCATGTCTCCGTAATGGATATTAGATCAAACCTATTAATTTCTATCTGCGCTATTAATTCATCTATTTTGTTGCGAATGCTTCGCGCACTCAGATATCGTGCCTTTAGTTTTGACTTATTTCTATTTTTCCCTGATGCCACCTTAGTCACTGATGCCTTATTACATTTGTTACTCTCTGTCCCTTCCTGACCCACTCTATTTAGTTTTACCCAAAACTCTACTCTTCTCTAGAGCCTTGACATTTTTCTCGCTGCTTTACAATTTACTCTTTCCTGAATCCTCCCACCCCTGTTTCATTAGTTTAAAGCCCTGTCTACTGCTGTAGTTATTCGGTTCGCCAGGAGACTGGTCCCAGCCCAGTTTAAGTGGAGCCCGTCCCAACAGAACAGCTCCCTCTTTCCCCAATACTGGTGTCAGTACCCCATGAACTGAAACCCCTTCCTCCCACACCACTCTGAGCCATGCATTTAAACCTCAAATTGGTTTGTCCCTATGCCAATTTGCACGTGGCTCAGGTAACAATCCAGATTATTTCCTTTGAGGTTCTACTTTATAATTTAGATCCTAGCTCCTCAAACTTCCTCAGCAGAACCTCATTCCTAGTTCTACCTATGTTGTTGGTTCCTACGTGGACCATGACAACTGGATCCACGCCCCCCCGCCCGCTCCAAGTTCTTCTCCAGCTGCGAGGAGATGTCTTTAACCCTGGCACCGGGCAGGCAACACAACCTTCGGAACTCTCAGTCGCGGCTGCAGAGAACAGTATCTATCCCCCTGACTATACTGTCTCCTACCACAACTACATTCCCTTTCACTCCCCCCACTTGAATGGCCTCCTGCATCATGGTGCTATGGTCAGCTTGCTCATCCATCCTGCAGGCTTTTCCCTCATCCACACAGGCAGCAAGAACCTCATACCTGTTGGACAAGGGCAAAGACTGAGGCTCCTCCAGCACTGCACCTGGGGTCCCCTTACCTGCCCGAGTTGCAGTCACACCCTCCTGTCCCTGACTACTAACCAGGCCTGTACCACTACCTAACCTAAGGGGTGTGACTGCCTCCTGGATCAAAGTGTCCAGGTAACTCTCCCCATCCCTGATGCCCCGCAATGTCTGTACCTCAGACTCCAGCTCAAAAACTCTGATGCAGATGCAGGCACTTACTGCAAAGGAAGAATCTTGGCAGCTGAAGGCACGGCCACCAATGGTTGAGCAATTAAAATCAGGGATGCTCAAGGGGCCAGAATTAGAGGAGCGTAGATATCTTGAGTGGTTATGGGGCTAGAGGAGGGATTTGAAAACAAGGATGAGAGTTTTAAAATTGAGACGTTGCTTAACCGGGAGCCAATGTAGGTCAGCGAGCACAAGGGTGATGGGTGAACGGGATTTGGTGCGAGTTAGGACACGAGCAGCAGAGTTTTGGATGACATTAACTTTATGTAGGGTAGAATGTGGGAGGCCAGCCAGGGGTGCGTTGGAATAGTCAAGTCTCGAGGTATCAAAGGCGTGGATGAGGGTTTCGGCATCAGATGGGTTGAGGCAGGGGTGGAGTCGGGCGACATTACGGAGGTGGAAATAGGCTCGGATATGGGGTCAGAAGCTCATTTCAGGGTCGAATATGACACCAAGGTTGTGAAGTTACATATGCATACCAAATTAAGGGACTGACTTTATCTTGAACAAAAGAATCAAATATCACACAGGCATGGCAATGGAGCTCATTATACTGCCGCTATGGCCACATGGTTTAATTTTCTAGTAACTTTCTGGAAACTTGAATACCACTAGATGTTCTCCAATGAATTTTCCACTGACAGCAGATGGTTGGCTGCAATAGCTACCACTGAAACTCTCAAGCAGGTGATACACCTTAATTAAGTACTTAGGCTAGTGAAAACAATTGGAAAATCACACTCCTAAGGATTGTAGTCTTGAGCCTCGCACCTGGCTCAGCCATTTCTGGAAAAAGAGAGGATTCACAAACACACACATCTTGTGGGCACTATTTGCTAAGTATCCATAACAAGAGGTGCAGAACATAAAATCAGGTACTGACATCAACTGAAGTAGAAGTTGAGCTTGACCAGTTTAAGGTACCAACTAAAGCAATACCAGCCTCAGACTAGTTTGAGACATACATTTTGCAAACCAGTAATCTAAGCCATGACTTTGCAAAATTGGCAAATATTTTGAAATCTGAACCTTTAAAAAAAATGCAAGAGACTATATAAGAGAGGACATGATCCAAAGGGACCAAAAGTCCTTATTTACGAACTTGGGAGGTAAAGAGTTATGGTTCCATAACAAGGCCTATTTGTACACTAGTATGGATTCAGGACTGATGGAGGAACACCATGCAACCGGCATGGCACCTAACTCTCATACACCAGTCAATCTCCTCGGTTGTCCCAGTTAAAATAGGGAACTCATTATGTGGGAAGAAAAAAAAGTGCATTGGTAATGTAACAGGAGGTATCAAAACACACCTCTACATAACTCCTTTTAACATTCCTCTGTGGGGGAAAAAAAAAACACACAAAATTCCCCAAGCTCCTTTTATGTATCAAATATTTTTCTATACATTCTGGGGTCACTGTAATACAACCAATAACCCATTAACTTAATTCAATAAAATTATGAATCTTTGATATTCTAAGTTACACAATAGAATTTTAAATGCGTCAGAACCACAAGCCTTAGAGGTTAATTGTATTTAATTGGAGGTGGCAGTACTTAAAACAGCAGGAGACCAGGCAGCGTGGACCTAATTGGAGGCGGTTTCAGCGGCGGCAGTACGGACCTAATTGGAGGCGGTATCAGTGGCGGCCGAGCCTTCGACGATTTCCAAAAAAATAAGGAGTGACGTCACAGGACAGCAGATAGGTGATTGGTTGATGAGTATTAAGTATTTTTCTCTCTAACCTAGGACAGTGGTTTAAACTAGTTGCGGGAAACTACAAAGTACTGTATTAAATTTATAGCTTAATTAGTTAAACTAATTAATATAACTATAAATAATGGTTGAATAAAGACTTTAACTAATTAAATAAATAAAATAAGGCTAGACAAAGATATGGCAGGGCAGGTTGCGTGTCTGGACTGCAGTATGTGGGAGTCTGTGGACAGCGAGACTGTCCCGCGCGAACACGTCTGCAGGAGATGTCTCCATCTCGAATCTCTCCGGCTCACAGTCATTGAGCTGGAGTGCGAGTTGGAGACACTCCGACACATAAGGGAGAGGGAGGAATTTCTGAACAGTTTTATCCAGAATGCAGTCAGACCCCAGAGAAAAGCACAGGTTCAGGAAGGGGAGGGTGTGACTGCTAGAGAGCCGGGTAGTGGGGATTTAGGAGGATGAGAAGGAGGTCCCGCAGACAGTGGTCCTGTCCAACAGCATCCCAAAAGGTGTGTTGCCAGGGTAAGGGATGCCTCATGGCGGCTGGAGCAGAACTTGGAAAGGGAGGGGGGTAAATCCAGTTGTCGTGGTCCATGTTGGAACAAACGACATAGGTAGGAACAGGGAGGAGGTCCTGCTGAAAGAGTATCAGGAGTTAGGCTCTAAATTAAAAAGCAGGACCTCGAGGGTAATAATCTCTGGATTATTGCCCGAGCCACATGCAAATTGGCATAGAAGCAGACAGATCAGGAGAATTAACACATGGCTAAAGGGCTGGTGTGGGAAAGAGGGGTTCCTTTTCATGGGACACTGGCACCAGTTCTGGGAAATGAAGGAGCTGTACCAATGGAACAGGCTCCACCTGAACCGGGATGGGACCCGTGTCCTAGTGGAAAGGGTAAATAGGGAGGTGGCAAAGGCTTTAAACTAGTAAGATGGGGAGAGGGATTTACAAGAAATGTAATCAGCCTAATTATAAACAAAACAGGAAAAGAGAGCATAGGAAAGAGTAAAGTAAGGGAGGACCTTGATGGCAAGGGAATAAATAGAGTTATATAACAGGAGTCTAAAAAGATGGTTAAGCATAAAGTGAGCGGAAATCCTATTAAAAATGAGTTAAACTGTCTGTACATCAATGCACAGTGTCCGTAATAAAACAAGGGAGCTGGAGGCAATCATGCGTTGGGAGGAACCAGACATAGTAGGGATTACTGAGACATGACTACAGAAAAATCAGGACTGGGATTTGAACATTTCAAGTGTAATACCCACTGGAAATGTTATGTACGCTAAGTATGGTTATCAATCTTTAACTTAGACACTGTATTATCATTGTTATAAATCCCTGGGTTAAATTTGCCCATGTGAAGGTACGGCAAGAACTTTTAAGGACACAATGTGACTAAGAGCAGACTTTCCATAATTCTGCACCAGTATCAACTGTTGCAGACAGTGAGGCTGCGCAGTCTCCAGGCAGAAACCCCAGGAGGAAGGGGTGGAGTCGGGTTTTTCGAGCGGGAAACGCGAGCGACTGGAAGAAAAGAGGGCAGGAGCTCTGAAAAGAGGGCTCAGGAGGCAAATGGCTGCTGCATCCCGTCCCGGACTTCCAAACTCGGCCGCCGCCCTTCGTATTAGTAGCTCTGCATCCAGAACTCAAAGTGGGATTCAGTGATCGTGAAGAGAATTCAACGAAGGGGTTCGGAGTCGTAAGTCTTGCAGACATTATACATACCATGAGCTCCAACTTAAGCGCGCCAACGAAAGAGTGCACTCGAATTTGGACACAGGGACAGATTCTCCTTTGAATCCATATAAATGGAGAATGTATGTTTATTATGTCTAGATTCATTCTAATGTATGCAAATGTCTAATTTAGGTCATTGACCCGTAATCTTCTTATACTGTCTGACGTTAAAACTATAAAGTAAGATCATTAGAATTAAGCCATTGTAGTAGTGATCTCCTTACTGGACTATAGAATACTGTCTACAACAGAGACCACATCTCACATATATCTAGAGAACCGTGAAGGGGTTACATTTTGGGGGCTCGTCCGGGATTGTGGTCTATTTATGTCAGTAAACTAACAGTATTGAATGCTCATTGCTAAGAGAGTGGTTTGTGGTTTCTACTGGGCTGTTTGAGCATAAAAGATGGATGTTATTGAGGTTGAAGCTTGGTGCAAACGGAAGCAGATAGCTACTACCCATGCCATTGTGCTGAATGGTGTTGCTAACGATGACCCTGATGATGTCTTGCTAAGGGCTCTGAATTGTGTCAAAGCCTTTGGAAAGGTTAGGATAGTTGAGCGCTGCTTGGATACAGCTACCAAGAAGCAGTTTGTGTTGATCCAGACATCAGAGAACCTGAGAGGTCATGGTTTACCTGAGGCAGTTGGGCTTTCTGAAGAGGCTGGTCCCTGGCCAGTTCAGTTTGTCCCTATTACTACTAAGGAAGAAGAAGGGTTTCAGACCAAGTTGTTGTCATTCTTGAGACAAGAAGGAAGGACTGTTGCTGATGTCAAAGATCTGATAGGTCCTTCGGCCCTGGATATGAACACTCAGTTGGTCAGTGCCATTAGTTCTCTGGTGGATAAATGCACCAATCTGCCCTTCGAGGCTCAGGGATACCGTAAGCTCCGTATGTTCTCAGGAGTGAGACCAACTCCCAGTGGGGAAGAGGAGTACGACGCCTGGGCTGAGCAGACCCTGCCTCTGCTAGAGGAATGGCAGTGCAGTGACAATGTGAAGAGGCAGAGAATAGTAGAAAGCCTTAAGGGTCCTGCTACTGACATTGTAAGATTCTTAAAGGCGCAGAGCACCTCTGCTACTTCCTTTGGCTACATGCAGGCTCTAGAAACTGCCTTTGGAACTACTGAAACCATTTCAGATTTGATGGTCAGATTCAGAAGCACATTCCAGTGTGAGGGAGAGAAGCTGTCCAGTTATCTGCTGAGAATAGACAAACTGCTGCATTGTATGTTACGGAAAAGAGGAATTGAGTTGCCTGAAATGAATCGGTTCCGCATTGAACAGGTTGTGCGAGGTGCATTGCTCGAAGACGTGACTGCTCTTCGCATACGCATAACCCATAAGTTGCGAGATCCACCTACCTTCACTGAGCTGCTAAGGGAAGTCAGAGAGGAGGAGGATATGCTTCAGGCCCGGAATGTAGCAGAGTGCTGTGATGTCCAAGCTTGTGACTCCTGTTACAGTTCCTACTCCTAAGGGTGATGTCAACCCTGAGGTGGAACAGCTGAAGAAGGAAATAAATGTCATGAGAGCCGAGATGGCATATTTTCGGTCTAAGCCCAACACAGAAAGGGATGACGCACGGGTGCAAAAGGTTGAACACCCTGCGAAGTCTAACAGCAAAATGAATGATTCCTCTAAAGGATATCCCCATGAAGGAGATAGACCTGGAGTCTTTTGTTATAACTGTGGAAAGGATGGACATTTCAAGCGAGCATGTAGAGGTGAGGAAAATCTAAAAAAAGTAAATGACCGTCTCATAAAACTTACCAAGAAGTCGGAAAACTACAAAGGGGCACAGTAACGGAACGGCCTGCTGTCCCTGTAGTTAAGACACGTTCCGCTAAGTGCAATAATAGACGAGGGGATATGAAAGACATCATACCTGAAGGTTTAGTAGGGCCGAGTTCTGCTGTATCAATACAGATTGAAGGCATTTATACTAAAGCTATCCTCGACACGGGTTCTCAGGTTACCATACTGTACAGATCCTTCTATGACCGATACCTGACGCATTTGCCATTAACCCCAATCAGTCTTCTGCAGATCTGGGGCCTTAGTCCTGCTGATTACCCATATGATGGCTATTTGTCGCTGAGGTTGGAGTTCTTGGAAGCTGATGTAGGGACCACTGAGACCATTGATGCACTTGTGTTGGTTTGCCCTGACCCCATGGTGAAAGGTGAGGTTTCCATGCTGGTTGGCAGTAATACACCCATAGTGAGACGACTCCTGACAAGCTGCAAAGAGCAGGGAGGTGAAAACTTCTTGAGCACCAGACACATTCACCCTGTTTTCAAAAAGGCTTTTGAGAAACTGCCTGAACTTTCTTCCGACGTAGATGATAGCAAAAGAAGAACTGTGTGGTACGTTCGAGCCAAACCTATCACCCTGCGTCCTGGAGGAGTGGCTAGAATCCCTGGGATACCAAAATTCCCTGGAACGCCAGGTACTGAAGCCATTCTGATAGAGTCACCTGATGATCCTGCAGAAGAGTCACGGTTTCCAAATGAGCTTCTGGTGAGACCAGAGTTGCAGACCCCGACAGCTGTGATGTCAAGGAGAGTTACAGTGACCGTGAGGAATATGTCAGGCAAAGGAATCACATTGAGGAAAGGAATGCCGATTGCGCATCTGTTTCCTGTAAATGTACTGTCGTCACATGTGAAGGAAGAGTCCAAAGTTAACTCAACCGGAGATCTGACACCCTCCTCCTTCAACTTTGGAGATTCATTCGTTTCTAAAGAATGGAAGGACCGATTAGTCAGGAAGATGATGGAGCGGAGAGGAGTTTTCTCTACTCATGAGTTTGATGTTGGTTGTAGTAAGAGTACTCGCCATTCTATCAGAATTACCGAGGATAAACCCTTTCGGGAGAGGTCTCGATGGCTGGCACCAGCTGACATCGAAGCAGTGAGACAGCACCTGTCGCAGTTAAAAGAAGCTGAGATCATTACCGAGTCTAGGAGTCCTTATGCATCTCCTATAGTGGTGGTGAGGAAAAAGAATGGAAAGATTCGGATGTGTGTGGACTTTAGGACGCTTAACAGACGTACTATTCCCGACCAATACACCGTTCCAAGAATTGAGGATGCACTGGCTTGTCTTAATGGAAGCAAGTGGTTCAGTGTGTTGGATCTCAGAAGTGGATACTACCAAATACCGATGAGTGAATCGGACAAAGAAAAGACAGCCTTTATATGTCCAGTTGGGTTCTACCAATTTGAAAGGATGCCACAGGGAGTTTCAGGCGCTCCAGCAACTTTTCAAAGAATAATGGAACAAACAGTTGGGGACATGAACTTGCTCGAAGTATTGGTGTACTTGGATGATATCATTGTGTTTGGGGCAACCCTTGAAGAACACGAAGCTCGGTTGCTGAAAGTGCTTGGTCGCCTGGAGGATGAAGGTCTCAAGCTATCATTGGACAAGTGTCAGTTTTGCAAAACTTCCGTGTCCTATGTGGGGCATATTGTATCACAGGATGGAGTAGCCACAGGTCCATCCAAGATCGAAGCTGTTACCACATGGCCCAAACCGAACACAGTGACTGCCTTGCGGTCATTTCTTGGGTTCTGCGGATATTACAGGCGCTTTGTGCAGGATTACTCCAAAGTGGCCCATCCTCTGAATCAGCTGCTGGCTGGTTACCTCCCACCAGCCGAGAGGAAGAAAAAGGCTAAAGGTAAAGAGAACAAGGATTACTTCAAACCTTCTGAGCCTTTTGGTGTTAGATGGGATGAGAAATGCGAAGAGGCCTTCCACACCTTAAAGCAAAGTCTTACTCAAGCCCCCGTGTTGGCTTTTGCAAACCCACAGCTGCCATATGTGCTACACGTGGATGCCAGTCAAGAAGGGTTGGGTGGTGTGTTGTATCAGGACCAAGGAGCAGGACTGAGACCTGTAGCGTTCATCAGTCGCAGTCTTACGCCATCAGAGCGTAACTACCCAGCTCATAAGCTAGAATTCTTGGCGTTGAAGTGGGGGGTGGTGGATAAGCTGCAGGATTATCTGTATGGAGCGAAGTTTGAAGTGAGGACAGACAATAATCCATTAACCTATGTGTTGACTTCGGCAAAACTTGATGCCACCGGCCACCGCTGGCTTGCTGCACTATCTGCTTACGACTTTAGTCTCAGGTACAGAACTGGGACCAGAACATTGACGCAGATGCTCTGTCTCGTCGCCCACACTACCAGAAACCAGAGTGGAAAGATGTTGCTTCAGCAGATGTGAAAGTAATGTGTCAGATGTCTGTGGTATCTGGACCAAAGAATTCATTTCATGCCCGAGAGATTGACCACTTGGGAGCGTCAATGCATGCTGTTCCCCAGGCATTTTGCAACCTTTCCAGTTTGGATGTACAAAACTTACCCATGTTGTGTTCATCTGAAATATCCAAAGCACAACAGGAGGATCCCTGTATTCATGAGGTGTTTTCAGCTCTCCGTCTGGGTGATATTACACAGATCGACAAATCAAAACATCCTGACTGTCGTCTGCTCCTAAGAGAATGGGACCACTTGGAAATTAAAGAGGGAGTGTTGTGTAGAATCACTCACCCACCCACTAAACCATGTCATTCACAGTTGGTCCTGCCTGAAAAGTACAGGGAAATAGTGATGAAGTCTTTGTATGATGACACAGGTCATCTGGGAGTAGATAAGACCTATGGGTTGGTCAAGGACAGATTCTATTGGCCGCGTATGAAGTCTGCGGTTGAGGAGTTCTGCAAGTCCTGTGCACGCTGTGTCCAAAGAAAGACTTTACCTAAGAGTTGCTCCTCTGTTTCACATGCAAAGTGATGGACCTCTAGACCTTGTCTGTATGGATTTTCTGTCCATCGAACCCGATTCCAGCAATACCGCAAATGTCTTGGTCATTACAGATCATTATACTCGCTATGCCCAAGCTTTTCCCACAAAGGATCAGAAAGCATCCACCGTTGCCAAAGTGTTGTGGGAGAAATACTTCATCCACTATGGACTGCCAAAGCGAATACACAGTGATCAAGGTAGAGACTTTGAAAGTAGACTTATACATGAGTTGTTGTCCATGCTCGGGATTGAGAAGTCAAGAACAACTCCATACCATCCTCAGGGAGATCCTCAACCTGAGCGGTTTAACCGTACTTTGTTAGACATGCTTGGAACGCTGGATTCAAAGCGAAAGAACAAGTGGAGTCGGCACATTGGACATCTTGTTCATTCTTATAATTGTACCCGAAATGACGCTACTGGTTTTTCACCGTACTACTTCATGTTTGGACGTGAAGCGAGGATGCCGGTGGATTTGTGTTTCGGAGTATCCAGTGATGGCACATCACAGAGAACTTACCTCAAGTATGTATCTGACATGAGAAAGGAATTGCAAGCTGCTTATGAACTTGCTGAGTCGGTTTCTGCCAAACAGAATAAAGGAAATAAGCAGAGGTATGACCAGAAGATCCGTTTTTCCCAACTCATGCCTGGTGACCGAGTTCTCATACGGAACCTAGGACTTCAAGGGAAACATAAGTTAGCAGACCGCTGGGCTTCTACACCTTACATTGTTGAAAGTCAAATGTCACAACTACCTGTGTTTCGGCTAAAACCTGCAGGTGGGAATGGACCCATAAAAATACTGCACCGGAATCATATCCTGCCATTGGGACAGCAAGTGCGTCTGGATCCACCAGCGGATAATGAGCCGACACCTAGTAGGAGAACCCTGCAGAGAAGAAGGAGGAAAAAAACGAGAAACCAGGAAAACTTTGTTCCAGAAGACAGAAAACCCATGACACAGTGTGTGGATCATGAGGAACCTGATGAGTCGGAAGATGAAGAATGGGATCTATGGTACGACCTCCCAGAAAGACGCATAAGACAGAATCTGGATGAATTGTCTGTACCATTTAGCTCAGACTTGGACATGGTCTGGGAAGAAACAGATGCTTCCGAGAAGGAGATAAAAGAGACTGAAAGGCATGATAACAAAGGAACCAACGCCTCCAACGTAGTTGAAGGAACTGAAGACCGGGTATCCGAAATAAGGAGCTCACAGCAAGTTAAGAAGGTTCCTGAAAGATTGACATACAGTACACTAGGAGTGCCAAGTGTAATGATAGCCCCTACGGTTCGATATGTTACCTCCCTTTATACATGGTTGGGAAGCATGCAACCACTTATGTGTAAAGTTCATTAGTCATGGGGACATGCCTATATTTGGTAGGGGGGGGGGGGGGGGGGGAGTGTAATACCCACTGGAAATGTTATGTACGCTAAGTATGGTTATCAATCTTTAACTTAGACACTGTATTATCATTGTTATAAATCCCTGGGTTAAAGTTGCCCATGTGAAGGTACGGCAAGAACTTTTAAGGACACAATGTGACTAAGAGCAGACTTTCCATAATTCTGCACCAGTATCAACTGTTGCAGACAGTGAGGCTGCGCAGTCTCCAGGCAGAAACCCCAGGAGGAAGGGGTGGAGTCGGGTTTTTCGAGCGGGAAACGCGAGCGACTGGAAGAAAAGAGGGCAGGAGCTCTGAAAAGAGGGCTCAGGAGGCAAATGGCTGCCGCATCCCGTCCCGGGCTTCCAAACTCGGCCGCCGCCCTTTGTATTAGTAGCTCTGCATCCAGAACTCAAAGTGGGATTCAGTGATCGTGAAGAGAATTCAACGAAGGGGTTCGGAGTCGTAAGTCTTGCAGACATTATACATACCATGAGCTCCAACTTAAGCGCGCCAACGAAAGAGTGCACTCGAATTTGGACACAGGGACAGATTCTCCTTTGAATCCATATAAATGGAGAATGTATGTTTATTATGTCTAGATTCATTCTAATGTATGCAAATGTCTAATTTAGGTCATTGACCCGTAATCTTCTTATACTGTCTGACGTTAAAACTATAAAGTAAGATCATTAGAATTAAGCCATTGTAGTAGTGAGCTCCTTACTGGACTATAGAATACTGTCTACAACAGAGATCACATCTCACATATATCTAGAGAACCGTGAAGGGGTTACACAGGGTTTAACATATTTAGAAAAGATAGAGAGGGAGAAAGAGGAGGTGGCGTAGCTGTACTTATTAGGGATAATATAATGGCAGTAGAAAAAAGTGACGCAGCTATCAGCAAGACAAAAATAGAATCCATGTGGATAGAGATAAAAGATAATAAAGGATCAATCACACTAATAGGTGTAGTCTACAGACCACCAAATAGTGGAAGGGAGGTGGAGGAAGAAATATGCAGACAAATTAGGGAAATTAGTAGAAAAACATAGAATAATAATCATGGGGGATTTCAACTACCCCGATATTAATTGGACAGACGAGGTAGGTAAGGGAGATAAGGGAATGGAGTTCCTACAATGTGTACAGGACTCTTTTCTAACCCAATATGTAAAAAGCCCAACAAGGGAGGATTCGCTATTGGATCTATTAATGGGAAATAAACCAAAGCAGATAAGAGAAGTAAAAGTAGGGGAACATCTAGGCAATAGGTATCATAATATAATACGCTTTAAGATGTTAATAGAGAAGGACATAAATATGACGAAAACCAGGGTAACAGATTGGAGAAAAGCTGATTTTGAGGGGCTGAGAATAGAACTTAGGAAAATAAAATGGGCAACAATATTGGCAAACAACGATGTAGAACAGCAATGGGAAATATTTAAAATGGTCTTCAACAGAGTGCAGGAACAATATATTCCACTAAAAGGAAAGAACAAACTAAACACAAATATGAGACTCCATGGATGAATAAAGCCATAAGGGAACAATTGAGGGTAAGGAAAGAGACATACCTTAAGTACATAGACAGCAGGGGAGTGCATGATAAGGGAGAATACAAAGAGATTAGGAGAGAAGTCAAAAAAAGTTAGGGAGGCAAAGAGGAACTATGAAATTAAATTATCAAGGAACACAAAACAAAATAGTAAAATATTTTACAGGCACATCAATAAATAAAGGAACTTTGGGATGGGAATAGGGCCATTAGGGATAGACAGACTAATACCACAGATAACAATAGAGAGATAGCAGAAATATTAAATAATTATTTTGCTTCAGTATTTACCAGGGAGATAGAACAGGTGGACATGACATTGGATGACGAGATTAGTAATGAGGTAAGTGCATTTAAAATAAAAAGAGGGGATATATTAAATAAACTAATCAAACTCAGAGGATAAAAACCCCTGGATTGCATCCACGCATTTTAGAAGAATCTAGGCAAGAGATAACAGAGGCATTACTACACATATTTAATAATTCGTTAGAAAAAGGTGTAGTGCGAGGACTGGCGGATAGCTAACGTAATACCTATATTTAAGAAGGGGGATAGAACACGTCCAGGGAATTATAGACCAGTCAGCTTAACATCAGTGGTAGGAAAAATAATGGAATCCCTGCTAAAGGAGAAAATAGAAGAACATCTAGAAACCAAAAACATAGTAATGAATAGTCAGCATGGATTTCAGAAGGGAAAGTCTTGCTTGACCAACCTCACTGAATTTTTTGAAGAGGTAACAGAGAGAGTAGACAATGGTAATGCAGTAGATGTAATTTATCTAGATTTTCAAAAGGCCTTCGATAAGGTACCCCATAATAGACTGATGAACAAGGTCAGAGAATGTGGAGTCAGGGGACAAGTAGCAGAATGGATAGCTGACTGGCTTCAAGACAGAAAGCAGAGAGTAGGGGTAAAAGGTAGCTATTCACAGTGGCAGAAGGTGGGTAGTGGTGTTCCACAAGGATTAGTGCTGGGATCACTGCTGTTCACAATTTATATCAACGATTTAGACTTTGGAATCAAAAACACAATTTCTAAGTTTGCAGATGACACCAAATTGGGGGGATAGTCAATACTGAGGAGGACTGTAACAAATTACAGAAGGACATTTATAAAGCTGCAGAATGAGCATATAATTGGCAAATGAAGTTCAACACAGATAAATGTAAGGTACAGGAAACTTTGGTTTATCCTTGTATGTCCGGAAACCTCGATCTACCGGTAGAAATCAGGAGCCGTTTTGTTAGGTTTTTTTTCTTCTCGTGGCTTTGTTTTCAACAGTCGGGCTCTGGAAAGTCTCTCTGAAGCTGTTGCTAAGCTAGACGCTTCCAAGGTACGGGCCGACTGTTTACAAGCTGTTGCTAAGCAACAGTGTTTGTTGTCAGATACGGAGATGAAAACCTCCGTATGCTTCAACATTAACTATGTATGTCCGGCAGTTTTGATAGATCGGCAACAGCTCGGTCCCGTCGGTGCCGGATGTAACAAAGTTTCCTGTATTACATTTTGGTAGGAAGAATAGGGAGGTCACTTATCACGGAGGGTGCGAGTCTAGGTGGGGTAGAGAAACAAAGTGATTTCAGAGTACAAATACACAAATCACTAAATGTTGCGACACAGGTTAGCAAGGCCATTAAAAAAAAAGCAAACCAAGCACTAGGGTTTATTTCTAGAGGTATATAATTGAAAGGTAGGGAAGTTATGCTAAACCTGTATCAAACTTTGGTTAGACCACACTTATGGAGTACTGCGTACAGATCTGGTCGCCATATTATAAAAGGATATAGAGGCACTGGAGAGGGTGTAGAGAAGACTTACAAGGATGATACTAGAAATGCGAGGGTATACATATCAGGAGAGAATGAATAGGTTTGGTCTGTTTTCTCTTGAAAAAGAGGCTGAGGGGTGACCTAATAGAGTTCTTTAAAATTATGAAAGGTTTTGATAGAGTGGATAGAGAGAGAATATTTCCATTTGTGGGGAAGAGCATAACTGAAGGCCATCAATATAAGATGGTCACCAAGAAATCCAATAGGGAATTCAGAAAAAAATTTCTTTACCCAGAGTGGTGAGAATGTGGAAGTCGCTACCACAGGGAGTGGTTGAAGCAAAACGTATAGATGCATTTAAGGGGAGGCTAGACAAGCATGTGAGGGAGAAAGGAATAGAGGGTTATGCTGATAGATTTAAAGAAAGAAAGACGGGAGGAGGCTCATGTGGAGCATAAATGCCGGCATGGACTGGTTGGGCCGAATGGCTGGTTTCTGTGCCGTATATCCTATGTACAAAATCTCTAAAAATGGCAATAGTTAACTAAATATTTCGCAGCGTAAAAAAGAGAGAAAAAATGAATTTGCATTCATACAGCATTTCTCACATCCTCAGGACAATCTCGCTGTGCACAAATTGACTGCAGGCAAACACAACAGCCAGAGCAAGGTCCCACAAACAGCAACTGATGAATGACCAGTTAATCGGTTTTGGTGGTGTTGGTTGAGGGATGAATGCTCGCCAGGACACTATAAATTCCTTGCTTTTCTTCGAAAAAGTGTCATAGCATCTTTTACAGCCATCTAACCAGGCAGGTAGGGCCTTGGTTTAATGTCTCAACCAAAAGATGGCACCAACATTGCAGTAGTCTCTCAGTACTACGTTAAAATGTCAGTCTAGATTATGTGCTCACAAGGCAAGAGCACCATCATTGAGACAAACTGATGTATAATATGCATATTCCATAACTTATATTGACCAGTTAAAATTTTGATCAAAATATTGCCTGGTCAGGAATATTACCTCCACATTACACCCAGTAAGAAAGAATGTGCTCACTAACTGAGCTGGCTATGTTCCAACAGCAATCTGAATATTGCAATAGGTGAAATTAAGATTGGGTATCAGTGGCACAATGAATGAGATGAATTCCTATGTCTACTTTGGGATAGACAGACAGACAGACTAGCATGATGTTGCTAATGGTGAGTTAGAGTATAGCTTGTTTTATACGATTTAATACAACAGACATGTCTGAAATAAAATAATGAAATAAAAGGAGCAGCAGTTGCATTGGCTATTTAATCTAAGGAGTTTCCCCAAATTAATTAAATAAAAGCAGTTGTAATTGGGAAAAAAAATTCTAACTGCATAAGCTCATCGGGCTTTTGAGCAGCAGGAACCAAAAGAGTGCTAAATACAGCGAAGAAATTCCAAATAAACTTAGAAGTGGAATAGGAGAGAAAGAAAATAAATTAGCAAAGCTTGTGTGGATGAAATTAAAACTGGACACTGGGGTAGAGAAAGGAAGTAAATGCAGAAAGCTCGTTTGGAAGAAATTTAAACTGAAGTCAACAATGGGCTTTTGTGGCAACAAGGAGCCAGTAAGGAGGTAAAGATTTTAAGGCAGTAGGGAATGACATGGGAGATAAATACAATCTAACTGCCAGTCAGAAGTTGTATTTAGATCTCTCTGGCTTAGCTCTCTTCTCCATCGCTATTCTAGACTTCACAATTCCTTACTCTGACTGCTGCTTTTTGATCATTTCATTCCAGTTATGCAACTATCCCATTAAGAGTTCAGAATGCAAATATAACACACATCTGCTCCTAGGAGTTATTTAAGGTCTCAGTTGTGAGGCAATACACAACTGTTCCAACATTTAGTGCAACAGAATATTTTGTAATTTGGATATTTTTCTCATTAATAGGAAGATTCTCCAGTTACACAACAACTACTGCAATACCCCAAGGGCAGTGTAGCAGTCTGCATTGCATAATAAATATGTAATTACCATTTAAATGGAGTGAAGAAAGCCATAGAATGAAATACAAAGAATTTTTTTTAATGTAAGCTGCGAGTTGACATTTCAAGCATGTTCATCTCAACCTACAGTGGCAGGTTAGCAGAACCAACATCGTCCTGCCATTCATTCATTCTCTCTCCTTTTCCACTCTCCATTTAATCCTGAACATTTTTTACCTTGACATCTTAATCTGAAGTCCTGGATAGCAAAGTAATCTATCCATTTCTTATTACTGCACTTAGAAAATCTTAACATTGTAATGATGTACACAAATTCAGATTTATAAATTGCAATACTGAAAATTGCAATATTTATAAATTGCAACATTGTAACTTGAGGCCCAGATCAAAGTAAACTGTTCATAATTAGCTTTTACATTACAGTTCACTTAGGGATTTACATAAATATTGAAAAAAGTTTGAACAACAGAGACTTGGAGACTGAGTGAGCGGACCTGTGCGAGGAACGGAGTCGGAGACCGGGGATAAAGGCAACAGGGTGCAGAGGTCTGGGAGTCTGAGCGAGCGGACTACCTGCAAGGGAGACAGTCGGCAAGTGACACAACGAAGGAGTGACGTCAGAATTCAAAGGTGTTGCTGGCACAAGGGAGCTGAGAGGTGAGTATAGGGAGAGTATTTGTGGTAAGTTTTTTTGTTTGGTTTTGAATATATTTCTGTTAATAGAAATTTACAGCACAGAAGGAGGCCATTCGGCCCATCTTGTCCGTGCCGGCTGACAAAGAGCTATCCACCCTAATCCCACTTTCCAGCACTTGGTCCGTAGTCTTGTAGGTTATGGCACTTCAAGTGCATATCCACTTAGGTCAGAACACACAGTCCCGTAACCACAGTCCCGCAAATGCACGGGTCCCCAAAATTCCACAGGAGTTCCCTCCTGACCCCCTTGCTGTAACTCTGGCAAGAGACCACCCACAGTGTAAATGGCTGCGAACGGCCGTTTACGTTTCTTCGCCGTGGGGCTCGGGCCTGTCTCCAGAAGGAACACTCCCCACTACCAACACCCACCCGCCGTCCCGCACCCCCGTGAAATTTTCCAGGTCCTGTAGAACTCAAATCGTCTGCTTGCTTGAAGAACCGTGGTTGCCTATGAAGTGGGCCTTAAGTAGTTCATAGCCTATCTAATAGAGGGAAGTGCTGATTGGTGGGTAGCTGTTGAGTGTTTCTCATCAAGGTTTAAGTTTATTTCTGCTAAATTCCCTCCAGAGTCTGGTAAATAAAGGCATGGCAGGGCAGCTCAGTCCTGTGATTTGTCACTAAAAGTGAATGTGCAGGTGCAGCAAGCCATTAGGAAGGCAAATGGTCTTCATTACAAGAGGATTTGAGTACAGGAGTAAAGAAGTTTTACTCCAATTATATAGGGCCTTGGTGAGAACACACCTGGAGTACTGTATACAATTTTGGTCTCCTTACCTAAGGAAGGATATACTTGCCATAGAGGGAGTGCAACGAAAGTTCACGAGATGATTGGGCAGATGCATGGCAAATGTAGTATAATTTGGATAAATGCGAGGTTATCCACTTCGGTGGCAAAAACAGGAAGACAGATTATCTCAACGGCAATAGATTGGGAAAAGGGGAAGTGCAACGAGACCTGGGTGTCCTTGTGCACCAGTCGCTGAAGGTAAGCATGCAGGTGCAGCAGGCGGTTAAGAAGGCAAATGGTTTGTTGGCCTTCATAGCGAGAGGATTCGAGTACAGGAGCAAGGATGTCTTGCTGCAGTTGTACAGGGCCTTGGTGAGACCACACCTTGAGTATTGGGGAAGGATGTTCTTGCCATGGAGAGAGTGCAGCGAAAATTCACCAGACTGATACCTGGGTTGGCAGGAATGACGTATGAGGAGAGATTGGGTCGATTAGGCTTATATTCGCTAGAGTTTAAAAGAATGAGAGGGGATCTCATTGAAACTTATAAAATTCTAACAGGACTAGACAGACTAGATGCAGGAAGGATGTTAGCGATGGCGGGGGAATCCAGAACCAGGGGTCACAGTCTAAGGATAAGGGGTAAGCCATTTAGGACAGAGATGAGGAGGAATTTCTTCACCCAGAGAGTGGTGAACCTGTGGAATTCTCTACCACAGAAGGCAGTTGAGGCCAACTTAAGAAATATATCTAACAACTCCTTGAATATATTTAATAAGGCTAAAGGGATCAAGGAATATGGGGAGAAAGCAGGGACAGGTTACTGAATTTGGATAATCAGCCATGATCTCATTAAATGGCGGAACAGGCTCGAGGGGCCGAATGGCCTACTCCTGCTCCTATCTTCTACGTATCTATGAGATTGATTCCTGGGATGGCGGGACAGTCGTATGAGAAGAGATTGAGTAAACTAGGCCTATATTCTCTTGAATTCAGAAGAATGAGAGGGGATCTCATTGAAAAATACAAAATTATTACAGGACTTGATAGGGTGGATGTTAGGGGAATGTTTCCCTTGGCTGGGGAGTCTAGAACCAGGGGTCCACAGCCTCAGGATAAAGAGTAGGCCATTCAGGACTGAGATGAGAAGAAATTTCTTCACACAGAGGGTGGTGAATCTTTGGCATTCTCTACCCCAGAGGGCGGTGGAGGCTCAGTCATTGGGTATATTCAAAACAGAAGTCGATAGATTCCTGACGAGTAAGGGAATCAAGGGATATGGCGATAGGGCCGGTGAATGGAGTTGAGGCAGACGATCAGCCATGATCTCATTGAATGGCGGAGCAGGCTCGAAGGGCCTACTCCTGCTCCTATTTCTTATGTTCTTATATTTGCACATCCTGTGCTAGGTGGGAAATCCTGGACGCTTCTTGCGGTCTGGACGACCACGTGTGCAGGAAGTGTCACCAACTGCAGCAACTCGAGCTTTGGGATTCGGAGCATGAGTGGCAGCTGGAGTCACTATATTGCATCTGCGAGGCTGAGAAATACTTGCAAAGCTCGTTTCTAGAGGTGGTCACCCCGCAGCCTCAGAATGTGCAGGCAGAGAGGGAATGGGTGACCACCAGACAGAGAAGGAGAACCAGGCAGGTAGGGCAGGAATCCCCAGGGTGCATCTCGCTCGCTAACCGGTTCACAGTTCTGGAAACCGGTGGAGGTGATGGCTCCTCTGAGGCGAGCAGCCAGAGCCAAGGCCCTGGCACCACGGGTAGCTCAACTGCACGGGAGGGCGGGGCAGAAGAGTGGAAGAGCAATAGTGATAGGGGATTCATTAGTTAGGGGAACAGATAGACGTTTCTGTGGACACAGGTATGACTCCAGGATGGTATGTTGCCTCTCTGGTGCCAGGGTCAAGGATGTCACTGAGCGGCTGCAGGACATTGAGGGGGGAGGGTGAACAGCCAGAGGTCGTTGTCCATATCGGTACCAACGACATAGGCAGAAAGAAGGATGAGGTCCTGCAGGTAGACTAGAGAGAGCTAGGAAAGAGATTAAAAAGCAGGACCTCAAAGGTAGTAATCTCCGGATTACTCCCAGTGTCACGTGCTAGTGAGTACAGGAATAGGAGGACAGAACAGATGAATGCGTGGCTGGAGAGATGGTGCAGGAGGGAGGGCTTTAGATTCCTGAGGCATTGGGACCGTTTCTGGGGAAGGTGGGACCTGTACAAGCCGGACTGGTTACACCTCAATAGAGCCGGGACCAACATTCTCGCGGGGAGGTTTGCTTGTGCTCTTGGGGAGGGTTTAAACTAGCTTGGCAGGGGGATGGGCACCAGCATACAGGAGTAGAAAAGAGCAATAAGGTGCATAAAAGAGTGAGTGTGTTGGATAGTACTAGAGAAGAAAGTAGTACTAGAGGCAGAAGTAGTACCATATTAGATAGGAGCAGACTAAGAAAGACTACGAAAAATTTAAAAATGGGTTTAGAATGCATGTACGTAAACGCACAAAGCGTGGTGAATAAGGTTGCTGAGCTACAAGCACAATTAGCCGTGTGGCAATAATGGAAACGTGGCTTAAAAACGGTGAGGACTGGGCACTTAATATTCATGGGTACAAGGTGTTCAGAAAAGATACGGAAGGAAAAAAGGGTGGTGGGATGGCAGTGCTGATTAAGGAAGACATTGTAGTGTTGGAAAGGGAGGATGTTCTTGAGGGGACAAGGACAGAATCCATTTGGTTAGAGTTGAGGAGCAAAAAGGGCATGATCACACTTTTGGGGGTATTCTATAGGCCTCCAAATAGTGAGATGGAGGTAGAGGGGCAAATCTGCAGGGAAATCGCACAGATATGCAAGAGCTATAGAGTGGTGATTATGGGGGACTTCAATTACCCAAATATTGATTGGGATAATGCTAGGGTAAAGGGAAAGGAGGGGCGGAATTTCTGAAATATGTTCAGGAGAATTTCCTTGACCAATATGTTCTTGGCCCAACTAGGAAGGAGGCATTGTTGGATCTGGTGCTGGGGAAATGAGGTGGGCCAGGTCGACCAAGTGTCTGTGGAAGAACACTTGGGTACGAGTGATCATCGTATCATAAGATTTAGATTAGCAATGGAGAGGAGCAAGGAACAATCTAGAGTGGAACTTCTAAACTGGAATAAAGCTAACTTCAATGGGATGCGAAAGGATCTAGCCAGGGTAAAATAGAATCAAATACTGACAGGAAAAACTGTAACGGAACAATGGGTGATCTTTAAGGAGATGTTCCAAGTATAGGCTAGGTACATTCCAACAAGAAGGAAGGGTAAGGGAACCAAAGCAAGGGCTCCTTGGATGACAAGTCAGATAGAGAAGATGATGAAACAAAAATAGAGGGTGAACGATGCATGTCAGGTGAATTCTTCAAGGGAGAACCAGACCAAATACAGTAAGTTGAGAGGGGAAGTGAAGATGAAAATAAGATTGGCAAAGAAAGAGTATGAGAGTAGAATGGCAGTTAACATAAAAGGGAACCCAAAAATCTTCTACCGGCATGTAAACAGTAAGCGGGTAGCAAAAGGTGGGGTGGGACCTATTAGAGGCAAAGAAGGTGATATATGGTTAGAGGCGCAGAGCACGCACAATCCTAGTAACTACAGGCTGGTCAGTTTAACATCAGTGGTGGGTAAAGTTTTAGAAACAATAATCAAGGAAAACATTAACGGGCACTTGGGAGAGGTTTAAGCTAACTAAGGACGTAGTGTATTTAGACTTCCAAAAGGCATTTGACAAGGTGCCACACAAAAGATTATTGCTTAAGATAAAAAATCACGGGATTGGGGGTAATATTCTGGCATGGATAGAGGATTGGCTCTCTAACAGAAGGCAGAGAGTTGGGATAAATGGTTCATTCTCAGACTGGCAATCAGTGACTAGTGGTGTTCCGCAGGGGTCAGTGCTGGGTCCCAAACTCTTTACAATCTGTATTAACGATTTGGAGGAGGGGACCGAGTGTAACATATCAAAGTTTGCAGATGATACTAAGATGGGGGGGAAAGTAGTGAGTGAGGAGGACATAAAAAACCTTCAAGGGGACATAGACAGGCTAAGTAAGCGGGCAGAGATTTGGCAGATGGAATACAATACGGGAAAGTGTGAGGTTATGCACTTTGGCAGGAAAAATCGTAGAGCAAATTATTATCTTAATGGCAAGAAACTGGAAAGTACTGAAGTACAAAGGGATCTGGGGGTCCTGGTGCACGAAACTCAAAAGGTTAGTATGCAGGTGCAGCAAGTGATTAAGAAGGCCAACGGAATGTTGGCTTTCATTGCTAGGGGGATAGAATATAAAAATAGGGAGGTATTGTTTCAGTTGTACATGGTATTGGTGAGACCGCACCTGGAATACTGCGTACAGTTTTGGTGTCCATACTTAAGAAAGGACATACTTGCTCTCGAGTCAGTACAAAGAAGGTTCACTCGGTTAATCCCGGGGATGAGGGGATGGACATATGAGGAGAGGTTGAGTAGATTGGGACTCTACTCATTGGAGTTCAGAAGAATGAGAGGCGATCTTATTGAAACATATAAGATTGTGAAGGGGTTGGATCGGGTGGATGCAGGGAAGATGTTCCCGATGATGGGTGAAACTAGAACTAGGGGGCATAGTCTTAGAATAAGGGGCTGCTCTTTCAAAACGGAGATGAGGAGGAACTACTTCACTCAGAGGGTGGTAGGCCCATGGAATATGCTGCCCCAAAAAACTGTAGAAGCTACATCATTACATAAATTTAAAACAGAAATAGACAGTTTCCTAGAAGTAAAGGGAATTAAGGGTTACGGGGAGCGGGCAGGAATTTGGACATGAGTCTAGGTTCGGATCGGTCATGGCCCTGTGGGTAGCGGAGTGGGCCCAGGGGCCGTGTAGCTTGATCCTGCTCCTATTTCGTGTGTCTAATTCTGTTAGATGCAGGAGATGGTTCTGTGATAGTGGATTGGCAGTTAGGATCAGATCAGCCATGATCTTATTGAATGGCGGAGCAGGCTCGAGTGGCCGATTGGCCTACTCCTGCTCCTATTTCTTATGTTCTTATATAGGACTTGTAAAAGGCAGATCGTGTTTGACTAATCTAATTGAATTTTTTGATGAAGTAACAGGGAGGATTGATGAAGGGAATGCAATGGATGTTGTCTACATGGATTTTAGAAAGGTGTTTGACAATGTACCACACAGAAGGCTGATTATCAAAATAGAGGCTCATGGAATAAGTGGGTCAGTGGCAGCTTGGATAAGGAATTGGCTTAAGGATAGAAAACAGCGAGTTGTGCTGTTTTTCAGACTGGGGGGTGGTAGACAGTGGTGTTCCCCAAGGGTCAGTGCTGGGGCCACTGCTTTTTTTTGAGATATATATATATAAATAAATGACCTGGATATTGGAATAGAGTAGAATTTCTAAATTTGCCAATGACACCAAACTTGGGGGTGTGGCAAACAGTGATGAGGATATCAATCGACTGCAACAGGAAATAGAAAGGCTAGCAGAATGGGCAGACAAGTGGCAGATGGAATTTAATACAGAGAAGTGCGAGGTTATGCATTTTGGCAGAAGGAACAGGGAGAGGCAATATACACTTAATGGCACAGTTTTAAAGAGTGTGCAGGGACAGAGGGACGTGGGAGTTAATGTGCATAGGTCCCTGAAGGTGGCAGGACATATTGAGAGAGTGGTTAGCAAAGCATGTTGGATCTTGGGCTTCATAAATAGAGGTATTGAGTACAAAAGTAGAGAAGTTATGCTGAACCTTTATAAAGCGCTGGTTAGGCCCCAACTGGAGTATTGCATCCAGTTCTGGTCACCACACTTTAGGAAGGATGTGAAGGCCCTTGAGAGGGTGCAGAGGAGATTTACCAGAATGGTTCCAGGGATGGGGGATCTTAGCTACAAGGACAGGTTGGAGAAGCTGGATTTGTTTTCATTAGAGCAAAGGAGGTTGAGGGGTGATTTGATAGAGGTGTACAAGATTATGACGGGTTTGGATAGGTTAGATGGGGAAAGGCTGTTTCCACTAGTTGATGGTACAAAGACTAGTGGACACAGATTTAAGGTTTTGGGCAAGAGATACAGGGGGGAACGTGAGGAAAACCTTTTTTATGTAGCGAGTGGTGATGACCTGGAGCTCGCTGCCGATGGAAGTGGTGGAAGCAGAGACATTCAATGATTTCAAGGGGAGACTGGATAGGCACTTGAGGGAAATAAACTTACAGGGCTACGGGGATAGAGCGGGGGAATGGGACTGACTGGATTGCTCTACAGAGAGCTGGCACAGACACGATGGGCCGAATGGCATCCTTCTGTGCCGTTATGACTATGACTCCACCTGTGGGTTTGGAGTTGAAGTAGAGATTAGCCACGATCTAATAGAGGGGCAGAATGGCCTGCTCCTGTTCCTAAGTTCACCAGTGGTGCACTTTCACTCTGCCAGGAACTCGCAGCGCAGAGGGAAAGTTGCTGCCAATGACAAATCAAATTGGTCAGAATATTGGCTATAAATGTCTTTTTGGAAAAAAAACAGTTCGTGTTTTAATCATGAACTTAAATAATACCATTTGTTTCATTCTGCAAAATCCTCAAATGTGTGGACTGCTGTCTTGCCATCGAGTCAAATAAATAAGTGATTGATCTTAACTTATTCAGTTGCGCTTCAGTTCACAGTTTCCGGCACACGCACGATGGGCCGAATGGCCCCCTTCTGTGCTGTAAATTTCTATGATTCACTAGTGAGGAAGACCTTTTCAGAAAGTTAATTGATCTAGCCTCAACAGCTGTCATGTCAATTTTTTATGTTCAATAATTATATATAAAGAATATAAAATGAATACCCAAGAGTGACTAAACAGTAATCTTATCAAGAGATTCAAATGGCTGCAGAAGGCATGATAGCAGACAGTTCCAATATCTGTAACTTGTTTTGGGATTTTCTGACCATTTTTCCACAGAAAGGAATTAGATAAAGACGCTAATTTTAAAAGCTAGACTTTTAAAGCAAAGTTTGTTCATACAACTTAAAGGCACTGAGAGTAATGAGCTAAGCTTTGATGTTGTCTCCACAAGGACTGAAAATGACAAGCAATCCATTAGTCTGTCTCAGCAATCAATAAACACTTCACACCCATTGTGCTGGGAAGTTTCTGGTCCCAGGCACTCAGCAGAGGTGGTCTGCCAGGCCTTCCTTTCTGGCTCGGAACATCATAATAAAAAAACAAACAGAGACACAAGCAGTCAGGCTCAGATGGAGAATGCAGGAGGGTAGTTAGGATTTATTTTGTGTAAGTCAAGTACAGGAGACTTTGGTTTATCCGGAGGTTATACGTCCGGAATACTCGATCTAACGGCAAAATTCAGGAGCCGTTTTCTGTAAGTTTTTTTTAGTTCTCGTTGCTTTTTTTCCCCCCAGTCAGGCACTGCAAGGTCTGTAGCTATAGCAACAGCTTCAGCTACAGACACTTGCAGCTGCAGCCGACTGTTTTGAAGCTGTTGCAACAGGGTTTGTTGATTCACACGGAGCTTTTCAGTTCCGTATCTCTCAACATTAACGCTGGTATGTCCGGCACTTTTGATGGTACGGCACCAGCTCGGTCCCGTCAGTGCCGGGTATCGGAAAGTTTCCTGTAAGATGACCCACTGTTGTGGAGCAGCAGAGTGTGATTATTATTTTGTATTATTAAGTAAAGACAAGTAGTACTGGTTGAATGAAGAGAGTCTCATCATAACTGTTGCTCTGTCCGTTCAATTGCTGTGAAACATAGGAGCATATTAATTCCTATCTGGCCAGTCCTACCAGGTGTTTTCACGGTCTGCCTTCAAGAAGATTGGAGACACAAAGTAGGGCACATGCGAATATCTGATTCAGATCACAGTCCTGAGGAAGGGTAACCACCCACAATGTCATAACCTGTCTTTCTTCTTTACAGAGGCTGACTGAGCTGCTGTGTATTTCCAGAATTTCCTATCTTTATTAGTTATCTTATACTGCAAGGTAATTCTGGTTAATAGATACATTTTTACTGTAGAATATAGAATTTAATTTGACAAAGCCAAATAGTTTTGCTGTTCTAATGGTCACAGCAATTAGTGGATGCTCTAAATGTTTTTCAGCACCGTATCCTCAAACATTCCACCCCCAAAAGAAGTCTGTTCAACACAAGTATCTATGTCGCAAATCAGTCCTTCTAAATGGGTTAAGAAAATCTCAAGCAAAACTAATTGCAATATTCAAATATAATCTTGAAAAATAACAGTGAATGTTGAGAATACAACTACAATGAATTAGATCGGAAATAAAATGCTAAATACAATATGTCAAACCAAATCTAAAGGATTCAATCCTCAACTTATTTTTGGGTATAAAGCTACATTGGAATACTACACCAACCATGAATCCTTCAACCACCATGAAACTCCTGTCAAGCATATGGCAGTTTATAAAGATATACACAAGTATTTTTCAGGATTTATAGCATCTACTTCTATTGTGAAAGTATTGGTAATCGCATTGGAACAAATATGCAATTTTACACCTCCAACAGCAATGCTGTGTGATATTAGTTGTAATTGGATGATTCATCTAAAATATCTACAGTATGATATTAGCCAGTTTGAAGTAAATGAAAAAATCATTACTCTCCATTTTAGCACAATTCGCCAAGCCATCCTTTATTCAGATCGCATTATCTAGAACAATCACATTGTTTCCTGATCGAGAGGATAACCAACTGACCTGTTCCTAGGTTGCTGGGTAATGTGAGCAAAGGCCAAGATACTTTAAGTGAATAAAATGTAATTCCATAACATCTGAAAATGCACTAGTGTAAATCTGTCATTTGTTGTAGCACTAAAAGACTACTATGTGGAAGCTGAGTAGTTCTGTTGGACAGAACTTGTCAATTAGAGGAGAAAAATTGCCAACACGCCCCTCAAGTCTCAATACAGAATACAGCGCAATTAGGGTTTGTGCTTATTCTTTTAAACATATTGTCTTCATGGTGAGCCACATCCTGCCACTTAGTAGCACACTAATGCACCATATTGCCACGCTGCCAGATTTTCTACAATTTCGTATAAAGCAAACATCTACTTTCTGTGTGGTTGATCTGCAGTTGTATACCTCTACTTTAGATCACTTTAGGGTTTTTTTTGGTGAAGTTTAATTTTGAAAAATCTTCAAAAAAGATCCTACAAAGCTATTGAGCTGAGAAGTACAAGCATGCTAGATTACTATAAAGATAAATTAGCTGGTTACTTATATTGTGTTGTGCAACACTGAAAACTTTTAGATGTGCAACAAATGGATAGGAAAGAAATGGAGAAGTAGCATCTAAACAAGCCAGAGATTCCAACCAGTTAATCAAACACTCAGCATATTCTATATTAATGTGCATCCAAAATAAAAATATAAATATATTATGTGTAAAATAAAAAGATACTTGAGAAGGCACTTGAGACGGTGGAGAGGAGATTTACCAGAATGGTTCCGGGGATGGGGGATCTTAGCTACAAGGACAGGTTGAAGAAGCTGGATTTGTTTTCATTAGAGCAAATAAGGTTGAGGGGTGATTTGATAGAGGTGTACAAGATTATGACAGGTTTGGATAGGCTAGACGGGGAAAGGCTGTTCCCACTAGTTGATGGTACAAGGACTAGGGGACACAGATTTAAGGTTTTGGGCAAGAGATACAGGGGGGATGTGAGGAAAAACTTTTTTACGTAGCGAGTAGTGGTGACCTGGAACTCGCTGCCGATGGAAGTGGTGGAAGCGGAGACATTCAATGATTTCAAGGGGAGACTGGATAGGCACTTGAGGAAAATAAACTTGCAGGGCTACGGGGATAGAGCGGGGGAATGGGACTGACTGGATTGCTCTACAGAGAGCCGGCACGGACTTGATGGGTCGAATGGCCTCCTTCTGTGCCGTTATGACTCTATATGAATTGAAACATTTGAATATCCTGAGATGAAGTAATATTTTGATAAAGGAGGGAAAAAGCATGATACGTATTAATGGTAAACTTGCACAGCTGCTAAATACATTGGGGTAAAATTGGCGGTCGGGATGACGGCGTACTCTGAGTACGCCGTCATACTGCCTTTGAAATGGACAGCAAATTTGGGATTTCCACATGTGCTTGTGTATGTGCTAAAGCTCAAACTTACGATCTGTCAAGTTCCGACTTGACAGATCATCGGCTTGGACATTGAAATCCTAATTGTTGGTGCAGAGTTGGGCTAATTGCCCACAAACTACCCAACAATTATGCATGAAAATTTTACAGCTGGTTCAAACAGGCACAGCAGCCTGTTTGCACAGTGTAAGGGGATACCCTTCAATAAAAATCTTCATCTGATGCTTTTTTGTTTAAATATATATGAAAAGGAATAAATCCAGACTGGGTAGAGTGAGAGACTGTTCGGAGAACTGATAGTTTTGCAAATTAAAAAAAATCAAAAATACACTTTCCTTACTCCCCCTCACTGTATCTTCAGGTGACCTTTCACGGTACAACATGCATAAAAACTTTGATCAACATTAACTGCTATATTCTCCCTAGAAAATACCACAGTATCTAGTAGGGGAGAATGAGACCCCTTTGGTTTCCTGATTGGAGCACCGCTCCACGTGATCCCAGGTACGTTTACGAAGATGGTGCGCCTCCTGGAGTCCGTGGGCCACTGCGCTGTGCTCAACTCCAGTGTCCGACAGCAACTTTTTGGTTGGAGCCTTGAAACAAGTAAGTGCACATTCAGTTCGGATGCGGTAGCGTAATCCTTAATTACGCCACCGACCGCAAAATAAATTTGACACTGCACAAAATTAAAATTAGTTTTTGAGGGCCATAACCTTTGCTTAGCAGTCAATACATGTTGTTAAAACCCCCAGTAACAGCTAATCCCTTTGGGTCCAACTTTTAATTGGGTATTTAACAGCGTAATTGTGACTGTGACAAAGCTAAATTATCCCTCCTCGTCCTTGACTTGTCTGCAGCCTTTGACACTCCATCCTTCTCCAACGTCTCTCCACTGTCGTCCAGCTGGGTGGGACTGCACTCGCCTGGTTCCATTCTTATCTATCTAATCATATCCAGAGAATCACCTGCAACGGCTTCGCTTCCCACTCCCGCATCGTTACTTCTGGTGTCCCCCAAGGATCTATCGTTGGCCACCTCCTATTTCTCATCTACATGTTGCCCCTTGGCGACATCATCCGAAAACAGTGTCAGTTTCCACATGTACGCTGACAACACCCAGCTCTACCTCACTACCACTTCTCTCAACCCCTCCACGGTCTCCAAATTGTCAGACTGCTTGTCCGACATCCAGTTCTGGATGAGCAGAAATTTTCCCCAATTAAATATTGGGAAGACCGAACCATTACAGTAGAGGACACTAAGAATATCCCAACACTGGACAAACAGGGGGCTCTAGGGGGGGGGGGGGGGGGAAGGAGCTAAACACGATAAAAATCACTAAGGAAGTGGTACTCGGTAAAATAATGGGACTTAAGGCGGATAAATCCCCTGGACCTGATGGCTTACATCCTAGGGTCTTGAGGGAAGTGGCGGTAGGGATTGTGGGTGCATTGGTAATAATTTTCCAAAACTCCCTGGACACAGCAAAGGTCCCGGCAGATTGGAAAACTGCTAATGTAACACCCTTATTTAAAAAGGGTAGTAGACAGAAGGCTGGAAACTATAGACCAGTTAGCCTAACATCTGTGGTTGGTAAAATTTTAGAGTCCATTATTAAGGAGACAGTAACGGGACATTTGGATAAACATAATTTAATAGGACAAAGTCAGCATGGTTTTACGAAGGGGAAGTCATGTTTGACAAATTTGCTTGAGTTCTTTGAGGACGTAACATACAGAGTGGATAAAGGGGGAACCAGTGGACGTAGTGTATTTAGACTTCCAAAAGGCATTTGACAAGGTGCCACATAAAAGATTATTGCTCAAGATAAAAAATCACAGGATTGGGGTAATATTCTGGCATGGGTGGAGGATTGGCTATCTAACAGAAAGCAGAGAGTTGGGATAAATGGTTCATTCTCAGACTGGCAATCAGTAACTAGTGGTGTTCCGCAGGGGTCAGTGCTGGGACCCCAACTCTTTACAATCTATATTAACGATTTGGAGGAGGGGACCGAGTGTAACATATCAAAGTTTACAGATGATACAAAGATGGGAGGGAAAGTAGTGAGTGAGGAGGACATAAAAAACCTGCAAAATGACATAGACAGGCTAAGTAAGTGGGCAGAGATTTGACAGATGGAATATAATACTGGAAAGTGTGAGGTTATGCACTTTGGCAGGAAAAATCATAGAGCAAGTTATTATCTTAAATGGCAAGAAACTGGAAAGTACTGAAGTACAAAGGGATCTGGGGGTCTTGGTGCACGAAACACAAAAAGTTAGTATGCAGGTGCAGCAGGTGATCAAGAAGGCCAATGGAATGTTGGCTTTTATTGCTAGGGGGATGGAATATAAAAACAGGGAGGTATTGCTGCAGTTGTACAAGGTATTGGTGAGACCACACCTGGAATACTGCATACAGTTTTGGTGTCCATACTTAAGAAAATACATACTTGCTCGCGAGGCAGTACAAAGAAGGTTCACTCGGTTAATCCCGGGGATGAGGGGGTTGACATATGAGGAGAGGTTGAGTAGATTGGGACTCTACTCATTGGAGTTCAGAAGAATGAGAGGCGATCTTATTAAAACATATAAGATTGTGAAGGGGCTTGATCGGGTGGATGCGGTGAGGATGTTCCCAATGATGGGTGAAACTAGAACTAGGGGGCATAATCTTAGAATAAGGGGCTGCTCTTTCAAAACTGAGATGAGGAGAAACTTCTTCACTCAGAGGGTGGTAGGTCTGTGGAATTTGCTGCCCCAGAGAGCTGTGGAAGCTACATCATTAAATAAATTTAAAACAGAAATAGACAGTTTCCTAGAAGTAAGGGGAATTAGGGGTTATGGGGAGCGGGTAGGAAATCGGACATGAGGCTAGGTTCGGATCGGTCATGGCCCTGTGGGTAGTGGAGCGGGCCCAGGGGCCGTGTAGCCGGTCCTGTGCCTACTTCTTGTGTTCTAATTCTGTGTTAGATTTCAGGAGATGGTTCTATTCGCAGGGATTAGTGGAGACCTCGGGAACAGGCTGCCAGCTAGGAGTCCTTCAAGAGTAAATTGGGCCTGTTCCTGGCTGGGGTGGAGATCACTCACCTCTTACAGAAGGTAAGTACTGCAGGAAATACAGGGACAGAGTGATCTCCTGGACAAGTTTCGATCGCCTAGATGGGTCGGAGAGGAATTTCCCAGATTTTTTCTCCCAAATTGGCCATTGGGTTTTTTATCTGGTTTTTCGCCTCTCCCGGGAGATCACATGGGTTCGGGTGGGATGGAGAGTGAAAGTAGATTCGAGGTTAGGATCAGATCAGCCATGATCTTATTGAATGGCGGAGCAGGCTCGAGGGGCCGATTGGCCTACTCCTGCTCCTATTTCTTATGTTCTTATTGTTTTCGGCCGCCGCCACAAACTCCGTTCCCTAGTCACTGACTCCATCCCTCTCCCTAACATCTGTCTGAGGCTGAACCACACTGTTCGCAACCTTGGTATCATATTTGACCCTGAAATGAGCTTCTGAACACATATCCGCAGCATAACTAAGAACGCCTATTTCCACCTCTGTAACATCACCCGTCTCTGCCCTTGCCTCAGCTCATTCGCTGCTGAAACACTAAATTGCTGCGAGAGGTGCAGAGCTCCGAGAGTGGGAGAGGCTGATTTAAACAGAGCCGAGAGCGGGAAAGGCGGACCTGCGAGAGGTACAGAGCTGAGAGTGGGAGAGGCTGATTTAAACAGAGCCGAGAGCGGGAGAAGCGGACCTGTGAGAGGCACAGAGCTCTGAGAGTGGGAGAGGCTGATTTAAACAGAGCCGAGAGCGGGAGAAGCGGACCTGTGAGAGGCACAGAGCTCTGAGAGTGGGAGAGGCTGATTTAAACAGAGCCGAGAGCGGGAGAAGCGGACCTGTGAGAGGCACAGAGCTCTGAGAGTGGGAGAGGCTGATTTAAACAGAGCCGAGAGCGGGAGAGGCTGATTTAAACAGAGCCGAGAGCAGGAGAGAGAAGTAAAAAGTAATTGAAGTGTGACGTCACCAGAAAGCAGGTAAGTGATTGGTGGATGAGTATTTCTCTCTTTCTCGCTTTTTCCAAACTTAAATTTTGTGGTTTGTAGTTTCTAGGTTCTCTGTTGTGTAGCGAGGACTGCTGGTAAACAAGGGCCTTGAGTATATCATTTAATTGTAGTGTAATTGGTGGGATTGATTTGATTTAATTTAATTTGAATTAACTAAAGGGTAAGTCATGGCAGCACAGCGCGGCGCCATGGTATGCTCCTCCTGCACTATGTGGGAAATCAGGGACACTTCCTGTGTCCCTGACGACCATGTGTGCAGGAACTGTATCCAGCTGCAGCTACTGGCAGACCGCATTGCAGCGCTGGAGCTGCGAATGTATACATACTGGAGCATTCACGATGCTGAGGACGTTGTGGATATCATGTTTAATCAGTTGGTCACACCGCAGGTAAAGGCTACACAGGCAGGAAGGGAATGGGTGACCGCCAGGCAGAGTAGTAGGCGCAGGCAGGTAGTGCAGGGGTCCCCTGTGGCCATCCCCCTCTCAAACAGATATGGATATTGTTGGGGGAGATGGCTTATTGGAGGAAGACAGCAGCAGCCAACTTCCTGGCACCGTGGGGGGTTCTGCTGCTCAGGATGGGAGGAAAGAGTGGGAGAGCTATAGTAATAGGGGATTCTATTGTAAGGGGAATAGATAGGCGTTTCTGTGGCCGCAAACGAGACTCCAGGATGGTATGTTGCTTCCCTCGTGCAAGGGTCAAGGATATCTTGGAGCGGTTGCAGAGCATTTTGGAAGGGGAGGGTGAACAGCCAGTTGTCGTGGTGCATATAGGTACCAACGATATAGGTAAAAACTGGGATGAGGTCCTAAAAGCTGAATATAGGGAGTTAGGAGGTAAATTAAAAAATAGGACCTCAAAAGGTAGTAATCTCAGGATTGCTACCAGTGCCACGTGCTAGTCAGAGTAGAAATAGAAGGATATTTCAGATGAATACGTGGCCAGAGGAATGGTGCAAGGGGGAGGGATTCAAATTCCTGGGATATTGGAACCGGTTCTGGGGGAGGTGGGACCAGTACAAACTCGACGGTTTGCACCTGGGCAGGACCGGTACCGATGTCCTGGGGGAGTGTTTGCTAGTGCTCGTGGGGAGGGTTTAAACTAAAATGGCAGGGGGTTGGGAACCTGAGCGGGGAAACAGAGGAAAGGGAAACAAGGATAAAAGCAAAAGACAGGAAGGAGAAAAACAAAAGCGACAGGCAGAGAAATCAAGGGTTTAAATCAAACATGGCCACAGTAAATAATAATTCTAAAAGGTCTAAGAGTGTTAAAAAAACAAGCCTGAAGGCTTTGTGTCTTAGTGCGAGGAGCATTCGTAATAAGGTGGATGAATTAGCTGCGCAAATAGATGTAATATCTCCAAGTTTGCAGATGACACAAAGCTGGGTGGGCGTGTGTGCTGTGAGGAGGATGCCGAGAAACTCCAGTATGATTTGGACAGGTTGGGTGATTGGGCAGATGCAGTATAGTGTGGATAAATGCGAGGTTATCCACTTTGGTAGCAAAAACAGGAAGGCAGATAATTATCTGAATGGCAATAGATTGGGAGAAGGGGATGTGCAACGAGACCTGGGTGTCCTTGTGCACCAGTCGCTGAAGGTAAGTATGCAGGTGGAGCAGGTGGTTAAGAAGGCAAATGGTATGTTGGCCTTCATAGCGAGAGGGTTCGAGTACAGGAACAAGGATGTCTTGCTGCAGTTGTACAGGGCCTTGGTGAGACCACACCTTGAGTATTGTGTGCAGTTTTGGTCGTCCTATTTGAGGAAGGCTTTTCTTGCCATGGAGGGAGTGCAGCGAAGATTCACCAGACTGATACCTGGGATGGCAGGAATGACGTATGAGGAGAGATTGGGTCAACTGGGCTTATACTCGCTGGAGTTTAGACAAATGAGAGGGGATCTCATTGAAACTTATAAAATTCTAACAGGACTAGACAGACTAGATGCAGGAAGGATGTTCCCGATGGCAGGGGAGTCCAGAACCAGGGGTCACAGTCTAAGGATAATGGGTAAGCCATTTAGGACTGAGATGAGGAGGAATTTCTTCACCCAGAGTGGTGAACCTGTGGAATTCTCTACCACAGAAGGCAGTTGAGGCCAATTCATTAAATATATTCAAGAAGGAGTTAGATATATTTCTTAAGGCTAAAGGGATCAAGGGATATGGGGAGAAGGCAGGGACAGGGTACCGAGTTTGGATGATCAGCCATGACCTCATTGAATGGCGGAGCAGGCTCGAGGGGCTGAATGGCCGACTCCTGTTCCTATCTTCTATGTTTCTATGAAACCCTCATCCATGCCTTTGTTACCTCTAGACTTGACTATTCTAACACGCTCCTAGGTGGCCTCCCACATTCTACCCTTCGTAAACTTGAGGTCATACAAAACTCGGCTGCCCGTTCACCCATCACCCCTGTGCTCGCTGACCTACATTGGCTCCTGGTTAAGCAACGCCTCGATTTCAACATTCTCATCCTTGTTTTCAAATTCCTCCATGGCCTCGCCCCTCCCTATCTCTGTAATCTCCTTCAGCCCCGCAACCACCGCCCCGCCCCCACCCCCTCCGCCCCGAGATACCTGCACTCTTCTAATTCTGCCCTCTTTAGCATCCCTGATTATAATCGCTCAACCACTGGTGGCTGTGCCTTCTGTTGCCTAGGCCCGAAGCTCTGGAATTCCCTGCCTAAACCTCTCTTTCCTCCTTGAAGATGCTCCTTAAAACCTACCTCTTTGACCAAGCTTTTGTCATCTGCCCTAATTTCTCCATAAGTGGCTCGGTATCAAATTTTGTCTCTTTTAATACACGTGAAGCTCCTTGGGACATTTTACTACCTTAAGGGCGTTATATAAGTACAGGTTGTTGTTCTAATTACCACGGAAGAGCCGACGTTTTTGTCAGTTTCCATGATTTGAGAGATTACACAGATTACTGGCTCTGTGGTGGGGGGCGGAGGGTTAAGGGGGCATAGCGCAGCCTGTGGAGGAGCAGTCAATGACGGACTGCAACTTCAGGATTTCCGTATTAGGCTGCGCACGTGCTAAGTGCTGAAGTTGCCGTCAGTTTCAAAGGCAAAATGAACTGGTTCCGGGCCATGAATTTTGTGGATGTTGCTTTATCTTTAATTGAGTTGTGCATATTTCTAACTTATCTTAAGCAAGATGACTACTTACAACAACTTCATTTACATAGCTCCTTTAACATAGAAAAACATCTCAAAACGCTTCACAGAGGCATAATCAGACAAAAATAGATACCAAGCCAAAGGAGATGCCTGAAGAGGTGACTAAAAGCTTGGTCATAGAGGTGGGTTTTAAGGAAGACCTTAAAAGGAGAGGGATGTGAAGAGATGGAAAGGTTTGGGAGCGTAGGGCCTAGATGGCTGAAGGAACTGCCGCCAATGGCAGGGGTATGCACAAAAGGCCAGAATCGGAGGAACGGACAGTTCGGGGAGAAGGGATTACAGGGCTGGAGGAGGTTACAAGGGGTTTAAATAAGAGGATGAGAATTTTGAATTGACGACGTTGGGTGACTTGGACTTGAGAGGAAAAGGAAGTTGGAAATGAGAGCAAGAGTTTTCAAGGACAGAGGAGTCCAATGTGGGTTTATTGATGATGGGGTGATGACGGCAGTTTTGAAGGAAGGACAGTACTTGACGAAAGGGGACCATTTATAATGTCAGCTAGTATGGGGCAAGGAAGGGAATTTGGATGGTCAGTAGTTTAGTGGTCAGCCAGGCAGGGAGGCGTCAGTAAGGGGCAAAGTGTCACCACCCATGAGCCAAGTTGTCAATGCAAGCATCCACATGGACCACAACGAGGGCCTTGTTCGCAAGTAAACAAACAGTCTGGAGGGAATGCAGAGGAGGCAGCGATTGTTGGTCTGCTGGTAGAGCTGAAGGTATGCAGTGGTGGGTGGGGGGACAGGAAGGTTGGTGAGAGGAGGATGGGGCAGTTTGGGTTGCTGCTTGTAAGGAGGCAGCAATGGATACCTCGATGGGCCCTTTAGAGAGGCAGAAAGGGTAGCTATGGGATTGTCCAAGGATCAGGGTCAGGAGAGTAGGAATGCAGAGGAGGCATGATGGATTGGAGTAGAGATTAGTAGGGGCAAAGTGCCCAAGAGGGGAGAAATGAAAGGTGGAATGACTGGGCAACAGGAAGTGGAGGCGACAGGAAAGAAGGACACAAGAGGGGACAAGAGAAAAAAAGGGACATAGTAGTAATGGGGGTGGGTCCAGAGTGGCAGTCAAAATGCTCAAGCAAATGGACAGAAAGAATTTGGGTTACATAGGCATGGCAGAGATTTAAAAAAAACACGTCCTGGTCGTAAACAAAGGGCCTTCCATCTTATTCCAGGTGTCTTGTTGTCGTCTTTTTTTTTTTTAAGTGTCTCCCTCTGTGGGTTCAGTGGGTAAAGGCACCAATCCCTGGTCTGTCCCGATTCCCTGATAAGAACATAAGAAATAGGAGCAGGAGTAGGCCATTTGGCCCTTGAGCCTGCTCCGCCATTCAATAAGAGCATGGCTGATCTGATCTTGGCCTCAACTCCACTTTCCTGCCCGCTCCCCATAACCCCTGATTCCCCTGTTTTTCAAGAATAGGGCTATCTCCACTTTGAATATATTCAATGACCCAGCCTCCACAGCTCTCTGGGGTAGAGAATTTCAAAGATTCACGACCCTCAGAGAAGAAATTCCTCCTCATCTCTGTTTTAAATGGGCAACCCCTTATCCTGAAACGATGGCCCCTAGTTCTAGATTCCCCCACGAGGGGTAACATCCTCTCAGCATCTACCCTGTCAAGCCCCCTCAGAATCTTATATGTTTCAATAAGATCACCTCTCATTCTTCTAAACTCCAGTGAGTATCGGCCCAACCTGCTCAACCTTTCCACTCAGGAATCAACCTCGTGAACCTTCTCTGAACTGCCTCCAATGCAAGTATATCCTTCCTTAAATAAGGAGACCAAAACTGTATGCAGTACTCCAGGTGTGGTCTCACCAACGCCCTGTACAGTTGCAGCAAGACTTCCCTGCTTTTATACTGTATCCCCCTTGCAATAAAGGTCAATATCCCATTTGCCTTCTTAAGTACTTGCTGTACCTGTATGCAAACTTTTTGGGCTAGAAATTCAGTAGGCTTTGCGCCCAGTTTTCGCCCAAAGAGGGCTTTTGCGCCACTTGCTGAGCTTTCGCCGATATTCAGCGCTGCGGTAATGGCGGCGTTAGCCAGTAGCGCTGCGCCGCCACCGATGACATCATCGGTGTGCGCAGTGCCCCGCTACCGGCCCGACCGCCATATTTAGTTGCGGCCGCCTCTTCCGCAGCGGCCACAAACAGCGATCAGAAAACGGGGCCGTCCTGTAGCCTTAGTGGGGCGCTTTAAGGTGGAGGTGCGGCCGGCCGCTTTTTCGGCGGCCGCCTGCCCGCACCTCCTTCCCCGGCCTCCTCCACCCCCCCCGCGGCATTGCCGGCTGCTTTCCGTGAACCCGGCACTTCTCCGTGGTGCCGGGCTCATTTGCCGGCACTATCCAGCGGCGATCTCCCCGTTGCAGGCACCTCCCCCTTAAGAGAAGGAGGAGGCCTGCAGTACCGCAGCCTGCCGCTCCGCAGCGGGTGGCGCAGCGGCGCCTAGAGCGCTGAAATTCAGTTTCAGCGCCCCAAGCGGGGGCGGGCACACCCTGGAATAGCGCCCGGTTCCGACTTGGGGCGCAAAAACTGAATATCTGACGGGCGCAACTGGCTCCGCGCTCAGCGCTAACCTTTGGGCGCACGCCAGCTGGCGGGCCCAAAGTGAATTTCTAGGCCTTTGTGTTTCATGTAAGAGGACACCCAGATCCCTCTGTACTGCAGCATTCTGTAGTCTCTCTCCATTTAAATAATATTTTGCTTTTTTACTCTTCATACCAAAGTGGATAACCTCACATTTTCCCACATTATACTCCATCTGCCAAATTTTTGCCCACCTCACTTAACTTATCTACATCCCTTTGCAGACTCCTCACAACTTGCTTTCCCACCTATCTTTGTATCGTCAGCAAATTTGGCAACAGTACACTTGGTCCCTTCATCCAAGTCATTAATATAGATAGTAAATATTTGAGGCCTCAGCACTGATCCCTGTGGCACCCCACTAGTTACAGTTTGCCAACCTGAAAATGACCCATTTATTCCGACTCTGTATTCTGTTAGTTAGCCAATCCTCTATCCAATCTAATATATTACCCCCAACACTGTGAGCTCTTATCTTGTGCATTAACCTTTTATGCGGCACCTTATCGAATGCCTTCTGGAAATTCAAATACACTACATCTACTGGTTCCCCTTTATCCACCCTGCTCATTACATCCTCAAAGAACTGTAGTAAATTTGTCAAACACAATTTCCCTTTCATAAAACCATGTTGACTCTGCTTGATTGTATTATGATTTTCTAAATGTTCTGCTATTACTTCCTTAATAATGGATTTCAGCATTTTCCCAATGACAGATGTTCGGCTAACTGGCCTATAGTTTCCTGCTTTCTGTCTCCCTCCTTTCTTGAATAGGGGAGTTACATTTCCAGTTTTCCAATCCGTTGGAACCTCTCCAGAATCCAGGGAATTTTGTTTGGTTTACTGTGTAAAGGTATTGATCCCTTGTTTGTGCTGATTCCCCAATGGTCCCGGTTTGTTTGCTTCTAACCTTAATTTTTAAGATTAACTGGGACCCATGCAACTTTAAATCAGTCCCTGGCTGGCTAAAAACTGGCTCCAAAATCCATTGGGGCAGAAATTCGGGTCGGGGGCTTGCCGCGCGTGTAAGCCCCCGATCTGCACTTACCCGACGCGCCTGCCATTCACCTCCACGGACGCCTGGAATTCCTGTTTGAAAGAGAAGAATCCCGGGCAGCGTCTGACATCACGCCGCCCAGGAGTGCAGCCAGCGCGAAGCCTGTAGCGCACTGTGCAACTGAGACACGCCCCTTGAGGTCTCAGTTTAAAAGGACACGCCCCCAATGTTTCTCACAAGCTGAAAAGCATTTTTACATGCAGAGCAGCATTTCAAATAGGTTTTTGGTATTTTTATGAAGCTTTTGGTAACTTTTATAAACTTTTAAAAACGTTTACATTATTTTGAAGAATCTGAAGTAGTTTTAAACAGAATTAAAGTAATTTAAAGACTTTTAAAAGCCCTGAAAGAATTTTTTTCATTCCATTTATTTATTTAGCAATGTCGTCGTCATACGTGTCTTCACACTGTTCCCTTTGGGGAACTGTATGAAGTGGTGGAAGGATTTATGGCCGTGATTAACGCTCCTTCCGTGACCGTAACCATCTTTGAACCAGCCATTAGGGTGGTTAGTCCTATGGCGGGAGGGTTTTACGGGCTCCCACAAGCTATACGAGGAGGGGGGGGCCACCCACACCCGCAAATATCCCACTGGATGTCAACCCAGAATTTAGAGCCGGAGCTCCGACTCCACTTGCCGGGACTGTCTGGAGCGGGGTTCGAAACCCTACCCCGTCTGGCCCAGCGGCGGGGATCCTACCGCTACGCCAAAGGCCCACTCCGATTAGCAACGTGAAATGGCTGGAATGAGCACAATTCACGGCATTAAAAGAACTCACAATTGAACTGATGATGACCTCAGCAATCTCCTCAACGAGGTGGAGGCGCAGCGCCTGCTCATCATTGGTAATGAGAAGTCAAAGGCGCCGCAAAAAGGACAGATGATAGCTTGGTCTTTCAAGTGGCAGCATAGGGCTCTAGTCACGGGGAGGGAAAAGGCGCAGGAAACGTATGGGTGTCACCTTTTGCGCGGAGTGGGCCTTTTGCGTAGCGGTAAGCATCCCCGCCGCTGGGCCAGAAGGAGTAGGGTTTCGAACCCCGCTCCAGACAGTCCCGGCAAGTGGAGTCGGAGCTCCAACTATAAATTCTGGGTGGACATCCAGCGGGATACTTGCGTCCGCGGGTGTGGGTGGCCCCCCCCCCTCAGATGGGTTGTGGGAGCCCGTAAAACCCTCACGCCATAGGACTAACCACCCTAATGGCTGGTATGAAGATGGTTATGGTCACGGAAGGAGCGTTAACGTGGCCAGAAATCCTTCCACCACTTCATACAGTTCCCGAAAGGGAACAGTGTGAGGATACGTAAGACGATGACCTCTTGCGCAATGCACCTCCTTGGACCCTCAGTCGCAGATGCGAGGGGGCAAATCGTGCAATTGTTAAATTTTTCATTTTATTGACATGTAAAATGTTGGCCCGGTAATTCCGTTCCAAACGCGTGAGTACGGTTGGGGTACTCACGCGTCTGGCCGGAGGAAATGCCGGTTTTCAGCATGCACAGCGCATGCGGGGAAAACCGGCATTTCCTGTCCTCTGAACGAAGGGGTTCAGAGGCAGAACGCGTGCGACTGCACAGGCAGCACGTGCGCAGTAAAATTCGCCGGTTTCATTCATGCTTTCAGTGAGGTTAAGTCCTTACAACTTACACATGAAAAAAGCATGAGTACAGTTGCTCCAGAGGCTGCGGAGGAAGATATATTTTATCGTGGAGCTTCTGAAAGGCAATATTTGTGTTTGGGAAAGGGAGGTAAGTTATTTTAAGAAATGCTGAGGTAAGTTTTAAAGTTTATTTTTGTTTTTTAAAACGGGTTTTCAGTACTGTAGGTAGAAGGAGCAATTGTGGCTATGTGAATTGAATTTGCTGTGTTTATTAAATGTGAAAATGACTCCAACATTTTTAAGAAAGAAACTTTTCATCAGTAATATATTCTTTTAAGTAATTATGTATGTATGTCCGTATATATTCCTTTACGTATATGTATATATTCCTTTACTTATGTGTATGAATGTATGTATTTAATTATGACTTTCAGAGAAAGTAACTTATTGGAAAATCATAATTAAATACATACATTCATACACATAAGTAAAGGAATATATACATATACGTAAAGGAATATATATGGACATACATACATAATTACTTAAAAGAATATATTACTGATGAAAAGTTTCTTTCTTAAAAATGTTGGAAATGTTTTAAACACAGCAAATTCAATTCACACAGCCACAATTGCTCCTTCTACCTACAGTACTGAAAACCCGTTTAAAAAAAAAAAATTAAACTTTAAAACTTACCTCAGCATTTCTTAAAATAACTTTCCTCCCTTTCCCAAACACAAATATTGCCTTTCTGAAGCTCCACGATAAAATATATCTTCCTCCGCAGCCTCTGGAGCAACTTTACACATGCTTTTTTCATGTGTAAGTTGTAAGGACTTAACCTCACTGAATCCATGAATGAAATTGACGAAGTTCACTGCGCACGCGCTGCCTGTGCAGTCGCACGCGCTGTGCCTCTGAACCCCTTCGTTCAGAGGACAGGAAATGCCGGTTTTCTCCGCATGCGCTGTGCATGCTGAAAACCGGCATTTCCTCCGGCCAGACGCGTGAGTACCCCGACCGTACTCACGCGTTTGGAACGGAATTACTGGGCCATTGTTTAGGTTTAATAAGGCAACTGAATATTGCAGTTTGATCTAGCCATTTCAACGAGTAACAGATCAAACTATGATGCAAAATCACCCTGAGCACCTAACAGTAACTCAACAGGCAACGGTTGCTGAAACAAACTACAATGTCAGTAATGGGTTCTAGGTTCAACATACAGTTACTGGTTAAAAACAAGATGCACAATAGAAACCTGGTTTACAAATGAAACACAAGGCCTGCTTGAGCAACTTATCTATTTTTAAAAAATATGAAGTAAGCCAGTATATGTTCCATTGTATATTTTCCACTTAAAAACTGATCCTAACTTTGGATTTTATGCTTACAAATGTGGTAATAAAACTGCAGAATGAGTGCCAATTGAATATACCGGGAGGCCTGATTTCTCCAGCTCATAGAATCATACAGCACAGGAGATCATCATTCGGCCCATCATGTCTGTGCTGGGTCTTTGAAAGAGCTATCCAATTAGTCTCATTCATAAGAAGTAGGACATAAGAACATAAGAAGTAGGAGCAGGAGTAGGCCATACGGCCCATCGGGCCTGCTCCGCCATTCAATAGGATCATGGCTGATCCGAATCTAGACTCACGTCCACTTCCCTGCCCTCTCCCCGTAACCCCTAATTCCCTTATTTATTTAATGTTGCAGCTTCCGCAGCTCTCTGGGGTAGCAAATTCCATAATTTACTACCCTCTGAGTGAAGAAGTTTCTCCTCATCTCAGTTTTGAAAGGGCAGCCCCTTATTCTTAGATTATGCCCCCTAGTTCTAGTCTCACCCATCAGTGGCTCTTTCCCCCATAGCCTGCAAATTTCGCCTTTTCAAGTATATATCCAATTCCCTTTTGAAAGTTACTACTGAATCTGCTTGCACAACCCTTTCAGGCAGTGCATCCTAGATTGTAACAACTCGTTCCTAAAGTGAGGTGCCCAGAATTGGACTGAATAATCTAGCTGAGGCCGAACCAGTGATTTATAAAGGTTTAGCATAACTTCCTTGCTTTTGTACTCTATGGCTCTATTTATAAAGCCACGGTTCCCGTATGTTTCTTTTAAACAGCCTTATCAACTTGCCCTGCCATCTTCAAAGATTTAGTAAGATGCTAGTACGGGTATCAAGGGATATGGAGCAATGGCGAATAAATGGAGTTTATGTACAGATCTAATTAACTGGTGGAAGTACTCGAGCTGCTGAATGGCCTACTCCTGTTCCTATGTTGTAGCGAGACCTTCATTCCTCCTCCAACCATCACCACAAACAGATCAACTGCTCTTTCATCTCGTTGCTGTTTGTAGGATCTTGCTGTGCACAAAACAACAGTTGTTTACTGACATAACAGTTGCTGCGGTTCTATGCCAGCTGACATTGTAAAGGATTCCCTCGCCTCAGATGCTTCTGATAGATGTGATGAGATTCAATATATATATGCAAGACTTAAATTTTGAAATTTTTAGAATTTGTGGGTCAAAAACAATGTATATCAAAAGTACATCATTACCACTGAAGGCCAAAGTGGCAAAATTACATCCATGACAATAAAAGTACAGATATGTGGTGCAAATTACTTATACAGTACAATAGTGAACAAATGATTTGACCATATTGAGGTAATGGTGGTAGCTGTGCAGTACATGTATTATGCATATAAAAACTCAACTATTAGGTAGTCAAAAAGATAGGTATGTAATGTGCACAAGTAGTTGCTAAATTGAATTAACTTTGGGAGCTTATCAGAAATCAATTAACTCGAAGGATAAAAATGTGCTTTGGGCAGATCCAATTTAGATTTCATAGTGGCTTTGAAGGATGCTGTGGGGTTAGATTTCCAAGTTCATTTAATAATTGGAGATAAGAGGATGTGCTTCTTCCTTTGCCCCCAACCAAAGGAGTCATTGGATAAAAGTTGGAAGGCTACTACAGTGGCTATATGCACATTTATTGAACTAGATTTTCAAGCTAAGGTTAAGAAAGTAGATACTCAGAAGTCAGTAGGATTTCACTAAAATCTAGTGATTAATTACACAACCAATGAATGAATTTCCTGTATTTAGCGCTGCAGTTGCTATTGGTAAAGATCTTCTTTGAGACCAGGGAGTTTTCAGCGTTGAAGGTAAAAAGTCATACTGTTGGATCTTCACCTATTCAAGAGTCAGGCTGCAAGAAGCTGACAGAAGAGGGATGCAGGATTTGCCCTCAAGCCGAGATCCCTTTTGTGCAATAGTGAGATTGGTTCAGTTAAATTTCCTTGTCTGTATTACATTGAATTTACAGCATAGAAACAGGCCATTTGACCCAACTGGTCTATGTCGGTGCTTATGCTCCACCCGAGCCTCCTTCATGTAACCCTATCAGCATAACCTTTTCTTCCTTTCTCCCTCATGTACTTATCTAGCTTCCCCTTAAAAATATCTAAGCTATTCGCCTCAACTACTCCCTGTGGTAGCAACTAACCACAACTACCAAATTCTATTTACAGGAAACTTTCTGATATCCGGCACTGATGGGACCGAGCTGGTGCCGTACCATCAAAAGTGCCGGACATACCAGCGTTAATGTTGAGAGATACGGAACTGAAAAGCTCCGTGTGAATCAACAAACCCTGTCAACAGCTTCAAAACAGTCGGCTGCAGCTGCAAGCGTCTCTAGCTGAAGCTGTTGCTATAGCTACAGACCTTGCAGTGCCTGACTGGGGAAAAAAAAGCAACGAGAACTAAAAAAACTTATAGAAAACGGCTCCTGATTTTTGCCGTTAGGTCGAGTATTCCGGACATATAACCTCTGGATAAACCAGTTTACTGTACTACCTATAATTTCTGAAGGACTGTAGTAATGAGGGGAAATTCATAGAATGCACAAGAGGAAGACAAACGATCTGGATTGTGCAGTTGCCACCATTTCTTAGCCAGGGCATTAATTTCAAACTACATACAACCATTTTCTTTAGTGTGCAACCTTAACCTAATAAAATGTATCTGAAATACTTCAAATTTGTTTGAAAGATTTAACTTACTAGGACAAACTATAACATATTTGGTGGAACAGATTTTATGTAAAAATGTTATGCATCACTAAATAAAAATAATGCAACATGACATCGACATACCATATTTCTTGCGAATTTCATCATATCGCACTCTTCTTTCAGCCCTTCTGAAAAACAAAAATAAAGAAATGGTTAGATTTCAAACCAGGAAAATGAAGCCTCAATGAAAATTACAGACTCCAGCTATTAGCTGGCAAGCATCCATAAAATGGCACAAAATCTTGTGACTGAACTGCTTTGACTATTGTAAAATTACATAAAGATGTCATTACTTACAGCAACTGCAGCAAAGTATAATATTTGTAGTAGAAATTTAGGTTTTCAATTTAAGAAAAGGGAGGAATTTAACCAAGTCCCATAAAAGCTTACGTAGCAACCATACTACACAAGTTCTTTCAGTCCTCTCCCCTTCTCACCCAACAGGATTTTGTTCAGATCATCACAGATTTTAAAACAATGGAAAAAACAAAAGCATGAGATGTGGAATCAGATATGATAACTTTAAGAACTAGACAACGCATAAAATGAAGTAGAAATATTGAGTAGAGGTTTAAACAAAAGACAATGGCTTGCATTTTGCTGTGAGTGGCGAAGGAACGACTTTCGCCGTTCACCTCGCGTTAAGTTGCCCACAGACATTTTGCGGGCTTGTCAGCAGAGACTTCCAGTTATCCGGCGTCTATTTCAATGCGACGCCGTCGATGGGGGATCTGTGGCATCTGTGAGTAGGAAAGCAGCAGGGAGGCTCTTCAACCAGATTGAAGAATCCTCACAGACACGCAGACTGCAAAGCAGGAATTAAAAAACAGGAAATATAAATTACATTTAAATCATTGTACAGGAAGCAAAATAAAGATTGGGACATACACATGGGATTAATGGAGAGACATAAAAGAGAAAAACAGAAAGACTAAAAAAAGTTTTTTTTTTTTTTTTTTAAATATCTGAAATATTAATTTTCTTGAGGGAATGAGACTCCACACTTCTAAAATTAATATTTTCAGGGCCAGAGAGGTTGTTCTGCAGTAATTATTACACCATGACCTACGCGTGACTGCACAAGCCCTAACTTTTTCTTCGGTCCTTAGTGTGAAGACTGCAAGAGTGCACCATGGTGGGGCAAGGCATCACTGACAGAAACTTCTGGATTTCCGCAATTAAATGCTCATGTGCGGATGCCAGAAGTAACAACAGCGAGTGCCGACAGCCTTGCTGTGATTACTACAGCAAAATCTGAGCCACTTTTTTCTGTTGCCCCAATACACATTGGATTTGCATAATTCCTTTTTAACACACACAGCAATATGCTGTCATTCTATTTCCACCACCTAGATCAAATTATACATTTCAGTTGCTGAGAGTGAAATTAAATTGTACTGATCTGAATAAGTATCTTCATAACAGTGCAAATTAAGTATAATATTCTTAGAGGACTTGACAGGGTAGATGCTGAGAGGCTGTTTCCCCTGACTGGAGAGTCTACAACCAGGGGATCACAGTCTCAGGATAAAGGGTCGGCCATTTAGGACTGAGATGAGGAGCAATTTCTTCACTCAGAGGGTTGTGAATCTTTGGAATCCTCTAGCCCAGAGGGCTGTGGATACTCAGTCGATGACTGTCATAAATCGCAACTTCTACAAGAAGTAACTCAGGAAGTACTACTGAACGGCCAGCTGAGGGCGCCACCCGAGGAGTATAAATACTCGGGCGTGGGCCCACCTTGGCCAGAGACAGTCTGGAAACAGGAAGCTAGTGACTACTAACTAGACCTTCATGTTTTGTTACAAGTCGATTAAAGCCTTGCTTTATGTACAACCAAGTGCGTAGTGAGTCTTTATTACGTCAATGACTATATTCAAGGCTGAGACCGATACATTTTTGGGCCCTAAGGGAATCAAGGGATATGGGGGATAGGGCGGGAAAGTGGAGTTGATGTAGAAGTTCAGGTAGAAGGTGTAGTCTGCACAGAGTGTCGTAAACAGAGTTACAAGTTGGGAATTGAGAGAGCGGGAATTCAGAGCGGAGGGGAAAGGAGGTGCTGCTTTTTGCCTCCAATACTTGTAGTGTTTTGTGTTACAGGTAAATATTTAATTTCATATTTTTTTTATTCGTTGATGGGATGTGGCGTCGCTGGCAAGGCCAGCATTTATTGCCCATCTCTAGTTGCCCTCGAGAAGATGGTGGTGAGCCGCCTTCTTGGACCGCTGCAGTCCGTGTGGTGACGGTACACCCACAGTGCTGTTAGGGAGTTCCAGGGTTTTGACCCAGCGACAATGAAGGAACTGCGATATACTTCCAAGTCAGGATGGTGTGTGGCTTGGAGGGGAACATGGAAGTAGTGGTGTCCCCATGCGCCTGCTGCCCTTGTCCTTCTAGGTGGTAGAGGTCATGGGTTTGGGAGGTGCTGCAGTGCATCTTGTAGATGGTACACACTGCAGCCGGTGGTGGAGGGAGTGAATGTTTATGGTGGTGAATGGGGTGCCAATCAAGCAGGCTGCTTTGTCTTAGATGATGTTGAGCTTCTTGTGTTGTTGGAGAGCTGCACTCATCCAGGCAAGTGGAGAGTATTCCATCACACTCCTGACTTGTGCCTTGTAGATGGTGGAAAGGCTTTGGGGAGTCGGGAGGTGAGACACTCACCACAGAATACCCAGCCTCTGACCTGCTCTTGTTGTCACAGTATTTATGTGGCTGGTCCAGTTAAGTTTCTGGTCAATGGTGACACCCAGGATATTGATGGTGGGGGATTCGGCGATGAATAGAAACATAGAAGATAGGAGCAGGAGTAGGCCATTCGGCCCTTCGAGCCTGCTCCGCCATTCAACGAGATCATGGCTGATCATCCAAACCCTAGCACCCGGTCCCTACACCGACAGCCATCCCACCCAAGCCCTATCCCCGTAACCCCACGTATTTAATCCCCCCTAACACTAAGGGTCAATTTTTATCATGGCCAATCAACCTAACCCGCACATCTTTGGACTGTGGGAGGAAACCGGAGCACCCGGAGAAAACCCACACAAACACGGGGAGAATGTGCAAACTCCACACAGACAGTCACCCGAGGCCGGATTTGAACCCGGGTCCCTGGCGCTGTGAGGCAATAGTGCTAACCACTATGCCACCGTGCTGTCAAGGGGCGGTGGTTAGATGCTCGCTTGTTGGAGATGGCCATTGCCTGGCACTTGTATAGTGTGAATGTTATTTGCCACTTATCAGTCCAAGCCTGAATGTCGTCCAGGTCTTGTTGCATGCAAGCATGGACTGCTTCATTATCTGAGGAGTTGTGAATGGCAGTGAACATCCCCATTTCTAACCTTATGATGGAGGGAAGGTCATTGATGAAGCAGTTGAAGATGGTTGGGCCTAGGACACTGGCTTGAGGAACTCCTGCAGCAATGTTCTGGGGCTGTGATGATTGACCTCCAACCACCACAACCATCTTCCTTTGTGCAAGATATGACTCCAGCCAATGGAGAGTTTTCCCCCCTGATTCCCATTGACTTCAGTTTTACTAGGGCTCCTTGATGCCACACTTGGTCAAATGCTGCCTTGATGTCAAGGGCCATCACTCTTACCTCACCTCTGGAATTCAGCTCTTTTGTCTATGTTTGGACCATGGCTGTAATGAGGTAGGGAGCAGAGTAGTCCTGGCGGAACCCAAACTGGGCATCAGTGAGCAGGTTATTGGTGAGTAAATGCTGCTTAATAGCACTGTTGACAATACCTTCCAGCAATTTGCTAATGATTGAGAGTAGACTGATGTGGTGGCAATTGACCGGATTGGATTTGTCCTGCTTTTTGTGGAGAGGACATACCTGGGCAGTTTTCCACATTGTCGGATAGGTGCTAGTGTTATAGCTGTACTGGAACAGCTTAGCTCGCGGCGCGGCTAGTTCTGGAGCACAAGTCGTCAGCACGACAGCCGGGATGTTGTCGGGGGCCCACAGCCTTTGCTGTATCCAGTGCGCACAGCTGTTTCTTGATATCACGTGGAGTGAATCGAATTGACTGAAGACTGGCTTCTGTGGTGGTGGGGGCCTCAGGAGGAGGCCGATATGGATCATCCACTCAGCACTTTTGGCTGAAGATGGTTGCAAACACTTCAGCTTCGTCTTTTGCACTCACGTGCTGGGCTCCACCATCACTGAGGATGGGGATATTCATGGAGCCTCCTCCTCCCGTTAGTTGTTTAATGGTCCACCACCATTCACAACTGGATGTGACAGGACTGCAGAGCTTTGATCTGATCCGTTGATTGAGGGATCGCTTAGCTCTGTCTATTGCATGATAGCAAAATACTGCAGATGCTGGAAATCCGAAATAACAACAGAAAATCCTGGAAAAACTCAGCAGGCCAGGCAACATCCATGGAGAGAGAAATAGAGTCAACGTTGACTCTATTTCTCTCTCCATGGATGTTGCCTGGCCTGCTGAGTTTATCCAGCATTTTCTGTTGTTATTTCTGTCTATTGCATGTTACTCTGCTTTTTAGCATGCATGTAGCCGTGTTGCAGCTTCCCCAGTTTGGCACCGCATTTTTATTTACACCTGGTGCTACGCCTGGCATGCTCTTCTACACTCCTCACTGAACCAGGGTTGGTCCCCTGGCTTGATGGTAATGGCAGAGTGAGAGCTATGCCGGGCCATGAGGTTACATATTGTGGTGGAATACAATTCTGCTGCTGCTGATGGCCCACAGCGCCTCATGGATGCCCAGTTTTCAGCTGCTAGATCTGTTCTGAATTTATCCCATTTAGCACAGTGGTAGTGCCACACAACACGATGGAAGGTGTCCTCAGTGTGAAGACGGGACTTCGTCTCCACAATGACTGTGCGGTGGTCACTGCTACCAATGCTGTCATGGACAGATGCATCTGCGACAGGTAGATTGGTGAGGACAAGTATGTTTTTCCCTCATGTTGGTTCTCACCACCTGTCGCAGGACTAAACTGGCATCAATGTCCTTCAGGACTCAGCCAGCTCGGTCAGTAGTGGTGCTACCGAGCTACTCTTGGTGATGGACATTGAAGTCCCCCATCCAGAGTACATTCTGTGCCCTTAATTTAATTTCATCTACCTATAACTTAAACTAGATCGAGTGATTAGTTAAAAACTAAACTATAAGCTAAGTTAATTAAATATGTAAACTTTAATTAACTAGATAACTAAAACATGGTTATATAGGGATGGCATTGCAGGTGGTGTGCTGCAATTGCAGCATGTGGGAGTTTGTGGAAAACATCACAATCCCGGATGACCACATCTGCAGGAAGCGTCTGCATCTTGAGGAACTGCAGCTCAGAGTTGTTGAGCTGGAGTCCGAGGTGCAAACACTGCGGGGCATCAGGGAGGGGGAGAGCTATCTGGACACTTTGATCCAGGAGGCAGTCACACCCCTTAGCTTAGGTAGTGGTACAGGTCAGGTTAGTGGTCAGGGACAGGAAAGTGTGACAGCAACACAGTCAAGTGAGTGCACCCCAGGTGCAGTGCTGGAGTAGCCTCAGCCTTTGCCCTTATCCAACAGGTATGAGGTTCTTGCGGCCTGTGTGGATGAGGGAGCTGTTGGGACGGGCTCCACTTAAACTGGACTGGGACCAGTGTCCAGGCGAATCAAATAACTTGGGGTGCAGATAGGGCTTCAAACTAAAATGGGGGTGGGGGGAATTTTTTAAATCTAAAGAGAAAAGTCAAGGCAATAGAGCAGTGTAGCGATTTGGGTAAAGATAAGCAGAGTGTGACAGGAAGGGACAGAGAGTTTAATGGTAATTGTGCAACAGCGAATAAGGTGAAAGCAGGGAATAATGGTAAAATTAAAGGCTCTTTATCTGAAAGCGCAAAGCATTCATAACAAGATAGATGAATTAGTGGCACAAATAGAGATCAATGGCTTTAATCTAATAGCCATTACAGAGACGTGGTTGTAAGGTGACCAAGGTGGGGAACTAAATATTCCAGGGTACTTGCCGTTTCGAAAGACAGGCAGAATGGAAAGGGGTGCGGTGGGTAAGCCCCGATAATAAAAGGACAGAAGGACTGTCGTGAGAAAGGATCTTGGCTCGAAGATCAGGAAGTAGAATTAGTATGGGTGGAGATAAGGATGCACAAGGGGCAGAAATCACTGTTGGGAGTAGTTTATATGCTGCCAACAGTAGCTATACCGTTGGAGAGTATTATTAATCAACAAATAATAGGAGCTTGGAGGACTTTAGTCTTCATATAGACTGGGCAAATCAAATTAGCAAAGGTTGCCTAGAGGAAGAGTTCATGGAATGCATTCGAGACAGTTTCCTAGAATAATGTGTGATGGAACCAACCAGGGAACAGGCTATTTTAGATCTTCTATTGTGTAATGAGACAGGGTTAATTAGTAATCTCATAGTAAAGGATCCTCTGGGGAAGAGTGATCATAATATGATAACATTTCACGTTGAGTTTGACAGTGAAATACTTCAGTTGGAAACAAGAGTCTTAAATTTAAATAATGCTAATTACATAGATATGAGAGGCAAGTTGGCTAAGGTAGATTAGGAAATTAGATTAAAGGCATGACGGTAGATAAGCAGTGGCAAACATTTAAAGAGATATTCCAAAATTCTCAACTAATATACATTCCATTGAAAAATAAAAACTCGACGGGAAAAGTGATCCATCCATGGCTAACTAAAGAAATTAAGGATAGTATTAGATTAAAAGAGGCTTATGATGTTGCGAAGAATAGTAGTAAACCTGGGGATTGGGAGAGCTTTAGAAACCAGCAAAGGATGACCAAAAAACTAAGAAAATAGAATAAGAGAGTAAACTAGCAAGAAATATAAAAACAGATTGAAAGAGCTTCTACAAGTATGTAAAAAGAGAGTAGCAAAAGTAAATGTTGGTCCCTTAGAGACTGAGACAGGTGAAATTATAATGGAGAATAAGGAAATGGCAGAGACTTTAAGCAAATATTTTGCATTTGTCTTCACAGTAAAAGACACAAAAAGCATGCCAAAATAGTAAGGAACCAAGGGGCTAATAAGAGTGAGGAACTTAAAGTAATTATCAGTAGAGAAAAAGTACTTGAAAAACTAATGGGACTAAAAGCTGACAAATCTACTGGACCCGATGGCCTACATCCTAGGGTTCTAAAAGAGGTGGCTGCAGAGATAGTGGATGCATTGGTTATGATCTTCCAAAATTCCCCAAGATTCTAAAACAGTCCCAGTGGATTGGAAGGTAGCAAATGTAACCCCGTTATTCAAGAAAATGGGAGAGAGAAAACAGCGAACTACAGGCCAGTTAACTTGATGTCAGTCGTCAGGAAAATGCTGGAATCCATTATTAAGGAAGTAGTAACAGGAAACTTAGAAAATCATAATATTCGGCAGAGTCAACATGGCTTTTTGAAAGGGAAATCATGTTTAACAAATTTATTAGCCTTTTTTGAGGATGTAACTAGCAGGGTAGATAAAGGGGAACCAGTGGATGTAGTATATTTAGATTTCCAAAAGGCATTCGATAATGTGCCACACAAAAGGTTGTTACGCAAGTTAAGGACTCATGGTGTAGGGTTTGGCCGGTGCCAACATCAGTGGGTGCATGTGCCTCAAGGATTTTTGGACTTTTAAAATGGATATGTACCCTTTTAAAATGTAGACACATGTGGGCTGCGTTTTAAAAAATGGAGTTTGGACTTTTGGACTTTAAAAGGGTTGGTTTCTGTGAAGATGAACTGTCTGTCTTTTGGGTTGGCATGGGACCTGTCTCAACGCTGACGTCATGAAAGGCAGGAGTCTTTTCATATTCTAACTTGTGAGATTTGGGGAAAACCACCCTTTGTCCATGGAGCCGGGATGTCTGGATGGACAATGAGGTTTGGAGGCCAAAAGTAACACCTCTAGACTCTTTCAATGAAGGAGCAGTCAAGACCTTAAAACAGTTAGCAATTCGAGTACTGCTCATTTACAATAATGGCCTAACATTGTTTTCTTCAGGATGACCAATCCAGGACAAGAGACATCACCAGGTAAACCAACTAGCATCTCTGCGACCATGGTAACCAGGAACCGCCCAGCTAGTTTTGTGTATTGCACAGGGTATAACCATGCTGAACTTTGGGGATGCAGGGCTTGCTTTTTGGCTGTTGCTTGCCTGCTTTTCTCTATAATCTGTAACAGGGGTTCTCCACGTAACCACGAGTTCGTCAACTCTCCAGGAACACTCAAAGTGAGTGCCTCGCTGTACCGCCTGAACGTAACTCTCTAGGCCTCATCGCATGCCTCTGTTAGGCACGGTTTTGTCTCTGGAGTCAAACGGAGCCGGGACCGCGTGCATCAATGACAAGGGCTGGTAATTATATCCAGCATACACCTATAGAAATCCCCAGGACTGCCCACGTGATTTGCTGCGGAGGAACTGCAAGTGTCCAAGACGCAGGCTAACATGGGTGTGTGTGTGTGAGGAGGCTTCCAAGTGTGGATTCTGACCAAGCCGGGAGAAGGGTTTAGTTAGAAGGGTTTTCCCATTATCTAGGCTTAGATTCTGGGAAGGGGTTGGTTTGGCGTAACCAACAGGGTGGGTATTTTAGTCTAAAGTTATAAGCTGGTGTCTACGGTCACCTACTCGTTCTGCCGTAAGCGAGAGGAGTAGGGATTGTCATTTTTGTGAGTGTAATAAAAGGAATCGATCTTTGACCAACCTGAACCGTTTCGTTTTGTCTGAATCATTTAAAATCTATCCATAGCAACTCCTTGGGTCTGAACTCGGGGGTTGTGGTGCTTGTGGTTCGCGGTATAATTCGGAAGACCAACCGGGTGGCATCCGGTCACGGCCGGGTTACACAGTAATCCCGCTGGGGACGCTGCACACCGGGCATAGGAGAAGACCTATCTGGCCTTGGTCTCTCTCGCTCTGTGGGATTACCCGCTAATCGACGGGCTGGGCAGGGGCTATTGGCATAAGCTCCTGCCATCCAAGGGAAACAACCCAAACCGGGGAGTTTTTGTGGCATGGGTCGATTCAAGGGAGAGTCATAGAAACACGGGGCATGCAAAAACACCCTACAATGGGGTTGGGGATAATATATTAGCATGGATAGAGGATTGGTTAACGGACAGAAAACAGAGTAGGGATAAATGGGTCATTTTCCAGTTGGCAGGCTGTAACTAGTGGGGTGCCGCAAGGATCAGTGCTTGGGCCTCAGCTATTTACAATCTATATTAATGACTTAGATGAAGGGACCGAGTGCAATGTATCCAAGTTTGCTGACGATACAAAGCTAGGTGGGAAAGTAAGCTGTGAGGAGGACACAAAGACCATGCATAGGGATATAGGCAGGTTAAGTAAGTGGGCAATAAGGTGGCAGATGGAGTATAATGTGTGGAAATGTGAGGTTATTCACTTTGGTAGGAAGAATAGAACAACAGAATATTTTTTAAATGGTGAGAAACTATTAAACGTTGGTGTTCAGAGAGATTTAGGTGTCCTCGTACAGGAAACCCAGGTTAGCATTCAGGTACAGCAAGCAATTAGGAAGGTAAATGGCTTGTTGGCCTTTATTGCAAGAGAGGTTGGAGTACAAGTGTAAGGAAGTCTTACTACAGTTGTACAGGGCTTTGGTGAGACCACACCTGGAGTACTGTGCACAGTTTTGGTCTCCTTATCGAAGGAAGGACATACTTGCCTTAGAGGCGGTGCACGAAGGTTCACTAGGAGGGTTGTCCTATGAGGAGAGATTGAGCCTGGACTCTCTGGAGTTTAGAAGAATGAGATGTGATCTCACTGAAACATAATATTCTGAAGGGGATTGACAAGGTAGATGCTGAGAGGTTGTCTCCCTGGCTGGAGAGTCTAGAATGGGGAGCAAAGTCTCAGGATAAGAGGTCGGCCATTTAAGACTGAGATGAGGAAGAATTTCTTCACTCAGAGTTGTGAATCTTTGGAATTCTCTACCCCAGAGGGCTGTGGCTGTTGAGTCATTGAGCATGCTCAAGGCTGAGATCGATAGATTTTTGAACTCTAGGAGAATCAAGGGATATGGGGATCGGGCGGAAAAGTGGAGTTGAGTTTGAAGATCAGCCAAGATCTTACTGAATGGCGGAGCAGGCTTGAGGGGCCGTATGGTTTACTCCTGCTCCTATTTCTTAGAACTGTTGGGACGGGTTTCACTTGGCCAGTGCTGGGACTAGAGTCCTGGCGGATCATATAACTAGGGCTGTAGAGAGGGCTTTAAACTAACTAGTGGGGGGGGAGGTTCCTAGAGAGCAAATAATAAAAATAACAACAGAGAAGGTCATAGACTCAGGTAGCAGTGGGGAAATTAAAAACCAGAGCATGTCAGGAAGGGGCAGAAGGTGTGGAGTAAAAGGTAAAGTAATAAAAAGGGCAAAAGCAGGAACTAAGTGTCACAAAACATATTTGAAAGTTCTCTATCTGAATGCACGTAGCATTCGTAACAAAATAGACAAGTTAATGGCACAAATAACTACATATGGGTATGATCTTGTGGCCATTACAGAAACATGGCTGCAAGGTGACAATGCCTGGGAATTAAACATACCAGGTTATTTAACGATCAGGAAGGACAGGCAGGAAGGAAGGAGAGGTGGGGTGGCTATGTTAATAAAGGAAGGAATCACTATAATACAGAGAAATGATATTGGGTCAAAAGATCAGGATAATGAAACAGTTTGGGTGGAGATAAGGAATAATAAGGGGAAAAAAACACTAGTGGGCGTAGTCTATAGGCCTCCGAACAGTTGCAACTCTGTTGGACGGAGTATCAATCAGGAAATAGTTGAGGCTTGTAATAAGGGAACATCTATAATTATGGGGGATTTTAACTATCATATTAATTGGACAAATCAAACTGGGCAGGGCTGCCTTGAGGATGAGTTCATTGAGTGTATTAGGGATGGGTTTCTTGAGCAGTATGTAACTGAACCGACCAGGGTACAAGCAACCTTAGATCTGGTCCTGTGTAACGAGACAGGATTAATTAAAAATATCCTAGTAAAGGATCCCCTTGGAATGAGTGACCATAACATGGTTGAATTCCATATTCAATTAGAGGGTGAGAAGGTTGGATCTCAAACAAGCGTGCTAAGCTTGAATAAAGGAGACTATGAAGGTATGAGAGCGGAATTGAGTAGAGTGGATTGGGAAAATGGATTAAAGGGCAAGACGATACATGATCAGTGGTGTACATTTAAGGAGTTATTTTACAACTTCTAAAAAATATATATTCCACTGAAAAGAAAAGGGTGTAAAAGAAAAGACAGCCATCCGTGGCTAAGTAAAGAAATTAAGGATAGTATTCGACTAAAAACAAGGGCATATAAGGTAGCCAAATCTAGTGGGAGGATAGAGGATTGGGAAAACTTTAAAAGACAGCAAAAAATAACAAAAAGATTGATTAAGAAAGGGAAGATAGATTATGAAAGTAAATTAGCAAAAAATATAAAAACAGATAGTAAGAGTTTTTACAGTTATATAAAAAGAAAAAGGGTGGCTAAAGTAAAGGTTGGTCCCTTAGAGGATGAGACCGGGAAATTAATGGTGGGAAATATGGAGATGGCAAAAACACTGAATGAGTATTTTGTATCAGTCTTTACAGTAGAGGACACTAAGAATATCCCAACACTGGACAAACAGGGGGCTATGGGGGGGGGGGGGGGGGGGGGAGGAGCTAAACACGATCAAAATCACTAAGGAAGTGGTACTCGGTAAAATAATGGGACTCAAGGTGGATAAATCACCTGGACCTGATGGCTTACATGCTAGGGTCTTGAGGGAAGTGGCGGTAGGGATTGTGGATGCATTGGTAATAATTTTCCAAAACTCCCTGGACTCAGCAAAGGTCCCGGCAGACTGGAAAACTGCTAATGTAACACCCTTATTTAAAAAGGGCAGCAGACAGAAGGCTGGAAACTATAGACCGGTTAGCCTAACATCTGTGGTAGGTAAAATGTTGGAGTCCATTATTAAGGAGACAGTAACAGGACATTTGGATAATCATAATTTAATAGGACAAAGTCAGCATGGTTTTATGAAGGGGAAGTCATGTTTGACAAATTTGCTGGAGTTCTTTGAGGAAGTAACATATAGGGTGGATAAAGGGGAACCAATGGACGTAGTGTATTTAGACTTCCAAAAGGCATTTGACAAGGTGCCACACAAAAGATTATTGCTTAAGATAAAAAATCACGGGATTGGGGGTAATATTCTGGCATGGATAGAGGATTGGCTATCTAACAGAAGGCAGAGAGTTGGGATAAATGGTTCATTCTCAGACTGGCAATCAGTAACTAGTGGTGTTCCCAACTCTTTACAATCTATATTAACGATTTGGAGGAGGGGACCGAGTGTAACATATCAAAGTTTGCAGATGATACTAAGATGGGAGGGAAAGTAGTGAGTGAGGAGGACATAAAAAACCTGCAAGGGGACATAGACAGGCTAAGTAAGTGGGCAGAGATTTGGCAGATGGAATACAATACTGGAAAGTGTGAGGTTATGCACTTTGGCAGGAAAAATCGTAGAGCAAATTATCTTAATGGCAAGAAACTGTAAAGTACTGAAGTACAAAGGGATCTGGGGGTCCTGGTGCACGAAACTCAAAAAGTTAGTATGCAGGTGCAGCAAGTGATTAAGAAGGCCAATGGAATGTTGGCTTTCATTGCTAGGGGGATAGAATATAAAAATAGGGAGGTATTGCTTCAGTTGTACAAGGTATTGGTGAGACCGCACCTGGAATACTGCGTACAGTTTTGGTGTCCATACTTAAGAAAAGACATACTTGCTCTCGAGTCAGTACAAAGAAGGTTCACTCGGTTAATCCCGGGGATGACGGGATGGACATATGAGGAGAGGTTGAGTAGATTGGGACTCTGCTCATTGGAGTTCAGAAGAATGAGAGGCGATCTTATTGAAACATATAAGATTGTGAAGGGGTTGGATCGGGTGGATGCGGGGAGGATGTTCCCGATGATGGGTGAAACTAGAACTAGGGGGCATAGTCTTAGAATAAGGGGCTGCTCTTTCAAAACTGAGATGAGGAGGAACTACTTCACTCAGAGGGTGGTAGGTCCATGGAATATGCTGCCCCAAAAAGCTGTAGAAGCTACATCATTACATAAATTTAAAACAGAAATAGACAGTTTCCTATAAGTAAAGGGAATTAAGGGTTACGGGGAGCGGGCAGGAGTCTAGGTTCTGATTGGTCATGGCCCTGTGGGTAGCGGAGCGGGCCCAGGGGCCGTGTAGCCTGATCCTGCTCCTATTTCATGTGTCTAATTCTGTTAGATTCAGGAGATAGTTCTGTGATAGTAGATTGGCGGTTAGGATCAGATCAGCCATGATCTTATTGAATGGCGGAGCAGGCTCGAGGGGCCGATTGGCCTACTCCTGCTCCTATTTCTTATGTTCTTATGTAGCTGTCACGTTCACCTCCTGTTACGTGAAATGGATCCAAACACCAAACATGTAAATATAAACACAAGTAAATCAAAATGGCTAGTCAATGTTATTTCCCTCATTTAAAATCTGTCTAGCTAGAATTTTACAGGATTATAAAAACAAATCCAGGGTTTCAAAACAATAGACTCCTCCAGCAGTTCAAGCTCATTAATTGAGCCCTCTCGACTGTTTTGTAGTCTTGAAGCAATCCAAGATAATTATTCTCCTTGTAATATAATTGAAGCAAATAGATGATTATTTTTGGGCAGAAGATAGAAATAACTCTTCTGAGGACTGAATTGTCTACTGAACACAAACAAACCCATAAAGTTTTCTAAAGAATTTCCTGAGCCTGTTCAATTGTTACCTACAATTTATGATCTAGTCATGTTTAGTATCGCTTTTCCCTCTTCAGATACCAACTAGATTACAGCACAATGAAAAATTAAAGATGACATTTAAAGATGATCCTGATTGCTGTAAGCAATTATGGAAATAACTCCCAATATAGAAATTATCCCCTTGCTAAAGAATTACAGTGCCAAAATGACAACACTCAATCAAACATTAACTAGTCTGAAAATGTATGCATGAAATAATTAGCATTTGATTTATTACATTATAGATGGAAGTCAAAGTTATTATGGAATAAGTGATCAAAGAATGAAGCATGAATAATAAACATTCACTGCTTCGAGGTGAAAATCTTAATGCATTTAAAATCCATTCACATTTCAGATTTTAGAAAAAAAGATGAGAAACAGGGGTCCTAGTATAACCTCACGTTTTCTTAAATCTTTTTCAGTCTTGTGGCATTACAGTGAACATTGGGGTTGTTACAGTAGAACCAAGCATATAATGTCGACAGTAACCTGCTGCTCGGCCTCTACTTTCAAGTCACTAATAGTAAGATTGCAAATGCAAATTCTTGCTTCCTTTTATTTCTTTTTGTGTTTCTCCTTGGAAGCAGTTTAATTTTATTCTTGTACAATTGGTTAACTTCTAAATAGATGATCTAAAAGGATTAGTACTCTATATAATAAAACATCAATTTAATCCAGAATACACTAGTGAATAATCTGTCTACTTCCATGGCAACATTTTCTGGTAGGTCCATTGTAGATATTCAATTAGTACATGTCATTTATTTTAAAACATAGGAAACTGAACCACAATTGGGCTCAAATTAAAATAAAGGGGGTGGGGGGGGGGTGGAACATGAACTTCAAATGGAAGAGAGTAATATAAAAAGAACTGATTCTTACAATCTAATAAGGAAAGAAACAACATTTACGACAAAGCCCGTACTGGCTTGTAGCATGTTTAAAGTAATCGTAAATAGTAAATTGAACAGCAATTCAATTATGTCTATCTGTAATGGAATATTTCATTACATTAAAAGCGCTATACAAAGCCAGGTTACTGTTGTTATATGTGCCTGAATGTATGGAGAATCTATTGGATCATCAATTTAAAGTACAGTAAAGACATTGATGCAGAATGACACAAAAGCACTTCAATGTGCAAAGAAAAATCTGGTGCTGTATCATGGCTTTCTTTAGGTTGTTAACATAATAGCAAAAGTCTACAGATCCTACATCTTGGATAGTTACGTCGATGTATCTTTGTGTATACATAATATTGACACTCCAAATAATAATGCTATATGAAGGAACAATTCTACTTACTGGTACATACAGTTAATGTCTGATTCTGTCTAATGTGAACATCTGATTTTATTGCTGTACAGCATAGACTCGATCTTCATATAATTATCACATTGCTTAGATACAATTGGCATTGTGTATTGATCAAGTTTGATCTCATTTTCTTTTTTTGTTTTGCCAATATGCAGATTAGTTTTAATTAAATAAAACTAAATACAATTTATAACCTTTTTAAACCATCCTTTAAAGATAGAAACTGCACAAAGTGTGCGTCCATCCCTCTAACTGAATCTCACATAGGTTACATTAGCCTTTTTTTGCTCAATTTCATTTAATTTTTTTTTCAGTGGGCTTTTATAAATTCTTTTTGTTACTGTGCACTAAACAGGAGTATTTTTTCTAGTCTATCCCCATGTGCAACTAAGAGCAGAAAAGAATCAAATCTCAGGAGCGTTGTAGAACAGATCATGGGAAATGTTGTGGATTGGAAAATCTGTCAAATCTTAGGTGAATAATATTAAAAATAGATTTAGAACAATCTTAAATCCAGGAATTTAGAAGCTAAAAGTCAGGGAAGACGGAACACAAGAAACCTTATATGCATGACATCCATCAATTTGCAGCTTTAACTTTTAGAATTTACATTGTTGAAGTTCCCCATGGTTAGAATTGATAGCAAGAAGGAATATAGGTAATTACATGAAGGATGCTAGAGCACACCAGCCACCTCGGATCAAGAAATGAATTACAAACACAGAAACAAGTGAGAAGGGCAAGATGTTTGTTTCAGAGCAAAATATTGAATAGGACAAGTATATCGAACTAACGGAGGGTAGAACCGGTTGACAGTGAGTGAGAATGACAGAGAAACCTGCATGATATAAAGGGAAAGGGAGGGCCAAGTGCTTGCACAAGCGAGGGAGGTCCAAGCTGGCATATGTGAGAGAGGGAGAGGGAGGGCAGCGCATGAGAGGAGAGCCGAGCACGCACGAGAGAGGGGGACTGAGGGCAGAGAAAGAGACAGGGTGGGTGCAGTGAGAGGGCAGACTGAGCACACTAGCAGGGAGAGCGCAGGCAGAGGAGCAGAGCAAGAGGGCAGAGTGAACGCAAGAGAGGAGAGGGGAATAGATTGATAGATACTTTGATTGAAACCTACTCAAGGTTAATTTGCACCCCCTGAGTTTGGGATCCAACGATTACCAAGAAAATGGCAACAATCAGAGGTAATTAACCTCGACACAGGCATGGTGGATGTGTAGCCAACAAAGCAGAAGCCCTGAATATAAAATTGGAAAATCAAGTTGCAAAAATAAATAAAGGGCTATAAAGGAGGTAACAATCATCCAATTAAAGTAGTGTTTCAATCTATTTATTTTTCTAAACAAACCATGCAAATCACCAGCTTTTGATTAGCCAGGTTCATGTGTACAGAGGACAAATCCTCAGGCCCTTTCCCCTCAAAAATATCTCTGTGCTTCTGATATGAAATGATCCCAGCTACTGCATACAGCGGATATGCATCGCTGTCTTTTATGTGCAGTGGCCAGAATCACGTCATGTAGCAGCAGGACTTAGGTAGGAGTGGTGCGGAGGGAAAGGAAAGGAGAGGACAGAAGGGAAAAGGTAGAATTGCTCCTTTTGGGGTGGAGGAGGAGGAACAAGCCTGCTAGCTTGAATGGGCAGGAAGGAGCTGAAAGAGTTCTAGCTTGAACTGGGTTGGAGGGCAAGAGTGCCAGGTTGCTGGGAAAAGAGGAAGAGTGCTTGCAAGAGCAGGAGGGGTGAAAGCAAAAAGTATGCAGCTTGAACTGAAAAGAGGGTTGAGGGAGACTGCATATTGGAGAACGGCTATTGAGGTAGCTTTAAGGCAAGTAATGCCTAATTAGGCTGTTGAAAAGTCAAATAAGCTGAGGAGGACACAAAGTCTGCAAAGGGTTAAGTGATTTGGAAAGAAGGTGGCAGATGGTGTATAATGTGGGGAAATATGAGGTTATTCACTTTGGTTGGAAGAATAGAAAAACAGAATATTTTTTTAAATGGCAAGAAAGTATTAAATGTACATGAAATACAAAGTTAACATGCAGGTACAGCAAGCAATTAGGAAGGCAAATGGTGTGTTGGCCTTTATTGCAAGGAGGTTGGAGTACAGTAGTAAGGAAGTCTTGCTGCAAGTGTACAGGGTTTTGGTGAGACCACACCTGGAGTAATCTGTACAGTTTTGGTCTCCGTACCCAAGGAAGGATATACTTGCCTCAGAGGCAGTGCAACGAAGGTTCACTAGATTCATTCCTGGGATGAAAAGGATGTCTTATGAGCAGAGATTGAGCAGAGTGGGCCTATACTCTCTGGAGTTTAGAAGAATGAAAGGGGATCTCATTGGAACATATATCATTTTGAGAGTGTTTTGACAGGGTAGATGCTGAGAGGCTGTTTCCCCTGGCTGGAGAGTCTAGAACTAGGGGGGCATAGTCTCAAGATAAGGGGTCGGCCATTAAGACGGAGATGAGGAGACATTTCTTCACTCAGAGGGTTGTGAATCTTTGGAATTCTCTAACCTAGAGGGCTGTGGATGCTGTCATTGAGTATATTCAAGGCTGAGATCGATAGATTTTTGGACTCTAGGGGAATCAAGGGATATGAGGATTGGCCGGGAAAGTGGCGTTGAGGTCGAAGATCAACCATGATCTTACTGAATGGCAGAGCAGGCTCAAGGAGCCGTATGGCCCACGGAGCCGTATGGCCCACTCCTGCTCCTATTTCTATCCATGTGACTCTTTGACTAAGTTGGTTGTTCATTTAACCATACTATAAATCAATACACATCATTTTTTGAGTTCAATTTTACGGTTCTTGGGCATATGGACAATAATTTCTAACCATTTTAATACAGTACTAATTGGGAAGTTTTTAGGTCCATGAAACCTCATTAGGAAATCTGTGCAGTGTATTATAAGAAAAACAACATCAAGATGCATCCTATAACCCAATTAGCTAATCTCTATTTACTGATTGCTTGTCCCAGAGTTTTGTCACTAAACACAATTACCAATTGCCTATTACTACAAGTACAAAAGCAAAATACTGTGCATGCTGGAAATCTGAATAAAAAATGCAAATTATTATTTAAATGGAGAGGGGGACCTGGGGGTCCTTGTGCATGAAACACAAAAAGTTAGCATGCAGGTACAGCAAGTAATCAAAAAGGCAAATGGAATGTTGGCCTTTATTGCAAGGGAGCATAAAAGCAGGAAAGTCCTGCTACAACTGTACAGGGTATTGGTGAGACCACACCTTGAGTACTGCGTAGTTTTGGTCTCCTTATTTAAGGAAGGATATACTTGCATTGGAGGCAGTTCAGAGACGATTCACTCGGTTGATTCCTGAGATGAGGGGGTTGACTTATGAAGAAATGTTGAGCAGGCTGGGCCTATACTCATTGGAATTTAGAAGAATGAGAGGCGATCTTATTGAAACATAAAAGATACTGAGGAGGCACGACAAGGTAGATGCAGAGAGGATGTTTCCCCTCATGGGGAAATCTAGAACTTGGGGGCATGGTTTCAGAATAAAGGGTCGCCCTTTTAGAACTGAGATGAGGAGGAATTTCTTCTCTCAGAGGGTCATAAATCTGTGGAATTCTCTGCCCCAGAGGGCCATGGAGGCTGGGTCATTAAATACATTGAAGGTGGAGATAGACAGATTTTTGCAAGATAAGGGAGTGAAGGGTTATGGGGAGCAGGCAGGGAAGTGGCTTTGAGCCCAAGGTCAGCTGTGATCTTATTGAATAGTGGAGCAGGCTCGAGGGGCCAAGTGGCCTATTCCTGCTCCTATTTCTTATGTTATGAACTGAACAGAAAACACTAGAAAACACTCAGCAGGTCTGGCAGCATCTGTGGAGTGAGAAACAATTAACAGTTCAGATCAATTACCTTTCCGACCTGAAACATCCACAGATGCTACCTGACCGGCTGAGTGTTTTCTAGCATTTTCTGTTTTTATTGCTATTATTACATGTGTTTTGTGCTATCTAATTTGAACACCAATACTTTTAAAATCAACAGGATGATACTGCCTTTCCAAGAGACAGGGTGGGTGATGGAGGAGAGAAGGGATGGGGACTTCAGCACTATTAATTCCTTGAGAAATTAAGATTTGCATACTACCTTAAACAAGAGCAACATACATGGTCTTACAACAGGCCTATCCGAATGCTAAAATTTAATATATAAATTTCAAACGCATTAGATAAGGACAACTCTTAATAGAGTTTAATCCAGCACTTCTGTCACTGGAGCATGGTTTTCACTCATTCCACAAACTGAAATAACCAGAGTAACAATCCGAGGAAACCACAGGTGCAAATGGGTCTGATACAAGTTATGCAAAAGATTAAAACATGCAAAGTGAGAACCAGGTGAGATTTCAAATATGTAGTTACTGTAGAAATTTAGAGATTCTTTACAATTTTAAAAAAAGGCTACCGCTATAAAATTTGAGTCATCTCGAATTCGGTGACATCCCATGTGGTCTGAACGTCTTACTTTCACAGGGGTTCACACACATTGCCATGCATAGCCTAACCTGGGGGTGTAACAATACCTATTGTGACTTGGGCTAGATATTCCTGCTTCTTGCATGTGTACTTATTCAATCTCTCTGAAGGTGGACCGAGAAAACACTTGCGAGTTGTGGCCAGATACGAACTGCTAAGCTGCTTTATTTCACAATAGGCAATTATGATCGGACTCACTTAATTCGATCTGTACAATTTATCTTCATGTAATAAGACAACAAAGAACACGCCACACTAGCCCACAGCAGTGGGTCGTCTTACTTGACTTAAACATGATCCTCCAGAATTTCTAACCTTGCTGCCTCAGTGGAAGCCCTCACAGCTTTCCCTTTAACAAACCTGACAGCCCTCACAGCCTTACAGTTTCAAATAGAAAGCTCTCTCCCAGCGTCCATCTTATATCTCTGTTCACACACAAAAGGGGTGAAGCATGTCTTTCGGCTGCTGAGACAAGCTAAATAAATACTTATTTGGAGTCAATGGGAATCATCATCAAAGCTGCCTCATTAGTGCCTTAATACCCTATTGTCCAAGCATTTCAAAAACTTTTCAATAACACTATGCTTTTAAAAAACTATTAAAAGTGACTCCTTCTTTTCAGATCCTCTCTGGAAAAATAATCAAAAAATTCCAAATGTTACAATTAGCTTCTTGCCCTTCAAGTAAAATTGCTTTCTTTTGATTGTCGATTCTATTGTTAAAGATGATGTTATCTGTATTGAGAAACGCCACAAGAACAATTTTACAAATGCATGTTACCAGTGGGAAGCCTCACCTGCCAACTGTGCGCATCAGGAAATTCCAGGAGTGCTACCCATAATTTTCATCCATTAATTTTAATAGATGTAATGGGCCATATATTCCGATCCCTACGGGTGTGTACATGCTGTGTACACAACCGTAGGGGCATCGGAAATGCCGGTTTCAGGCATGCGAAGCGCATGCGCTGAAAACCAGCATTTCCGATCTGTTGAGAATGCTCTTGACAGATCGGATGCCTGCCCCAGAGAAGGGCCTCTGCAGGTGGAGAGTTCCGCTTTCTGGAGAACTTCCGCCCGCAGAAAACCCTTAGAAATCTTACGCCTGGTAAAAGCATAAGATTTGAAAAGAGTAAAAAGAAATGTTTTTCCACTCATTTATCATTTAAAAATACTTTAAAAAAGGTAAGTTTAATTTTTTTAATGTGATTTAAAAAAAAATTTATTTAATATTTTAAAGTGTTTTTGGGGTGATCTTCATTCATATATTTGACAGGTCTATCTGTCAAGTGTATGAGGGGAGTTCTCCATGGCCCACATGATCCCAGGGACGCTTGTGAACCGCATGCGCCTCTGGGATACGTGGGCCCTACACATTTCAAGTTGGAGAGGCCCAGGAGCAGAAGTGTCCAGACCTTGGGAGCCCTCACGTAAGTGCGTAGATTTGTTCCAGATCGGCGGCCTCCATACAAGGGAAGTCTCCAATCAGAAAATACGGTCCAAAATCTTGGGCAGAATGTCAGTGTTTTCCTGAAATGAGCAGCTGGGGAGGGGGTGTGGGAGCGGTGGGGGGGAAGGAGACTCGGAGGCGGAGAGATTGGAAAGGCGGGGGGGGGGGGGGGGGGGGTGGTGGCGGCGGGGAAAGAGATTGTCGGAAAGGGGGAGGATCGGAAGGGTTGGGTGGAGGGAGAGATCGGAGGCCGCAGCCAGGAAGCCAAGAGGAAGGAGGGGTAGATCGTAAAGGTCAGGCTGGTGGGAGAGCATGACTTGGGGGGACATCCGTTGAAACCAGAAGTGGGTGGGTTAAAGAAAGATTGGTTTCGGTTGAGATTTTTTAACATTCTAACATCCTACCCGACCCAAACCCAGCTGTTTTTGGTGGCTAAAACTCCCCCGCTGCATGCTTCAGTGAGGATTCTTCAATTTGATTGGTTGAAGAGACACACTGTTGCTTGCTCTGCTCAAACACGCCACAGATCCCCTGTAGAGGGCAGCGTGTTGCAAAGGATCTCCAAGAACCCTATGTTGTCGTGCAAAAGCCCACAAAAAGTCTGTGGGCAGCTGTAAACTTAATGAACGGTGAGCGCCGTTCCTTCGCTGCTGACTGCAAAATCCAGGCCACTGTTTTTCCAGTACTTTGAAGGTTTCTAAAAATGCTGCCCCAGTTCAAACAGCTTGACTCTCACAATAATAAGTAATAGTCAAATGTCACAGATGGTATGCTGAAGAGACATTACATTAAAAGTAACCTTTCTCTAATCCAATTATCCTCAACCAATTTGAAAACATTGGATGCAGCCAATAGAAAAGACTATTTTCAAAAAGATGATTGATCTTTTGGAGATTTTTTTATTCTTTGAGCAGCAGCAAGCATAATAGTAATAAGTTACTAACAGGAAAAACAGAAGGGCAAAGTCCCTAGAAGGCATCCTTCATTAGGACATCACAACATTCCTCTTCTAACACTGCTATATAAATAGTACTTCCCTTGGCGGTCAGTTCTATCTCTCCCCCCCTCCCCCCAATTCCAAGGAAGCTATGTGAATAAGTCACTGAAAGCACATTGAGAAAAACTATTTTTAAGAAAATATACACACAAAAAAATCCAGAGGGAGAGAGAGGTGGGACCAAGAGGCCAGTTGACCTAGACAGTTCACTGCATGAAGGATACCTGAACTAAAAAAATGTGGAAGACTGTAAAGGGTAGTAAGTTTTTTAATTTAGTACCTCCATATACCGAAATTGATGACTCAGTATTCACAGATGGCCCTTATATGAATAATGAACTTTCAAAGGAAGGCTTAAATAAAACATTAACTAAAGTTAACTGCTGTCTTGTCTTCAATACAGACAAAATTATTATTCTGGAGAAAAAAAATCAAATGCTATTTATTCAACCTCTAGCTCAATGGTTAACAGACAGAAATCTATTATGTATTAAATTTGGTATCTGGGCCATGAGTTTCATTGAAAGTTCTATGTCAACATTGGTGATGCCAATAACACCCATTATGCCTGTAGGTGGTGCTGCGATGAGTACATAAGAAATAGGAGCAGGCTATTTGGCCCCTCAAGCCTGCTCTGCCATTCAATAAGATCATGGCTGATTTTCCACCTCATCTCCACTTTCCTGCACTATCCCCATATCTCTTGATTCCCTTAATATTCAAAAATCTATTAATCTCTGTCTTGAATATACTCAACAACAGAGCTTCCACTTCCCTCTGGGATAGAGAATTCCAAAGATTCACCACCCTCTGAGTGAAGAAATTTTTCCTCATCTCAGTCCTAAATGGTCAACCCCTTATTCTCAGACTGTGACCCATGGTTCTAGACTCCCCAGCCAGGGGAAACATCCTCCCTGCATCTACCCTGTCAAGTCCTGTAAAAATGTTGTATGTTTCAATGAGATCACCTCTCATTCTTCTAAACTCCAGAGAATATAGGCCTAGTCTACTCAATCTCTCCTCATAGGACAATCTCCCCTTCCCAGGAACCAGTCTGGTGAACCTTTGTTGCACCCCCTCTATGGCAACTATATCCTTCCTTAGATAAGGAGATCAAAACTGTACACAATACTCCAGGTGTGGTCTCACCAGGGCCCTATATAATTGCAGTAAGACTTCTTTACTCTTATACTCAAATCCTCTTGTAATAAAGGCCAACATACCATTTGCTTTCCTAATTGCTTGCTGTACCTGCATGTTAACTTTCAGTGATTCGTGTACAAGGACACCCAGGTCCCTCAGGACACCAACATTTCCCAATCTCTCACCATTTAAAAAATACCCTGCTTTTCTATTTTTCCTACCAAAGTGAATAACTTCACATTTCTCCACATTTCTTCCGTTTGCCATGTTCTTGCCCACTCACTTAGCCTGTCTATAACCCCTTGAAGCCTCCTTGCATCCTCTTCACAACTTACATGCCCACCCAGCTTTGTATCATCAGCAAACTTGGAAATATTACATTTGGTCCCCTCATCCAAATCATTGATGTAGATTGTGAATAGCTGAGGTCCAATCACTGATCCTTGCGGTACCCCACTAGTTTCAGACTGCCAACCTAAAAATGACCCGTTTATTCCTACTCTCTGTTTTCTGTCCGTTAACCAATCCTCGATCCATGCTACTATGTTACCCCCAATCCCATGAGCCCTAATTTAGTTTAATAACCTCTTGTGTGGCACCTTATCGAATGCCTTCTGAAAATCCAAATACACCTAGGGTTGCAAAGGGGTGGAACGTTTCCGGTAAATTTCCGGAAATTTTCCACAGGAAGTTTAGCGTGGGAATTTTGCCCAAAAAAGCACATGCTAGCATAATACTGTTTTTTTTGTATTTCTTTCTTTTTTTTCCCCCCCACAGGTCCTCTCTTAAAATTACTAACAGAGATGGAATCTTAATTATTAAGGAATTTCTTAATCAATATATGTTTATCTTCTTACTTGGCTTGTTTTAATAATTACAAGTTTTGTGTGTGACTGTGAACAAATGTGTCCTGATTGGTTGGATGAGTGGATGAGCGATTAGCTCCTTCTATTTGTAATATTTGCATATCGAATTGTGATTGGCCTGCAGACATCTGTAAGACTGCTATAGTTTTTTTAAGATCCAGGTTAGGGGTCCTGAGGGAAGTCATTTTGTTTTCTGCTGATGTTGTGATGATGCAGTAAGTAAATCAGACTTTATACCAAATAAACAAGTTACTTGTTGAACTCTGTTGTCCTTCAATTTAAAATATACAAAGTAATACACTATTGGTGATGTAGCATCGTGTGTGTACAGGTCATGCTTCCATCACATGGAGCATCAGCAAAAATGTACTCACCGTTGCAATCGTGCTGATCGACCGCAGTTCGACACAGAGATGAATGCCCTTTATTTCTCTGCATAGAACAATGCCACGTTTACCGTCGGATGTGTGGAAGCATTTTACCCCAGGCATTAAAGATGGAAAGACTGTGTACATGTGCAAACACTGTAGAAAGCCATATGTAAAGAATGCCACAAAGATGCAGCAGCATTTATCCAAATGCAACAACTTCACTCAAAGCTCACAGCAGTCAGCCCAGAGTTCCTCTGCTTCCATTCAAGAAGATGATGGTTCTCATTCAGCATCAGGCTCCTTATCATCAGCAACTCCTGGCCCACTTGGAAGGTTCTTTGATACAATGGATAACCATAGCCAGAAGAATGCAGATGAGTGCCTTGCTCGAGCTGTATATGCAACAGGCTCACCCCTCATGCTCACAGCCAATGTGTACTGGAAGAGATTTTTCAATGTTATTCGCCCTGCATACTGTCCTCCCACCAGACATGCTTTGTCTACTTATTTGCTGGAGGCTGAGTATAACAGAGTCCAAGGAAAGCTCAAAGAAACGATAGCGATGGCAGACTGTGTTGCAGTTATCTCAGATGGGTGGTCAAGTGTACGAGGGGAGGGCATCATAAACTACATCGTCTCCACTCCTCTCCCAGTGTTCTTCAAGAGCACAGACACGAAAGACAACAGACACACAGGCACATACATTGCTGATGAGCTGAAAGCGGTCATCAACGATCTTGGATCACAAAAGGTCTTTGCAGTAGTTACTGACAATGCTGCAAATATGAAGGCTGCTTGGGCTCAAGTAGAGGAGGCCTACCCTCATATTACGTCTATTGGGTGCGCAGCTCATGGGCTTAACCTGCTCCTCAAGGACATCATGGGTTTGAGAACCATGGAAGCACTGTACAAGAGAGCCAAGCAAGTTGTTAAGTATGTCAGGGGAAAACAGGTAGTTGCAGCAACCTACAACTCCAAGCAAATGACAAAGAACAAGAACACCACACTGAAGCTGCCCAACAACACTAGATGGGGTGGTGTTGTCATAATGTACAACAGCCTTCTGGAGGGTAAGGAGTCGCTGCAAGAAATGGCAATATCCCAGTCTGAGGATATGGAAACCACCATCAAGAAAATACTGCTGGATGATGTGTTTTGGGAGAGAGTGGTTAGCAGCCTTAAACTACTCTCACCAGTAGCACCTGCAATTGCTCAGATTGAAGGAGATGACGCTGTCTTGTCAGATGTTCTCAGGCTTTTTACTGATTTAAAAGAACAAATCAGCATTGCCCTACCCACATCCCTGCTGCTCAAAGCAGAGGAGAAGGCAATTGTTCAATTCATACAGACGCGTCAAGAATTTTGTGTCAAGCCGATTCATGCTGCAGCATACATGCTGGACCCAAAGCATGTTGGGAGACCAATACTTTCTGGAGAACAGACCAACAGCGCTTACAGTGTGATTTCTACCCTCTCACACCATCTCAATCTGGATGTGGGCAAAGTTCTGGGAAGTCTGGCAAGTTCTCTACCAAGCAAGGTCTTTGGAATGGGGATGGGATATGGGAATCATGCAAGCATATCAGTGCACATACCTGGTGGAAGGGACTTTGTGCATCTGAGGCCCTGTCACCTATTGCATCGGTGATACTCCAAATCCCACCTTCATCAGTGGCCTCTGAACGAAACTGGTCACTTTTTGGGAATACGCATACAAAGGTGCGCAACAGGCTGACTAACAAGAGAGTGGAGAAACTGGTGGCTATCCGGGCGAACCTACAACTTATTGAGCCAGATACAGAAGTGTCCACCACACAGCTAGACACTGACACAGAGGAGGAAATGGACACGTCAGAGCCAGAGAATCAGGAGGAGCAATGAGGAGTAGAAGACTCAAAGGGACAAAATAAGGACAAATTACAGGCCAAATAAGCTGACGCTCTTTTTATTTTATTTTAGATGGGTCTTTTTTGTGGGGGTTCAATAAAGTTCAAAATTATAACCTAAATAAAGTTTTGAAAGCCTGTTTTTATTTGTATGGAACAGTATGTCTATTTTGACGACAAAGATAATATAAGGGTCAGAGACAAAAACCATCAGTGTGCAAAAAAAACTCAAAATTCCCATAAATTCCCGAAAATTCCCATGGAAAGTTTCCTCTTTTAAAAATTCCCAGAATTTTGCAACTCTAAATACACCACATCCACTGGTTGCCCCTCATCTATTCTGCTAGTTACAACCTCAAAAAATAACAGATTAGTCAAACACAGTTTCCCTTTGATAAATCTGTGTTGACTCTGCCCAATCCTATTATTATTTTCGAAGTGCCCTGTTACCACGTCCTTAATAATAGATTCTAGCATTTTCCCTACTACTGATGTCAGGCTAACTGGTCATTAGTTCCCCGTTTTCTCTCTCCCTCCTTTCTTAAATAGTGGGGTTACATTTGCTACCTTCCAATCTGCGGGAACCGTTCCAGAATCTATAGAATTTTGGAAAATGACAACCAATGCATCCACCATCTCTATAGCCAGCTCTTTCAAAACCCTAGGATGCAGGCCATCAGGTCCAGGGGATTTATCGGCTTTCAGTCCCATTAATTTCTCCAGTACTATTTTTTTTTTTTACTAATACTAATTTCTTTCAGTTCCTCGTTCTCGCAAGAGTCTTGGTTCTCCACTATTTCCGGGAAGTTTTCTGCGTCTTCTTCCGTGAAGACAGACACAAAGTATGGCCTAGAAATTCATTGTAGCCACTTTTGGGGCGTTAAAGTCGGGCGGCCGCTAAAGTTTGCGCCCACCGCCAAATCGAGGCCACTTCTGCGATATTCATTAGCTTCGCCCTAAGAGTTTGCTCGAGCGCTAAAACTGGTGCTGGACGCCTCTCTTTAGGCGCTAAGCCGGAGGTGCTGAGCGAGAGCGCCCAGGCCGGGCGCAGCGCAGGTGCGGCCATCTCGTGATTGACAGCAGACACCCTGGCGCCGGCCAGCTCTTAAGGGGGAAGGGTCGACTTTGTCTGCTGCCACGCCCTAGATAGTGGAGCCCTCCAGCTAGGCCTGAACACTGCTGCTGGACCCAAATAGCGCCTGAAGCCATGCAGAGGGCCCGTGAACGAGCGCAGCGCTTCTCAGAGCGTGATCTGAGTGTGCTGGTTGGTGGTGTGGAGAAGAGGCGCCATATTTTCTACCCGGACAATGGCAGGAAGGCGCCGCTCCGCGCCTACCGGAGAGCCTGGAGGCATGTCGCCAGCAAGGTGTCAGCCAACAGCGAGGTCCCCAGGACCGGTGTCCAATGCCGCAAAAAGTTTAATGACCTCACGCGGATTGTCAGGGTGAGTACCCTTTCCAGTGACTTCCTCATCCTTGCATGTGCACCTCACATTATGGGCAAAGGGACCTGAAAGCCCTAATGGCCAGCCCTCATCCAGCAGCTATGGAACAGGCATGAACATCAATTGCACATTCTGCACTTAACACACTGGCCAAGCTATTCCACCATGGGAGGCAGTGCACACAAGATCAGGGCGACACACTGGCCAGGCTCTTCCACCATGGGAGGCAGTGCACACAAGATCAGGGCGACACACTGGCCAGGCTCTTCCACCATGGGAGGCAGTGCACACAAGATCAGGGCGACACACTGGCCAGGCTATTCCACCATGGGAGGCAGTGCACACAAGATCAGGGCGACACACTGTACTTAGAGGCCGTCCTTTCTCTTGCAGGCCAAGCTGGCGAATAATCGGAAGAGCCGGACTGCGACCGGGGGAGGCCGACCCCAGATCCAGCCGCTCACCGAGCTTCAACATCGCGTGGAGCGCATCATGGGTGCCCGGGTGATTGGCCCTGTTGCATGTGGAGATGCCGACCCTGTTCTGGGCACCAATGGTAAGGACATCCACGTTTGGACCTCTCTCGTCCCACTTGCGCATCAGATCTACATCCTTTGCCACTGTCCAACCAATGCGCTGAATGCCACCACTCATGCATCCCTAGCTGACGCCCTCTCCTCACTCTAAAGCTACTCTTGTGCCTTCCTGGTTTCAGATGGTGAGGAGGAGGTCCCTGAACTTGCCAGTGACAGCCCCTCAGAGGAGGAGGAGCAAGAGGAAGGCGGCCCATCAGGGGAACCCTCAGCTGTGGCAACCCATGCCAATGTAGGGGACACGTCTTCCCTGGAGGGGAGCGTCGCGGAAGTGTCGGAGGGGAGGGGAGCTCATGGGACCTGCGGCCTGCAGAAACGCGGGAGGGGGGTGCCAGGTCGGCGGCCTTCTCCCCAGAGGGGGGAAGGGTCGGAGGGGAGTCCAATTGCTGGGCCCAGCGGCCTCCAGCAACGCAGGAAGGGTCGGCCAGCTCGGCGGCCTTCTCCCCAGAGGGAGAGTCCGGCCTCCAGTCCGGAGATGGTCTTCGCCGAGGAGATGGAACGCCTCGAGGACTTGTCCGCGGACTCGGAGCGCCGGCACACGGAGCTCATGGAGGTAGTGGCACGGTTGCCTGAGGCCATCGAGTCCCTCTCTCGGAGTGTCACCGACGTCGGGGCCTCACAGGCCATCAGTTTGGCGGAATTCGGGGCAGAGCAGGCAGCGAGTCGGGCAGCATTCAGGGCAGATCAGGCAGCGAGTCGTGCGGCATTTGGGGCAGCTCAGGCAGCGAGTGGGCAGCTGATCAGTGGTGCCGTGCAGTCACTGGGTGCTCTGATGAGGTCACTGAACAGGTCAACACGGGCACTCACTGCTGCCACACTCGCTGTGTCAGCCAGGCATCACCAGGGCACCCGGCGCGCTGCAGCAGCACAGCGGTCTGTCCCTCGGCAGATTGCTGCGCATGCTGCAGTGCTGGCCCGGGCGAGTGCCAGTGTCTCAGGCGACCAGCGAGTGCCTGCCATCCGCCAGCTTGCACCCATTCCTCCAGCCGCCACTGCCACTCCCCCAGTGGAGCTGCCAGGAGCTGCTGCAGCGACTGATGCTGGCCAGCCACAGCTGCAGCATTCAACAGCCGCCCGCTCGACGGCCAGACCACGACTAGGCCAACCCCCAAGGGCATCTGCCGTCACGACATGTGCCCCTCTGGAGCCTGCCCCCAGCCTTGCAGCAGCCAATGGCCTTACTTTGAGGAGCAGCAGCAGGGCGGGCAGGGGCCACACAAAGATGGCCAAGGCATCGACCTAGCGGGCCAAAAAGTCGAATGTGTGGCCAGTTGTGTTTGTTTTTTGAGGCCGAGAATTGGATGTTTGTTTTTTGAAGGCCGAGGATGTGATGTTTGTTTTTTACGAAGGCCGAGGATGACGGCCATTTTAGTTGCACTGTTTTGTTAATCCTCTCCAGGTTGTGGGAGCGAGTAATGTGTTTGAGTGTTTTTTGGGGGTTTCGTCTGTTTTTGGTTTTCATGTGGGAGGGGCCCTGAGTTTGTACAATAAAGCATTTTATTTATTAACATTGTCCATGTTTGATCTTTGAAGTGTTTGTTGCCTTAACCGGCTGAGGGCTTGCGGAGCGGCTGCAATCATGTTCTTTCATTGGCACAAGCCATTCCCTGACAGGGGGCCTAGAAGTGACGTTCAATAAGCCGCCGACGGGCGGCCCTTGGACCTTGTGCCTCCCTCCTGGGCTGGTACTCCTCATCCTCCTCCTCCTCATGCTCCTCCTGCTCCTCCTCCTGAGGTGGGGGTCCAACGTGAGGTGGCAGTGCCGGAGTCCTGCGGATAGCCAGGTTGTGCAGCATGCAGCAAACGACGACGAATTGGGAGACTCGGTCCTGCGAATACTGGAGGGCTCCCCCGGAGCGATCGAGACAGCGGAACCGTTGCTTGAGGACGCCGATTGTTTGTTCTATGATGTTCCTAGTCGCTTGATGGCTCTCGTTGTATGCCTCTTCAGCAGGGGTCGTGGGCGCGCGGAGCGGGGTCATGAGCCAGGTACAAAAAGGATAGCCTTTGTCCCCGATAAGCCATCCTCTTGGGGGAGGCTGTGCCTGGAACATGTCAGCCACAGCTGTCTGTCGCAGGATAAAGGCATCGTGGCTGCTGCCTGGAAAGCGGGCATTGACAGCTAGGATGCGCTGCCTGTGGTCACACACCAGCTGTACGTTGAGGGAATGGTAGCCCTTCCGGTTGCAGTAATCCTCGGCATGCTCCAGAGGTGCCCGCAAAGCCACATGCGTGCAGTCAATGGCGCCCTGCACCATGGGGAAGCCCGCTATTCTTGCAAATCCCACTGCACGCTGCTGCTGCTTGTCCAGGGTCATGGGGAAGGAGATGAATTGATGTCTCCTTGTGAAAAGGGCTTCGGTCACCTGGCGGATGCAGCAATGCACGGCGAACTGGGAGATGTTAGCGATGTCCCCAGCAGCGGATTGGAAGGAGCCGGTGGCATAGAAGTTGAGAGCCACCGTCACCTTCACTGCCACCGACAGAGACGTCCTGCGCATCAGCTGTGGCTGCAGATCTCTCTGAAGCAGCTGGCAGATGTCTGCAACCACCTCCCTTCTGAATCGCAGCCTCCTTACACACATCGCGGCAGACATGGTCAGATAGGAGGACTGCTGGCGGTATACCCTGGGTGGGTAAGGCCTCAGTTGGCGACGCCTGTTGCCCCCTCTGCGTCTAGCCAGGGCTGCCACTCTCTCACGGCGTCTGTAAGCCCTTCTGGCATAAGGCTGAAAGTCAGTGTTGGCACCCAATGCAGCCCCCATTATATGCTGGGAAACAATGAGCTCTCAATGAAGGCAAAGATAATTGCTAAGCTCTGGCCTGAGCCAAAAATACCTGTCCTAGTGTTGGTCCAAACCAGTAAGCTCTCCTCCTTGGTCTCTCTCCAAAAAACCGTTGCACAAGAGTGAATGCTGCAAAATGGCTGCCCTTTATAGTGCAGGGTAAGTGCCCTTTAATTAGCGCTCCCCGCGGCCCGCCTCGGCTGTGTACCATTCCACTTCACAGTCGTTCGGGCCGCCCGGCGCACAATGGGGCGGCGCGAGTGAAGTTCCGGTTCGGGGCGCACAAAGGGTGTTGCACTAGTAAATGACGTCATGATCTGCGCGCGCAGCAGGGCGCGCGCTAAGACTTTGCGCCGGTGCTAAATGGGTACTGAAGTTGGGGCGAGGCGCAGATCGCGCTGCGCCCGGGCGCTAAGCGCCTAGCGCTCGAGATCTACTCCTCCTAAGGCGCTAACGGCTGGCGCGCCCAACTGAATTTCTAGGCCTATATGTTTAATTTTTCTGCTATTTCCTTATTCCCCATTATAATTTCTCCTGTCTCAGCCTGTAAAGGACCCACATTTACTTTCGTTATGCTTTTCCTTTTTACATACCTATAGAAGCTTTTACAGTCTGTTTTTATGTCTCTCGCTAGTTTACTCTTGTATTCTATTTTCCCTTTCTTTATCAATGTCTTGGTCCTTCTTTGCTGAATTCTAAAATCCTCCCAATCCTCAGGCTTACTACTCTTTTTGGCAACATTATAAGCCTCTTCCTTTGATCTAATACTATCTTTAACTTCTCGTTAACCACGGTTGGACCACTTTTCCTGTGGGGTTTTTGTGCCTTAAAGGAATGTATATTTGTTGTAAATTAAGTATTAATTCTTTAAATGCTAGCCATTGCTTGTCTACCGTCATACCTTTTAATGTAGTTTCCCAATCTACCGTAGCCAACTCGCCCCTCATAACTACGTAGATTGCTTTGTTTAGATTTAAGACCAGAGTTCCGGATTTAACTGAATCACTTTCAAACTCAATATAAAATTCTATCATATTATGGTCACTCTTACCTAAAGGCCCCTTTACAACAAGGTTATTAATTAACCCTTTCTCATTGCACAATACTAGATCTAAAATAGCCTGTTCCCTAGTTGGTTCCTCAACATACTGATCTAGAAAACTATCTTGCATACATTCCATGAATTAGTCCGCCACACTATTACTGCAAATTTGGTTTGCCCAGTCTATATGTAAAGTCCCCCATGATTACTGCATTACCCTTGTTACATGCACCTCGAATTTCCTGATTTGTACTCTGCCCTACATTCCAACTACTGTTTGGGGGCCTATAAAAAACTCCCACCAATGTTTTCTGCCCCTTGCTGTTTCTTAGCTCCACCCAAACTGATTCTACATCTTGATTTTCAGAGCTAATATCCTTTCTCTCTACTGTCTTTATCCCATCCTTTATTATCAGGGCTACCCCTCCTCCTTTTCCATTTTGCCTATCTCTTCTAAAAGAGAAGTATCCTGGAATATGTAGTTCCCAACCTTGGCCACTTTGCAACCAAGTCTCCGATATGGCTATTAGATCAAACCTGTTCATTTCTATCTGCGCTATTAATTCATCTGTTTTGTTGCGAATGCTTCGCACATTCAGATATAGCGCCTTTAGCTTTGACTTATTTCTATTTTTCCCTAATGTTACCTTAGTCACTGATGCCTTATTACCTTTGTTACTCTCTCTCTCTCTTTCTGACCTACTCTGCTTATTTTTACCCAAAACTCTGCTCTAGAGCCTTGAAATTTCTCTCGCTGCTTTTAAATTTCCTCTTTCCTGAATCCTCCCACCTGCCTCCCCTTCATTAGTTTAAAGCCCTGTCTAGTGCCCTAGTTATTCGGTTCGCCAGGACACTGGTTTTCATTGTTAAAGGTGTCACAGCTGTGTCATACAATAGTTCCTATTTTATAGTATTTCACTTGCAAATATTTAATCTACCAGATTTTTTTGTAACTGAAAATTCAAATGTCCAAGATGAGGTTTAAACAAAATAAATTCAAAAATATATATTTCACAATAATGCGATAGATTTTTCCATTAAATTTATTTATAGACCTGTAAATTCAGCCACGCAGCACCCATTTTTAAGGTGTTAACTGGCCTACTATGCCCGCTAATATAGGGAGCAGGGAGCGCATTTCCGGCCAGAAGTCCGCCGCCTGCCATACTGGGAAAGCAAAGAAAATAGGCGTCCTTTACCCAGGCCTGAAAGAGGCGCTAGGCCCCTTATTTGCATATGCAAACCACCAAACACCTGTTTGAGGCTCCCACTTCAAGATTGGTTTGCCCTGAGGGAGCCGGAGCCAGCGCTGGCACCAGCTGCACTCAGTAAAGCCAGTCTTTGGAACCGCCTGCGACCTATAAGGTAAGTTTTCACATTTACTTACCTGAATGTGGAGCCTGGAGGAGCAGGAATGCTCCTCCTGACCCCACATTTAACAAAAGCTCGCCACCGCTCCAGAGAGCTGGATGCTGCCCCTATTTTAACCTCCCGCACGCTCTACTTACGATGGGCATAGAAGCTTAAAATTGTGTGCGCGCGCACATGTGTCTTAAGGCTAAAGGGATCAAGGGATATGGAGAGAAGGCAGGGACAGGGTACTGAATTTGGATGATCAGCCATGATCGCATTGAATGGCGGAGCAGGCTCGAGGGGCCGAATGGCCTACTCCTGCTCCTATCTTCTATGTTTCTATGTCTGTGTGTATAAGAGGGAGGGAGAGAATTTCTTTTATTATTCTAATTGAATATTTAAGAAACAAGGTCAATTTTGAAAGCAAAGCAGGGGAGCAAGTAGCACTGGGGATGAATGGTTATGGGGGAGGCAAGCAATAGCAGAGCAAGAGGGATGGGTGGATATGGGTAACCAGAAGAGGAAGAGGTGGTGTAGTGAGGGGGTGGTAGGAAGGGTTGGAGGTTGTGGGAAGGTGAAGGGGTAGGAGACATAATAGAAATAAATTGGTGGTGGTTAACATGAATAACTGAGGGAGGGAATGAGAGGAGCTGCCAAGAGCTAGATTTTCCTCACAACCCCCACCCTAAATTCAGCCTGCAGATGATTGTAGCTCTTTTCACTACTGCACCATGTCACCCGAGCACCCGAAAAGAATAGGGGAGAAAAAGAGAAACAGCAACAAAAGAGACAGGGGAGAGAGCAAGAGCAAATGAGAGAAAGAGCAAGAAAAAGAAAATTCTCAATTATCGTCTGCAACATCACAGGAAATCCACTAATTAAATACATTTTAAAATTCAATGTTCAATTGTATCCTCACTTACTTTTCCTCACTGTGTTGCTTTCTCTCCTCTTGTTGCCTGGCCAGTCTCACTTCTTCTTCGTCAGGACTACGACAAATAAATAGGTAAAACAATTTACATTTCTAATTATGCTTGTGACCATCTATTACAGGCAAAATCCAACTTGAGAGTACTCATTTTAGTATAATGTACCCATTTTTGCTACTTAATTTTAAATGGCTGTAGACAAAATGAACAAGGCTGCAATGTTGTGTGTGACTATGACAAAGGTAAACTATCCCTCCTCGTCCTACTTGACTTGTCTGCAGCCTTTGACATGGTTGACCACTCCATCCTTCTCCAACGCCTCTCCACCGTCGTCCAGCTGGGTGGGACTGCACTCGCCTGGTTCCATTCTTATCTATCTAATCGTAACCAGAGAATCACCTGCAACTGCTTCTCTTCCCGCTCCCGCATCGTTACCTCTGGTGTCCCCCAAGGATCTATCCTTAGCCCCCTCCTAGTTCTCATCTACATGTTGCCCCTTGGTGTCATCATCCGAAAACATAGCGTCAGTTTCCACATATACACTAATGACACCCAGCTCTACCTCACTACCTCTTCTCTCAACCCCTCCACGGTGTCTAAATTGTCAGACTGCTTGTCCAACATACAGTTCTGGATGAGCAAAAATTTTCTCCAATTAAATATTGGGAAGACCGAAGCCATTGTTTTCGGCCCCCACCACAAACTCTGTTCCCTAGCCACCGACTCCATCCCTCTCCCTAACATCTGTCCGAGGCTGAACCACACTGTTCGCAACCTTTGTGTCATATTTGACCCTGAAATGAGCTTCCGACCACATATCCGCAGCATAACAAAGACCGCCTACTTCCACCTCCGTAACATCGCCCGTCTCCACCCTTGCCTCAGCTCATCCGCTGCTGAAACCCTCATCCATGCCTTTGTTAACTCTAGACTTGACTGTTCCAATGCACTCCTGGCTGGCCTCCCACATTCCACCCTAAGTAAACTTGAGGTCATCCAAAACATGGCTGCCCGTGTCCTAACTCGCACCAAGTCCCGTTCGCCCATCACCCCTGTGCTCGCTGACCTGCATTGGCTCCCGGTTAAGCAGCACCACGATTTCAAAATTCTCATCCTTGTTTTCAAATCCATCCATGGCCTCGCCCCTTCCTATCTCTGTGACCTCCTTCAGCCCCACAACCAAACCCCCCTCCCCGAGATATCTGCGCTCTTCTAATTCTGCCCTCTTGAGCATCCCCGATTATAATCGCTCAACCTTTGGTGGTCGTGCCTTCTGTTGCCTAGGCCCTAAGCTCTGGAATTTCCTCCCTAAACCTCTCTACCTCTCTTTCCTCCTTTAAGACGCTCCTTAAAACCTACCTCGTTGACCAAGCTTTTGATCACCTGCCCTAATTTATCCTTATGTGGATTGGTGTCAAATTTGTTGTCTTAAAATACTCCTGTGCAGCGCCTTGGGATGTTTTACTACGTTAAAGGCGCTATATAAATACAAGTTGTTGTTCAGACTGAGAAAAGCTACTTTCTGCTCTCTGCCCATTTTTTGTTATTTCCAGATGTTTTAAGATAAATTAAATATTTGAGGAAATGTGTCAAAAAAGTGGAGTGTATCAAGAGGTTTGACAAAGCTGCTCATAATCTCTATATCATAGAATCATATAGCAGAGGAGGAGGCCATTTGGCCCATCATGCCTGTGCTGGCTTTTTGAAAGAGCTATCCATATAGTCCCACTACCCTGCTCTTTCCCCATAGCCCTGCAATTTTTTCCCCTATCCGGCAGTACATTCCAGATCATAACTCGCTGCGTAAACTTCTCATCTCGTCTCTGGTTCTTTTGCCAATTACCTTAAATTGGAGTCCTTTGGTTATTGACCCTCGTACTAGGGGAAACAGTTTCTCCCTATTTACTCTATCAAAACCCCTCCATCATACATACTTAACCTGCTTTCAACAAGTTGCACCTTTAACATAATGAAACATCCCAGACCACTTCACAGAGGTGGCAAAAAAAAGACAACGAGCAGTGGTTAGATGTGGTGACAATCAAGATCCAAAAGATAGATGTTGAGGAGACTATTGAAGATAGGACAGAGTGGGTGGTGGGAAAGTATTCCAGAATGTTGAGCTAAGATGGCTGAAGGCTCTGTCTCAAGGGGGAATGCAAAGGAGGCCAGAACTAGAAGAGTTAAGGGGGTGTGTCGGAACACATTTGAAGCAGATTAGAGGATGGGAGGGGAGTCCATGGAGGGATTTGTAAATGAGAATAAGGATTCTGAATTGGATGCTTTGGGGAAGCCAATAAGCTATGTGATGACTGTGGTGATGGGGAGCAGGATTTACTGAGGATAAGATAATATAGTGGAGTTTTGAACAAGTTGCAAATTGTGAAGGACAGATCTCAGGAGGCTGACAAGAAGTGCACTGGAGTACATCGAGTCTAGTGGTGACAAAAGGTGAATAGGATTTCAGCGGCAGCAGGACTGGAGGCAGGCAATGTTTCATGGTAGGTCTGCTCCACTTCTGAAACTAGGTTATAGCTTGCAATACAGAGCCATCTTGGTTTTCTTCAATTAAGACAAATAGCTATTAAAATAAATCTGAGGAAAGCATACAAGATTTTTGCCAAGAGGGGGCAGGGAAATTGCATTTAAGGAATGTATTGTTCTTTCCATTTGAGTCAGATAGGGAAACTAGAGCGAGCTGAATGAGGGCAGAAAATAATTAAATGGAGCAAGCTACAGCAACTGACAAAAGGGGAAATAAAATCCAAAACAATTTATCAAGAACCAATTGCTGGACCACAGCTCTGGTGAGGGGTAATTTTACTCAGATCTTTCCCTTTTACCCTCCTCGTATTAAGTTCCCCATTTGAATTACTGCACCTGATTAGTATTAGAGCTCTTATCAATCCTCAATCTGTTTTGGAACTGGCCCCAGATAACTTGCCTTTCAACCTGCTAGTAAAGCAACTCAAGAGACCACTTAACTGCTCATTTTAGGCTCAACTGAGCTAGGTAATTTGTACAGCAAAATCTCAGTAAAGTGCTGCACCACTGGACAAGCACCATGCCGCTCTATGGATTTCAGTAGTACATATTTGTGTTACTCTCGTGCTGTATTGGGCATGCAATTCAGCCAGCACAGAGTGAAAATTACTCAACTGGTTACTTACTAACATTATCCACTCCAAAAAGTATATTCACAGAATCTTCTGCTTTTGCAACATTTCAAACAGCAAAAACATTGAACCATACGTTTCTGGCACATCTGATAAAATTAGACTTTTCAGTAAGCATCCCTCACAAAAGTTGACTATTTAGCAGGCTAATAAACTCAATTTCAGTTTTGTAATAGGAGGCCTGTGCTTGGGGAGGTTGCTACATGGTGTGGATATAATCCTATTATGAAAAAATAGGTCATCAGGAGTTTCACTTAGCATGGTCTATCAACATTAAATTAGCAAGTCTGGTTCACAAGACTGACATCACCCTGTGTCCTTCAAAGTTGTTTAGCCTGAAAAATAAATTCAGATGCTGCCCATTGGTTTAATGTATTTTTTTTTTTTTTTAAAACAGTATACAATATCTAGGCCTTTGTGCCCCAGCTTACGGTTCTTAAATGAGACCTGTCATTTGAGAGCCATCATTGACTCAGACTAGACTACAGTACATGCTCAGAATATTTCTAAGATGACAATTACCCGTGGGATTTCTTCCTGCAACAGCAACATACTTTCTTCTTGCAACAGCAACAACAGCAGCACACCAAAAACAGCAGAACGAGTCCCACAACTACAGACATTGCAATGATCAAGGATTCGAAGTTCACTGCAGAAAAATAAAAGATTAGCAGAATTAAAGAGTGTAACTCAGCACCATAGTCATTATAAACCACTTTTGATCACCACTCTCCACAGGCTCCAGCATTTTTTTTTTCAGTACTTGATCATGCTGACCATTATAGTATCTGCTGTTGACTTCATTTTCTTTACTGACTTCAATAGAATCAAGTTGATCCTACTTTGGTTTTGGCTGTGCCTGCCATCAAATCCAGCATGATTCTCATGAACTCTCAGTCTATTTATGTTCAGACATAGAACCGGTATATTGTAGAAGGGAGGGAAAGGAAAGAGGAGTAGACTGAAAACAAACCAACGCACACAGCCACGGGGAGGGCAGTTCAGAAGAAATATATACACTGCATGTTGCTGTGTGCGCGTCTGCTTTCTCCATCTCCTTAATTTTAATATGGCCAGGAGACACAGTTTAAACATTAAAGCAGAAGGAAAATAATCTGAATGATCAGACAGTAGCAACTGGACAGCCATTACAACAGTTTCTTCCATTACCAGATATTTGGAGTTCCATATTCAGCATTTTCAGAATGGACGAATGGATTTATTTTCAGTGATTGATTTTAAGTGAGTGCTAAACCAATAAACATTTTTCTGTAGCGTCCTGTTTATTATAACTATAAACTAGGTATAAGAAACCAACTTCCGATAAATGCTTATCACAGGTTACAGAAATCTGTGTGGAGCGAGAAGACAAAAAAGACAAGATTCTTGAATCTGCTTTGTTGCACTTTTAATACTGAACAAAAAGGTGAAACCCAAACTGTATCTTAAACATGCAAAACAAGTTCTGAGATTTACTTATAGTATCATTTATTTTAATACTAGCTGGGGGGAGCCCGGCTTTGCCAGGGCTGTTTTGGGCCGGGCGGTTTAAATCGAGTGCGAGGCTTTGGGGCCCTGTCTGTGTCCCTTTGTGAATGTGCTGCCGGGCAACATTTCTACCTTTTAATACCTTGAAAGATGAAAGTGAAAGTACTTATAAAACATTTTTGGTAAATCTTATGTTATTTTTAGCATCCCATCCACAGAAGCATCCCATCCACAGAAGCATTGTAGAATGTGTGACTTGTACTCCATTAAGGGCAGTGGTTCCAAAAACATAAAATGTAGTATTACCAAATCATAAGTAAATTTGGAGCACAAGCACCAAAACGTTTCCTTTATTTCTCGAAAGTTACATTTATATAAAAAAAAACTAGGGGCCAGTGCCTTTGAAGGGGTGGGAAGTATTTTTTTTAAACTTTGTGCAATAATATCCATTTTTCACTTCTGTGCCAATGCCCGGTCAAGCTGCTCCCTGGTCTCTCCCAACAATCCTCTGAATCAACTGTTAGAAGACACAAAAAGTGGCCTCAGGATGACTGTACTTCCAATTTTCCCCTCGCACCGTAGTCTGAAATACCTGAGCTGTGCTCATCACATCCCCAAAGTCAATGGGCTGAGATGGGGAGGGGTCAGGGCATCTCACTGCTCTGCAGTGCTTCACATACTGGAGAATATAAGCTCCACTCTTGCTAGTTTGTCAATTTGTACAGGTAAAAAAATCCCAAATTGTGGACATCTGAAATAAAAATCCGAAAATGCTGGCAATGCAGCTGAAAGGGTCATTATGAAACATTAATTGATCTTTTACTTTCAGATGCTCTGTGCTTCTAGCATTTTCTACTTATTTTTGTCATATTATATGGTGCACTTGAAGGTCTGTCACCTTCTCCTGATCCCTCAACGTATACTGATAAATTCAAACATGTCTGTTCCCTTATCTGGCTACAAAATACCATGGAAATGAGCAAGACCAGCTTGTAAGTATATTAGGTTAAAATTTTCATTTTGAAATATATAACTAAATTTGTAGAGAATGATTTCATTGGCCCATTTTTATTTTAAAGTCAGGTCCACACTAAATAGAAAACTCCTTCAAACAACCTAACATTTCTGCAGTTTTCCCACATTTAAAAACATGTCCATCAAGCTGAAAATATTGACATTTTTGTTTGCCCTCTGTTCTGACCCAAAGGGATCCAACTGAGTCTATTCAGGAAGACACCGGATCATTAAAAGCTTCAGAAACCTTTTCTGTAGAGGTTAAGAGCAGCGAACAGAGACTGTAATGGAAAAAACATTTCCAAGACTGCAGGCTTGATTTTGTATAGTGCAGTGCTGCCACCCAGTGCATTCCCATATTTATTAACAAAAATATTCTACAAAAATTATTTTATTGATGTGCTCTGTTGTATACTTATTATACTGGATTAAATATATAATCCAAAGAAAAAAAATACAACAGTACATTCGTTTATTTAAAAGCTGCCTGCTTGTCCTGAGCAGCATAATTTCTTCGCTAAGCAAGTGGCTTGCTAGTGCCATTTGGCTGATCGCACAAGCTAATTCCCTTACTACAGTTTTCATTCCAGCCTGACTCTGGGCTGTGACATTATCGGAACCTTCTGTACAGTTTGTATTAAAAGATACACAAACTGAAGGGGAATCAAACCTTTCATCTTCCTATGAGCCTGGTGACAAAACCCATGCGAGTACGTTTGCTGCTGTATTATTTCCAAAGATGCAGAGATTGAATTCAAACTGCTTCAAGAACTGCAGCAGGGCCAATCTACAAGGTCAATGTGTAGAAGGATTTCTGGACATAGTTCCTGAAGTGTTTTTAAAGCAGTCTGTACACATCAGGAAGCAGCATTGCTCTGAAATGCCATATGGCTTTTAGGTGATTGGGAACAAATATGAATGCATACATAATTTTTCCACTCTCAATTTATATCACCACCCAGTCAGAAAGGTGTTGATTAGTAGAACTTATCAAACTATGAATATTTTTTTATGAGGCAAGATTTAAAACTTTAAATAGCACTGAAAGCAAAAACTTGATATTTTACTGAGCAGATGAGTTGTAGAAACAAAAATGTTTCAATATATCGTTACTCAACTACAGTACTGGGCATTTATCGGATATCCTGCTGCATGCCTAAGATCTTAGATTGCTGCCTGCAAACTGAATACCTCTGAACCCTCAAACATCACTCCTATTTCACTGTACTACAGAATGAGCTCCTCTGCACTTTTCCCTTCCTTAGACTCCTAGCACAATCTGTAATGTTGTGTGCAGGGTAGGCTAATAAGACACCAGGTTACCCTCCTCATTCAGCTAAATGCAGGATCTTGTATCAATCACATCCTCAGAATCTTGTTAGTGCATGTCCACAGTTCCAAACATACCACAGAGAATTGAGGAATAAGCTGGATGGAAGTTTTAATTGTCAATATTTGACTATGTTTCCTGAATGAGTGAAGTACGCCTAAAATCTAGTACACAATCTAATCATCTTCCTCCATCAGTCTCCTAAAAAGATACCAACATAGGCACCAACTTTGAGGAGGTGGAAAGAATACTGAATGCTGCCCCCATCTGAGATAATTGTCTTAGCCTTAGGCTGGGCAGGCTTGTTACCAGAATATGGCATCTGGCAACCTGTTTTTTTTTTGCAGCGGTGAAATCAGCCATTGTAAATTTCCTGTACTCAAGCAGTCACTTCCATCAGTCACTACAGCTCCCTGGAGCATGCAAATTTTTAATTGACTGATTTAACTGACGGCAAAGGAGAAGCAGGTCACCAGCTGGTAAGTTCTTGCAATGAGCACAACCTGCCTGAGCTCCATGTAAACTGGGGCGGGGGGGGGAGAAAAGAGGGGCGGCGGGGGGGGAGGAAGAGAGGCGGGGGGGGAAGAGAGGCGGGGGGGGAAGAGAGGCGGGGGGGGAAGAGAGGCTGGGGGGGGGGGGAAGAGAGGCTGGGGGGGGGGGAAGAGAGGCTGGGGGGGGGGAAGAGAGGCTGGGGGGGGGGAAGAGAGGCTGGGGGGGGGAAAGAGAGGCGGGGGGCGGGAAGAGAGGCGGGGGGCGGGAAGAGAGGCGGGGGGGGAAGAGAGGCGGGGGGGGGAAGAGAGGCGGGGGGGGAAGAGAGGCGGGGGGGGAAGAGAGGCGGGGGGGAAGAGAGGCGGGGGGGGAAGAGAGGCGGGGGGGGAAGAGAGGCGGGGGGGGAAGAGAGGCGGGGGGGAAGAGAGGCGGGGGGGGAAGAGAGGCGGGGGGGAAGAGAGGCGGGGGGGAAGAGAGGCGGGGGGGAAGAGAGGCGGGGGGGGAAGAGAGGCGGGGGGGGAAGAGAGGCGTGGGGGGAAGAGAGGCGGGGGGGAAGAGAGGCGGGGGGGAAGAGAGGCGGGGGGGGAAGAGAGGCGGGGGGGAAGAGAGGCGGGGGGGGAAGAGAGGCGGGGGGGGAAGAGAGGCGGGGGGGGAAGAGAGGCGGGGGGGGAAGAGAGGCGGGGGGGGGAAGAGAGGCGGGGGGGAAGAGAGGCGGGGGGGGAAGAGAGGCGGGGGGGGAAGAGAGGCGGGGGGGGAAGAGAGGCGGGGGGGAAGAGAGGCGGGGGGGGAAGAGAGGCGGGGGGGGAAGAGAGGCGGGGGGGGAAGAGAGGCGGGGGGGGAAGAGAGGCGGGGGGGGAAGAGAGGCGGGGGGGAAGAGAGGCGGGGGGGAAGAGAGGCGGGGGGGAAGAGAGGCGGGGGGGAAGAGAGGCGGGGGGGAAGAGAGGCGGGGGGAAGAGAGGCGGGGGGGAAGAGAGGCGGGGGGGAAGAGAGGCGGGGGGGAAGAGAGGCGGGGGGGAAGAGAGGCGGGGGGGGAAGAGAGGCGGGGGGGGAAGAGAGGCGGGGGGGGAAGAGAGGCGGGGGGGGAAGAGAGGCGGGGGGGGAAGAGAGGCGGGGGGGGAAGAGAGGCGGGGGGGGAAGAGAGGCGGGGGGGGAAGAGAGGCGGGGGGGGAAGAGAGGCGGGGGGGGAAGAGAGGCGGGGGGGAAGAGAGGCGGGGGGGAAGAGAGGCGGGGGGGGAAGAGAGGCGGGGGGGGAAGAGAGGCGGGGGGGGAAGAGAGGCGGGGGGGGAAGAGAGGCGGGGGGGGAAGAGAGGCGGGGGGGAAGAGAGGCGGGGGGGGAAGACAGGCGGGGGGGGAAGAGAGGCGGGGGGGGAAGAGAGGCGGGGGGGGAAGAGAGGCGGGGGGGGGAAGAGAGGCGGGGGGGGGAAGAGAGGCGGGGGGGGAAGAGAGGCGGGGGGGGAAGAGAGGCGGGGGGGGAAGAGAGGCGGGGGGGGAAGAGAGGCGGGGGGGGAAGAGAGGCGGGGGGGGAAGAGAGGCGGGGGGGAAGAGAGGCGGGGGGGGGGGAAGAGAGGCGGGGGGGGAAGAGAGGCGGGGGGGGAAGAGAGGCGGGGGGGGAAGAGAGGCGGGGGGGGAGAGAGGCGGGGGGGAGAGAGGCGGGGGGGAGAGAGGCGGGGGGGGAGAGAGGCGGGGGGGGAGAGAGGCGGGGGGGGGAGAGAGGCGGGGGGGGGAGAGAGGCGGGGGGGAGAGAGGCGGGGGGGAGAGAGGCGGGGGGGAGAGAGGCGGGGGGGAGAGAGGCGGGGGGAGAGAGGCGGGGGGGAGAGAGGCGGGGGGGAGAGAGGCGGGGGGGAGAGAGGCGGGGGGGAGAGAGGCGGGGGGGAGAGAGGCGGGGGGGAGAGAGGCGGGGGGGAGAGAGGCGGGGGGGAGAGAGGTGGGGGGAGAGAGGTGGGGGGAGAGTGGCGGGGGGGAGAGAGTAGAGGGGGAGAGAGGCGGGGGGGGAGAGAGGCGGGCGTGTCGGTGCGGGGGTGGGGGGTAAAGAGACGTGTGGGCGGGGCATCACACCAGGATGGCCTGAGGGCGCCCCGCTTCTTCCTTGAACAGAGGCCCACCCAGTCCCCATCCACCACCACCCTCCTCCACCTGGCTGAACTTGTTCTCACATTGAACAACTTCTCCTTTGACTCCACTCACTTCCTCCAAATCAAAGGTGTTGCTGCAGGAACCCGCATGGGTCCTAGCTATGCCTGCCTTTTCGTGGGACATGTGGAACACTCTTTGTTCCAGTCCTACTCAGGTCCCCTCCCTCACCTCTTTTTCCGGTCCATTGATGACTGTATCGGTGCCGTTTCCTGCTCTCGCCCTGAACAAGATAATTTCATTCACTTTGCTTCCAATTTCCACCCTTCCCTCACCTTCACATGGTCCATCTCCGACTCTTCCCTTCCTTGACTTCTCCATCTCCATCTCTGGGGATAGGTTATTGACAAATATTCACTACAAGCCCACTGACTCCCACAGCTACCTGGACTACACTTCCTCCCACCCCGCTTCCTGTAAGGCCACCTCCAGCCTGATCCCACCACCAAACACATCTTCCCCTCACCTCCCCTTTCAGCATTCCGAAGGGACTGCTCCCTCCGCGACACCCTGGTCGACTCCTCTATCACCCCCAACACCCCTTCCCCCAGCACCTTCCCGTGCAAATTAATGCAGATGTAGTCCGTGGTCAGGGACAGGACGGTGTGACTACGAGTGAGGCAGGTACAGGGATCCAGGAGGTAGTGTTGAAGGAGCCGCAGCCCTTGCTCTTGTCAAGCAGGATCGAGGTTCTTACTCCCTGTGAAGGCGGGAGCGGGGACTGCAGGGAGGATGAGCAACCTGGCCACAGCACCGTGGTACAGGGGGCCATTCAAGTGGAGGGAGTATAAAGAAATGTTGTAGTGGTGGGGGATAGATAGGGTTCTCTGCAGTCAAGAGCGGGAGTCCCGAAGGCTGTGTTGCCTGCCCGGTGCCAGGGTTAAGGACATCTCTTCTGGGCTGGAAAGAAACTTGGAGTGGGAGGGGGAGGATCCAGTTGTCGTGGTCCATGTTGGTACAAACGACGTAGATAGGACAAGGAAGACGGTTCTGTTAAAGGAGTATGAGCAGCTAGGGGTCAAATTAAAAAACAGAACCTCAAGGGTAATAATCTCTGGGTTATTACCTGAGCCACGAGCGAATTTGGCTAGGATAAATAAAATTAAAGAGTTAAATGCGTGGCTCAAAGACTGGTGTGGGAGAAATGGGTTTTGCTTCTTGGGACACTGGCACCAGTACTGGGACAGGAGGGAGCTGTTCCGTTGGGACGGACTCCACTTGGCCAGTGCTGGGACTAGAGTCCTGGCGAATCATATAACTAGGGTTGTAGAGAGGGCTTTAAACTAATTAGTGGGGGGGAGGTTTCTAGAGAGTAAATAATAGAAATGACAACAGAGAAGGTCATAGACTTAGGTAGCAGTGGGGGAACGAAAAAACAGAACGTGTCAGGAAGGGACAGAAGGTATGGAGTAAAAGGTAAAGTACTAAAAGGGGAAAAAACAGGAACTAAGTGTCACAAAACATATTGGAAAGTTCTCTATCTGAATGCACGTAGCATTCGTAACAAAATGAATGAGTTAACGGCACAAATAACTACATATGGGTATGATCTTGTGGCCATTACAGAAACATGGCTGCAGGGTGACCATGACTGGGAATTAAACATACCAGGTTATTTAACAATCAGGAAGGACAGGCAGGAAGGGAGGGGAGGTGGGGTGGCTATGTTAATAAAGGAAGGAATCACTATAATACAGAGAAATGATATTAGGTCAAAGGAGCAAGATAGTGAAACAGTTTGGGTGGAGATAAGGAATAATAAGGGGAAAAAAACACTAGTTGGCGTAGTCTATAGGCCTCCGAACAGTTGCAACTCTGTTGGACGGAGTATTAATCAGGAAATAGTTGAGGCTTGTAATAAGGGAACAGCTATAATTATGGGGGATTTTAACTATCATATTAACTGGACAAATCAAATTGGGCAGAGCAGCCTTGAGGATGAGTTCATTGAGTGTATTCGGGATGGGTTTCTTGAGCAGTATGTATCTGAACCGACCAGGGGGCAAGCAACCTTAGATTTGGTCCTGTGTAATGAGACAGGATTAATTAAAAATGTCCAAGTAAAGGATCCCCTTGGAATGAGTGACCATAACATGGTTGAATTCCATATTCAAGTAGAGGGTGAGAAGGTTGGATCTCAAACAAGCATGCTGAGCTTGAATAAAGGAGACTGTGAAGGTATGAGAGCGGAATTGATTAGAGTGGACTGGGAAAATAGATTAAAGGGTAAGACGGTACATGATCAGTGGTGTACATTTAAGGAGTTATTTTACAACTTCCAAAAATATATATTCCACTGAGGAAAAAAGGGTGTAAAAGAAAAGATAGCCATCCGTGGCTAAGTAAAGTAATTAAGGATAGTATCCGACTAAAAACAAGGGCATATAAGGTAGCCAAATCTAGTGGGAGGATAGAAGATTGGGAAGTCTTTAAAAGACAGCAAAAAATAACTAAATGATTGATTAAGAAAGGGAAGATAGATTATGAAAGTAAATTAGCAAAAAATATAAAAACAGATAGCAAAAGTTTCTATAGTTATATAAAAAGAAAAAGGGTGGCTAAAGTAAATGTTGGTCCCTTAGAGGATGAGACCGGGAAATTAATGGTGGGAAACATGGAGATGGCAAAAACGCTGAACAAATATTTTGTATCAGTCTTTACGGTAGATGACACTAACAATATCCCAACACTGGAGAAACAGGGGGCTCTAAGGGGGGAGGAGCTAAATACGATTAAAATCACTAAGGAAGTGGTACTTGGTAAAATAATGGGACTCAAGGCGGATAAATCCCCTGGACCTGATGGCTTACATCCTAGGGTCTTGAGGGAAGTGGCGTTAGGGATTGTGGATGCATCGGTAATAATTTTCCAAAACTCCCTGGACTCAGCAAAGGTCCCGGCAGATTGGAAAACTGCTAATGTAACACCCTTATTTAAAAAGGGTAGTAGGCAGAAGGCTGGAAACTATAGACCTGTTAGCCTAACATCTGTGGTTGGTAAAATGTTAGAGTCCATTATTAAGGAGACAGTAACGGGACATTTGGATAGACATAATTTAATAGGACAAACTCAGCATGGCTTCATGAAGGGGAAGTCATGTTTGACAAATTTGCTCGAGTTCTTTGAGGAAGTAACATACAGGGTGGATAAAGGGGAACCAGTGGACGTAGTGTATTTAGACTTCCAAAAGGCATTTGACAAGGTGCCACACAAAAGATTATTGCTCAAGATAAAAAATCACAGGATTGGGGGTAATATTCTGGCGTGGGTGGAGGATGGCTCTCTAACAGAAAGCAGAGAGTTGGGATAAATGGTTCATTCTCAGACTGGCAATCAGTAACTAGTGGTATTCCGCAGGGGTCAGTGCTGGGTCCCCAACTCTTTACAATCTATATTAACGATTTGGAGGAGGAGACCGAGTGTAACATATCAAAGTTTGCAGATGATACAAAGATGGGAGGGAAAGTAGAGAGTGAGGAGGACATTAAAAAACCTGCAAAGGGACATAGACAGGCTAAGTAAGTGGGCAGAGATTTGGCAGATGGAATACAATACTGGAAAGTGTGAGGTTATGCACTTTGGCAGGAAAAATCATAGAGCAAGTTATTATCTTAATGGCAAGAAACTGGAAAGTACTGTAGTACAAAGGGATCTGGGGGTCCTGGTGCACGAAACTCAAAAAGTTAGTATGCAGGTGCAGCAAGTGATCAAGAAGGCCAATGGAATGTTGGCTTTTATTGCCAGGGGGGTAGAATATAAAAACAGGGAGGTATTGCTGCAGTTGTACAAGGTATTGGTGAGACCGCACCTGGAATACTGCATACTGTTTTGGTGTCCATACTTAAGAAAAGGCATACTTGCTCTCGAGTCAGTACAAAGAAGGTTCACTCAGTTAATCCCGGGGATGAGGGGGTGGTCATATGAGGAGAGGTTGAGTAGATTGGGACTCTACTCATTGGAGTTCAGAAGAATGAGAGGCGATCTTATTGAAACATATAAGATTGTGAAGGGGCTGGATCGGGTGGATGCGGTGAGGATGTTCCCAATGATGGGTGAAACTAGAACTAGGGGGCATAATCTTAGAATAAGGAGTTGCTCTTTCAAAACTGAGATGAGGAGAAGCTTCTTCACGCAGAGGGTGGTAGGTTTGTGGAATTTGCTGCCCCAGAAAGCTGTGGAAGCTACATCATTAAATAAATTTAAAACAGAAATAGATAGTTTCCTAGAAGTCAAGGGAATTAAGGGTTACGGGGAGCAGGCAGGAAATTGGACATGAGTCTAGGTTCGGAATGGTCATGGCCCTGTGGGTAGTGGAGTGGGCCCAGGGGCCGTGTAGCCTGGTTCTGCTCCTACTTCTTGTGTTCCAATTCTGTGTTAGATTTCAGGAGATGGTTTTATTCCTGTTCCTGGCTGGGGTGGAGATCGCCTTTACAGAAGGTAAGTACTGTAGAAAATATAGGGACAGAGTGATCTCCTGGACGAGTTTCGAGCGCCTAGATGGGTCGGAGAGGAATTTCCCATATTTTTTCTCCCAAATTGGCCATTGGGTTTTTTATCTGGTTTTTCGCCTCTCCCGGGAGATCACATGGGTTCGGGTGGATGGAGAGTGATAGAAGATTTGAGGTTAGGATCAGATCAGCCATGATCTTATTGAATGATGGAGCAGGCTCGAGGGGCTGATTGGCCTACTCCTGCTCCTATTTCTTATGTTCTTATGTTCTTACAGCCTTCTGGACTCAACATAAAGTTCAACAATTTCAGATCATATCCTCGGCCCCTATCATATATATATTTTTTATCCACACTTTTTGTCTGTGTCTTCTTTTCTTCTCTCCCACATGGCAGCTGTCTTTCATTCAGCCAGCACAATTTACACTTCATCTAGAGCCATCCTTTGTTTCATAACCTGTCACATTACCATCTCCTTTTGCCTTGAATATCTCTTAACCTCTCCTGCCTTCTATCCGATCACAGACCTTCCCTTTTCTTCTTTCATCCCCTCCCCCCTTTCCCAGCCCCTACACTTGCTTAAAAATCCATTCCATTTCCTGCTTTTTTCCAGTTCTGACGAAAGGTCATCGACCTGAAACGTTAACTCTGTTTCTCTCTTCACAGATGCTGCCTGACCTGCTGAGTATCTCCAGCATTTTCTGTTTTTATTCCCAATATGAACTGCTTATTTGGAATCCTCAACACCAGCAGATAGAGGAGTTTTGTGCCCTATTATTCTAGGCTTGATTTGAACCCAGATTGCTGAGCCAAAATGTCAGTGTCTAAACAACTCCACCATAAAGTTTCCTCCTCCCTTCATTTAATGCTCATTATCTGCAAAATCCTAATCCAGTTTACTAACATTAGAAGCTCTGTACAAATTTCCAAGTGCAACTTCCACATTACCTCAAGTACATATATAACTAAGTACAGTAGAAATTATAATTCCCAATTTAAAAGGAATGGTAAATCATAGTATTGACAAAATATTTACTAATAAAGTAACACTCATAATCTGAATACAGTAGTGCAATGGTTACGTTACTGAACTAGTAATCAATGATCCCGGTCTGGAGGTCCCACGCAGGCTGCTTGCCGGCTTCTAAATGGAAAAAACTGAGCATGCGCGGAAATTTGAATGGGCTGCATAGCCCGTTAAAGGGGTTGCGCGCCCCAAAAAATAGCGCGAATATTGCTGGTAATGTAGACGCCCGAATAATTAATCCAGAGAACAAAGCAGTTTGAGAATTTGAATTCAGTTTTTTTAAAAACTGGCATCAGTAAAAGTGACCATGAAGCTACCAAATTGTCATAAAAACCCTACTGGTTCCCTAATACCCTTTAGGGGAGGAAGCGTGGTATCCTTACCTTGTCTGGTCTGTATGTGACTCCACATACAAAAGTAGGAGAGTTATGCTGAACCTTTAAAAAGCGCTGGTTAGGCCACAACTGGAGTATTGCGTCCAGTTCTGGTCACCACACTTTAGAAGGATGTGAAGGCCCTTGAGAGAGTGCAGAGGAGATTTACCAGAATGGTTCCGGGGATGGGGGAATCTTAGCTACAAGGACAGGTTGGAGAAACTGGATTTGTTTTCATTAGAGCAAAGGAGATTGAGGGGTGACTTGATAAGAGTGTACAAGATTATGACGGATTTGGATAGGCTAGACGGGGAAAGGCTGTTCCCACTAGTTGATGGTACAAGGACTAGGGGACACAGGTTTAAGAGTTTGGGCAAGAAATACAGTGGGGGATGGGAGGAAAATCTTTTTTACACAGCAAGTGGTGGTAACCTGGAATTCGCTGCCGACGGAAGTGGTGGAAGCGGAGACGCTCAATGTTTTCAAGGGGAGACTGGATAGGTACTTGAGGGAAATAAACTTGCAGAGCTACGGGGATAGAGCGGGAGAATGGGACTGACTGGATTGCTCTACAGAGAGCCGGCACGGACTCAATGGGCCGAATGGCCTCCTTCTGTGCCGTTATGACTCTATGACTAATGTGGTTCTCTCTTAACGGTCCTCTGAAGTGGCTTAGCAAGCCACTCAGTTGTATCCACTACAAAGGATAACAAGAAGCATTGCGACAGCACCCTCGCCACATGGACTGCAGCGGTTAATGAAAGGGGCACCGAGGCAGCAGTACAAAAGCAGGAACGAGGCGAGGCCCGACCAGATCGGACCAGGAGAGCACTGAGGCGGCAGTACAAAAGCAGGAGCGAGGCGAGGCCCGACCAGGAGAGCACCGAGGTGGCAGTACAAAAGCAGGAGCGAGGCGAGGCTTGCCAACTCAGCAGCGGGGAGAGAGGTAAAAAGTAATCAGAGTGTGACGTCACCAGGGAGCAGGTAAGTGATTGGTTGGTGAGTATTTCTCTTTTTTAATCTTTAACTCTGTAGTTTATAGTTACTAAGGTCTTTTCTGGTGTAGCAGGGACTGTTGGTAAACCATACAAGCGACTTAAGAGTTATCTTTAATTGGTGATAGTGAATTAATTTAAATTAATTGAAGGGTAAGTCATGCCAGGAGAGCCCAGCCCCGTGTTATGCTCCTCTTGCTCGATGTGGGAATTCAGGGACACTGCCGGTGTCCCTGATGACATGTGCCAGAAATGCATCCAGCTGCGGCTACTAGCAGACCGCATTGCGGCGCTGGAGCTGCGGATGGATGGGCTTTGGAGCATTCACGATGCTGAGAGGGTCGTGGATAACACGTTTAGTGAGTTGGTCACACCGCAGGTAAGGGCTGCACAGGCAGAAGGGAAATGGGTGACCATCAGGCAGAGCAGTAGAGGCAGGCAGGTAGTGCAGGGGACCCCTGTGGCCATCCCCCTCTCAAACAGGTATACCGATTTGGATACTGTTGAGGGGGATGACTTACCAGAGGACGGCAGCAGCAGCCAACTTCCTGGCACCAGGGGTGCTTCTGCTGCTCAGGAAGGGAGGAAAAAGAGTGGGAGAGCAATAGTGGTAGGGGATTCTATCATAAGGGGTACAGATAGGCGTTTCTGTGGCCGTAGACGTGACTCCAGGATGGTTTGTTGCCTCCCTGGTGCCAGGGTCAAGGATGTCACTGAACGGCTTCAGGGCATTCTGAAGGGGGAGGGTGAACAGTCAGAGGTCGTGGTTCACATTGGGACCAATGACATGGGTAGGAAGAGGGATGAGGTCCTACAGCAAGAATTTAGGGAGCTAGGTAGCAGATTAAAGAGCAGGACCTCTTAAGGTTGTAATCTCTGGATTACTCCCGGTGCCACGTGCTAGTGAGTATAGGAATAGGAGGATAGAGCAGATGAATGCGTGGCTAAAGAGTTGGTGCAGGAGGGAGGGCTTTAGTTTCCTGGATCACTGGGCCTGCTTCTGGGAAAGGTGGGACTTATACATAAGAACATAAGAAATAGGAGCAGGAGTAGGCCAATCGGCCCCTCGAGCCTGCTCCACCATTCAATAAGATCATGGCTGATCTGATCCTAACCACCAATCTACTATCACAGAACCATCTCCTGAATCTAACAGAATTAGACACGCGAAATAGGAGCAGGATCAGGCTACACGGCCCCTGGGCCCGCTCCGCTACCCACAGGGCCATGACCGATCCGAACCTAGACTCATGTCCAAATTCCTGCCCGCTCCCCATAACCCTTTACTTCTAGGAAACTGTCTATTTCTGTTTTAAATTTATGTAATGATGTAGCTTCTACAGCTTTTTGGGGCAGCATATTCCATGGACCTACCACCCTCTGTGAAGTAGTTCCTCCTCATCTCAGTTTTGAAAGAGCAGCCCCTTATTCTAAGACTATGCCCCCTAGTTCTAGTTTCACCCATCATCGGGAGCATCCTCCCCGCATCCACCCGATCCAACCCCTTCACAATCTTATATGTTTCAATAAGATCGCCTCTCATTCTTCTGAACTCCAATGAATAGAGTCCCAATCTACTCAACCTCTCCTCATATGACTTGTACAAGTCGGACGGGTTGCACCTGAACCAGAGCGGGACAAATATCCTTGCGGGGAGGTTTGCTAGCACTGTTCGGGGGGGTTTAAACTAAAATGGCAGGGGGTTGGGAACCTGAGCAGGGAGACAGAGGAAAGGGAAACAGGGATAAAAGCAAAAGATAGGAAGGAGAAAAACAAAAGTGGCAGTCAGAGAAATCAACGGTTTAAATCAAACGTGGCCACAGTAAATAATAATTCTAATAGGTCTAAGTGCGTTAAAAAACAAGCCTGAAGGCTTTGTGTCTTAATGCGAGGAGCATTTGTAATAAGGTGGATGAATTGGCTGCACAAATAGAGGTAAACGAATATGATTTGGTTGGGATTACGGAAACGTGGCTCAAGGATGGCCAAGACTGGGAACTCAACATCCAGGGGTATTCGATATTCAGGAAAGGTCGGCAAAAAGGAAAGGGAGGCGGGGTAGCATTACTGGTTAAAGAAGGGATTAATACAATTGTAATGAAGGATATTAGCTCTGATGATGTGGAATCTGTATGGGTAGAATTGAGAAATACCAAAGAGGAAAAAAACATTAGTGGGAGTGGTATATAGACCTCCCAACAGTAAGGCGGAGGTTGGGGATGGCATTAAAAGGGAAATTAAAGAAGCGTGCAATAAGGGCACAGCAGTCATCATGGGTGACTTTAATCTACATATAGATTGGGCCAACCAAATTAGTAACAATACTGTGGAGGAGGAATTCCTGGAGTGTTTACGGGATGGTTTCCTGGACCAATATGTCGAGGAACCAACCAGAGATCAGGCCATCTTAGACTGGGTATTATGTAACGACAAAGGATTAATTAGCAATCTTGTTGTACGAGGCCCCTTGGGTCTGAGCGATCATAATATGATTGAATTCTTCATTAAGATGGAGAATGAAGTAGTTGACTCAGAGACTAGGGTCCTCAATTTAAATAAAGGAAACTACGATGGTCTGAGGAGCGAGTTGGGTAGGATTGATTGGGGCATGGCACTCAAAGGGTTGACGGTGGATAGGCAATGGCAAACATTCAAAGACCGAATGGATGAGCTACAGAATTTGTTCATCCCAGTTTGGCATAAAAATAAAACAAAAAAGGTGACTCAACCGTGGCTAACAAGGGAAATTAGGGATAGCATAAGACCCAAGGAGACGACATATAAATTGGCCAGAAAAAGCAATAATCCTGAGGATTGGGAGCAGTTTAGAATTCAACAAAGGAGGACAAAGGGATTAATTAAGAAAGGGAAAATAGAATGAGAGTAAGCTTGCAGGAAACATAAAAACTGACTGTAAAAGCTTTTATAGATATGTGAAGAGAAAAAGATTGGTGAAGTCAAGCGTAGGTCCCTTACAGTCAGAATCAGGGGAATTTATAATGGGAAACAAAGAAATGGCAGACCAACTAAATTCATACTTTGGTTCTGTCTTCACAAAGGAGGACACAAATAACCTCCCAGAGATGCCGGGGAACATAGGGCCTGATGAAAGGGTGGAACTGAAAGAAATCAGTATTTGTAGGGAAATGGTGTTAGGAAAATTGATGGGACTAAAGGCCGATAAATCCCCAGGGCCTGATAATCTACATCCCAGGGTACTTAAGGAAGTGGCCCTAGAAATAGTAGATGCATTGCTGGTCATCTTCCAGAACTCGATAGACTCTGGAACAGTACCCATGGATTGGAGGGTAGCTAATGTTACCCCACTATTCAAAAAAGGTGGTCGAGAAAAAGCGGGGAATTATAGACCGGTAAGCCTGACATCGGTAGTGGGGAAAATGCTAGAATCTATTATAAAAGATGTAATAGCAGAGCACTTGGTAAGCAGTGACAGGATCGGACAAATTCAACATGGATTTACAAAAGGTAAATCATGCTTGACTAATCTACTGGAATTTTTTGAGGATGTAACTGGTAAAATAGATAAGGAAGAACCAGTGGATGTGGTGTATTTGGAGTTTCAAGAGGCTTTCGATAAGGTCCCACGTAAGAGATTAGCGTGCAAAATTAAGGCACATGGGATTGGGGACAAGGTATGGACTTGGATAGAGAACTGGTTGGCGGACAGAAAGCAAAGAGTTGGAATAAACGGGTCGTTTTCCGAGTGGCAGGCAGTGACTAGTGGGGTACCGCAAGGATCAGTCCTAGGACCCCAGCTGTTCACAATATATATTAATGATCTGGACGAGGGAATTGGATGTAATATCTCCAAATTTGCAGATGACACAAAGCTGGGTGGGAGGGTAAGCTGTGAGGAGGATGTCGTGAAACTCCAGTACGATTTGGACAGATTGGGTGATTGGGCAGAAACATGGCAAATGCACTATAATGTGGATAAGTGTGAGGTTATCCACTTTGGTGGCAAAAACAGGAAGGCAGATTATTATTTGAATGGCAATAGATTGGGAGAAGGGGAAATGCAAAGAGACCTGGGTGTTCTTGTGCACCAGTCGCTGAAGGTAAGCATGCAGGTGCAGCAGGCGGTCAAGAAGGCAAATGGTATGTTGGCCTTCGTAGCAAGAGGGTTCGAGTACAGGAACAAGGATGTCTTGCTACAGTTGTACAGGGCCTTGGTGAGACCGCACCTTGAGTACTGTGTGCAGTTTTGGTCGCCTTACCTGAGGAAGGACGTTCTTGCCATGGAAGGAGTGCAGCGAAGATTCACCAGGCTGATACCTGGGATGGCAGGAATGACGTATGAGGAGAGATTGTGTCGATTGGGCTTATACTCACTGGAGTTTAGAAGATTGAGAGGGGATCTCATCGAAACTTATAAAATTCTGTCAGGCCTGGACAGACTAGATGCAGGAAGGATGTTTATGATGGCCGGGGAGTCCAGAACCAGGGGTCATAGTCTAAGGATAAGGGGTAAGCCATTTAGGACTGAAATGAGGAGGAATTTCTTCACCCAGAGCGTGGTGAACCTGTGGAATTCTCTGCCACAGAGGGCGGTGGAGGCCAGTTCATTAAATATATTCAAAAAAGAGTTGGATATATTTCTTAAGGCTAAAGGGATCAAGGGATATGGGGAGAAGGCAGGGACAGGGTACTGAACTTGGATGATCAGCCATGATCTCATTGAATGGCGGAGCAGGCTCGAAGGGCCGAATGGCCTACTCCTGTTCCTATCTTCTATGTTTCTATGGGCCCACCCCCACCTTCTCAGGGCAACTAGGATGGATAATAAATACCGGCCTTGCCAGCGACGCCCACATTCGGGCAACCCTTAACCAAGACAAAAACCCTTAGCCAAGACATACTAACTTGGAATCTGCCAACCGATTCAGAATAGGATACAAAACTCCTCTATCTGCTGGTGTTGAGGTTTCCAAATAACCAGTTCATATCGGGATAAGTCCACAGCATACATGTAGCTATCTACATTCAGTTTGATTACAGTTCAGATGGTGTTGGACAGGGACTGGAACAATCATTACGTCTAATCCAGGAACACCAGATCTACAATATAAACATCATTCCACTTTTAAATAGGAATTGTATACATTTTAAATTCTTACCAAGTATTTGGATATTTAGTACAAAATGTATGTTATACTCTTACCCCAGCAAACTCCCCAACGAGCTTGATCCAAAGGACATACTGTACTCGGAGGAATTATACTTGTAACGGGGTACTTCATGCAACGCTGGTCAACAAAACACCAGAGACACTGGAAAACAAGAGTTGAAAATGTGTTAAAATTATGAAAATGCTCACAATAATGGCCCAGCAAAATGCACAGATTTTTTATGAGCACAATCTCTGTCTTAACTTCATTCTGCAGCATCAACCTACTTGGAACTGTGCCTCAAATTCAAATCACCGTTTTAAAACTATATACTCAAAATCGACTACTGTTTTTAAGTTAAATAAGATTTTTTTGAAATCATTAACATGATCCGCTGTTTATAAAAAAAAATTTCCAGGCGAGATCAGGGATTTTACTCGGTAGTATTTACAAATGCTGTTGAGAAGAACTAGCATTACACAGCTCAAAAATTAGTATCAGAATTAATGCAGCACTTATATTTTGTGTTCCATTTTCTATCTTTTCTACAATATATTACCTCGTCACTTTGGTGTATAGCCCTTAAAAAAAAATCAAAGCATGCGCTCCCATATAGTCTACATTTTATTTCCCTGAACTGCGCAGCGTTAAGTTTTACTAAAATGGTTTATTCTGTGAAGAATCTCATTTACATATCTCAATAAGTAAGTGTTAAAAACAGTAGTATACTACTTCAGGGGTGTCTACTGTGGCGCATGGCCCCAAGCCCAAACAGTTCGACTCAAAGTCCAAGCTACCCAGTCTTATTTGCACTTATGTTTATTTATTTGCTGGTTTGTCATGTTTGACTTTTGTGGGGCCTGAAGGTTAGGAAAGGGCTGTTGCAAGTACTAGAAACTTGAGATATATGCATTTAAACTTTACATGCAGTCCCTGATACTCCATGATATGCACCACAAAAACAACTAGTTATATAGCACCTTTAACATATTGAAACATCCCAAGGGGCGTTATCAGACAAAATTTAACACAGAGCCACATATTAGAACAGGTGACCAAAAGCTTGGTCAAAGAGGTAGATTTTAAGGAATGTCTTAAAGGAGGAGAGAGAGGTAGAGAGGTTTAAAGAGGGAAGTCCAAAGCACAGGGCTAGGCAGCTGAAGGTACGGCTGCCAATGGGGGAGTTTTGAAAATCGGGCATGCGCGAGAGGCCAGAATTGGTGGTGCATAGATCTTGGAGGGTTGTAGGGCTGGAGGAGGTTACAGAGATAGGGAGGGGTGAGGCCATGGAGAGATTTGAAAATAAGGATAAGAATTTTAAGGAAAAAATGCTTGAACACCCCGTTCTAGTTCATCTGAAGTTTTGCGCAACAAGTGTGTTCTTCTGTAAGATGCAATAGAATGCATCAAGCCGATATTCTTTCAAATCTGATCTCTGTTAAAAAGATAAAGGCCAAAACAGATGAATGGAGATGTTTAAAGATCCTAAATGGAGAGCTTGGGTAGTACCAACAAGATTCCTAACAAATGCAAATTCACAGCCCAAAACTTCCCCAAATCCATTTATATTGTTACTAATTTTTCAACCTCACTTCAGGCACTAAAGGAATTTACATTTGTCTATTATAGGATGCTTGCACGGCTGGGTTTTAAGTCGATCAGCAGAGAAACCTTTGTTAGGTAATGATGGGATTTTCTGCTCCTGTGTGTCTTAAATTGTTTCGAAAATAGTGGTCAAATCAATTTTTATAATTGAATAAAATGCACCTCGCAAACATGAATAGGACTGAATAAAAGCAGGAGTGCTGCTGAACCTTTTAGTCTTTTCCACTGATGCAAATACCTTGAAAGCTGCAAACTTGTACCTAAATTTTGGCATCACTGTGATTGACAGGAGTCATCTGTTTACACGTTCAGTTGTGTGCATCAAAAGTAAACAGATTACATCCATCGAGGACACTGACAGCTAATCCAGCTGTCAATGGGTAATTGGATGGCTATTTGACAGATTCAGTGAAATCAATGCCACTGATTACTGGGCATTTCCTACTTTCAAGACATCCCTATTTTTCATAAAGGAGTATTAGTTTGAGATAAAGAATATTTGCAGAAGATATCAACTTTTACAGATAATAAAACAAAGTCATTTAAAACAGTTATGCAGTAGAATGTAATTACAGCGCATTGAAATTGCTGCTACAGGAAAGTCAAACTGCCACATTTAAAATTAGAGTCAAATGCTTGGCATCATAAGATACCAACTCTAAATATTTGCCACTTCAAAGCCAATTAATGTCCTGCAGGCTGCAGTGGCTATTTATGTGGTCTGGGGAATCTGATTTTCAGAACTGAAATTAACTGATTAACTATTCAGGGTATATACACGGTGCAACAATCCTGGGCTGTGGGAAAGTGGGAGTTGTAGGTCCTCCAACCCCATGGTCAACTTTATGAGATGAGCAAAAAGAACGTTACAGTTACCGACATCGCTGCTGTTAAATACACTGTGTTCTATATCCATGACCGTCTTTGGAGCTTTGTCTGTAAGAAGTTGAACACCCTGTTATCTGGTGCTAATGTGGGTTTTCACACAGCTGAAGAAGTGAATTAATTTTCCCTCACACAGACGGCTAAATACTCAAACTATAAATTCTAGGACATTCCTCCATAAATCATGATAAAATTGTGATACTCACATTGACATTTTCCAAGCACTCTTCACAAGATGTATTTGTAAAATCTGAGCAATCTATATAAAACAAATAAAACAGTTAGCTACAGAAGTCACAATTTTCTTCTCTTTAGTTGTTCGAAAACTACAGCGAAAGGGATTTAGGATACTGCTCAAAGAACATAAATGAGCAAGTATCTGTAGAAACAATAGCAATGGAGAGCCACAGGCCTGAGCTGTATTGTAAACCCACTTGTGGCTCTTTGTTAAGGTAACATTTTCTTGGAAGGTTGCCCACCCATGGTCTAGAACAGCTATGCAAATTAAACTATTGTGGGCTCGTTCACTCCCGAATCAAATGGTTTCAACAAATGGTTCAATGAAAGAAACTATACCAGACTGGGAAGTTTCACATTTGAAGGCTTCCTTCGGGTTTCCAATTAATGCTTAACGGTTTATGTTTAATGATGGTTGTGTAATTTGAAAACAATATCTGGCTAATACTGCAAGGTTTTCTAATTCATTCTACCTACCAGTTACTGGAACTGATTTTTTCATCAGTGAAAACTTCAACAAATAGTCATTCTTAAAATCTGTATTCTTTCATTTGGGCCCGTCAGTCTTTTTCAATCATAGACGTGGTTATTGCTTTATTCATTACACAAATAGCCTTTTATTGCAAATGATTAAGCTCCAAGTAAATGATAGCATTGCTGGTACATTTATTCTTCCAGTTTTGTTTCCCATTAAACACTTCTCAACCAGGTACAACACAGACCGATGAAAAATAAAGCTCATTTACTGAGCTGAAAGCATCATCACATTTGGAAAACAAATCAATATATTTCTAACTGTTTCACAACTTGTAACACTATTTGCAGAACAGCGTGAATTGGTAATTAACATAACAGTGTAAAGATAAACTTTCTTGGAAAATAGCCACTTTTACACTTTGCGAGTGATGTTGACTCCTGATGTGCAGGTTTCCCCAGTCAGCAGCACTCTAAAGATAAAAGGTGTGCCAAGACCCAGCAGCAATATAGACCCACTGTGGGTCTCGCCTTCTGCCACGGGAACAACCCTGCATCTGAGCTGCTAAACATGTAAAGCTACTTTCACCAATAACAACTTGTATTTATATGGCACCATTAATGTATTAAATGTCCCAAAGTGCTTCACAGGAGTATTAGAAAACAAAAAAATTGACACTGAGCCATATAAGGAGAAATTAGTGCAGATGACCAAAGCTTGGTCAAAAAGGTAGGTTTTAAAAGGAGGAAAGAAAGGCGGAGAGGTTTAGGGAAGGAATTCCAGAGCTTAGGGCCTAGGCAACAGAATGCATGGCCGCCAAAGGTGGAGCAATTAAAATTGGAGATACGCAAGAGGCCAGAATTGGAGGAGCACAAATATTTCAGAGGGTTGTAGGGCTGGAGGAGATAACAGAGATAGGGAGGGGCGAGACCATGGAGGGATTTGAAAAAAAGGATGAGAATTTTTAAATCAAGGCGTTGCTTAACTGGGAGCCAATATAGTTCAACAAGCACAGGGAGTGATGGGTGAACATAAGGAGTGGGGAGGAGGGGTGCGCATGGGGGGCCCAAGGGGTGCGCGGGGCCAAGCCGAGAGGCGGGCTGAGGGGCTTGTGTGGGCGCAGGAGGCGAGGGGGGGGTGTGTCACTGGCAAGGCCTGCATTTATTGCCCATCCCTAATTGTCCTTGAGAAGGTGGTGGTGAGCCACCTTCTTGAACCGCTGCAGGATTGTAGTTTTTCATAGCAGTTTTGATACACCTGAGTGGCTTGCTCGGCCATTTCAGAGGGCAGTTAAGAGTCAACCACATTGCTGTGGATCCGGAGTCACATATAGGCCAGACCAGGTGAGGACGGCAGATTTCCTCCCTTAAAGGGTGACGTAATAAAACTCACTACGCACTTGGTTTGAGCATAAAGCAAGGCTTTAATCAACTTGTTTCAGAACATGGGAGGTCTAGTTGTACTTCACTAGTTCCTTGTCTTACAAAATGTCCCTGGCAAGCTGGGGCCGGCGCCCGAGTATTTATACTCCTTGGACGGCGCCACCACTGGCCATCCTGCGTTATTTCACGAGTAGTTTCTTGATGAATGATGAAATTTATAACATTCTTCCTGCCTAAAAGATTTGGAAGTCCGACGACTTCCTCTTAGCAGATCAGGCGGACCACGAATAGCTGCAGTTTTTTAGATTTTTGTTTATGGCTAGAAGGCACGTCTCCCTAGACCATGTCTTGGTCCCTGGGCCGCTTGATCCGTGCCGGTGGATCGACAGGGCCCGCGTTGCTCTGATCGGCCCAAGGGAGGCTGGGGAGATCGTGACTCCGGGTACGGGTCCCCACAGGCGCAGAACTGGCTTCATCCTGTTGGATAGCCGGGGATTGGCCAGCATCCTGGCTTCGGGTGGCCATCCCATGGGGAGCGCTCGGCTCCCCGAGTGGATCCGGTGGGGCAGCTGGCAGATCTCTCGATGCCCCAGGTAGGGCGTCATCTTCGGGGGAGCACAGAGTGTAGGCATCATCCCCGTGGGTCCCTCTATCAGTTGGGTCCGTGGAACCAGCCGGACAGGGAGCCAGGTCTCGGAGCGAAACGTTGGACTCCGGGCCATCAGGGTACCACACGTACGCGAACATGGGGTTGACGTCTGTGAGTTCTACCTCGTCGATGAGGATCGGTTTTAGATGATCGGACAAATCTTCGGAGCAGCACGGGGCCGGGAGCTGCTAACCGTGACAGTAGCGACGTCCCATGGGTGGAGCGACGCTGGAAGCTGAAGAATCGCTCGTGAGCTGTGACATTGGTAGACGCAGAAAGGAGAGACCTGATGGAATGCAACACGTCAGGGAAGCATAGTTTCCCACTGCTGGTCTGGTAGGTTGCATGACCTCAGCGCAAGATGAACAGCGTTCCAAATGATAGCGTTGTATCTCTCAACCTGTCCGTTACCGATGGGATGGTACGGTGTCGTTTTACTTGTGGCGATTCCCCGTTGGGAAAGATACCTTTTGAGTTCGCTTGACATGAAGGAGGGACCCCGATCAGAGTGGATGAAATTGGCCGTACCGCAAAGGGAAAAGACTTGATCAAGGCATTTGATCACTGTGGAAGTAAGCATATAGGGACAGGGGAAAGCAAAGGGAAAGCGTGAATATTCGTCCACCATAGTCAGTAAGTAGGTGTTTTGCGTTGAGGAGGGCAATGGCCCTTTAAAATCAATGCTGAGTCGCTGCATAGCGTGTATGAGCGAGCCATCCGATGGACGGAAGATTTATGGTTTTAATTCCGCACAAATTCTACAGGAGGAGCACGTTCTTTTCACGTCTTCTGTAGAAAATGGGAGATTTTAGATCGCATAAAGTGTACGGGTAACGCCAGGATGGCATAAGTCAGTATGAAGATCCGCCAGAGTCGAAGTTGACATAGAAGAACAGAATGCCCGCGTGAGGGTATCCGGGGCCACATTCTCTTTGGCGGGTCGATAATGTATGGTGTATCCAAAGGCGGCCAATTCCATCCTCCAGAGTTGTATTTTGTTATTCTTGATCTTAGTGCGTTTCCGGTTATCCAGCATAAAGGCCACGGAGCGCTGATCGGTTATAAGCGTGAAATGGCGACGAGCGAGAAAATGACTCCATTTACGTACAGCTTCGATGATGGCCGTAGCCTCCTTCTCGACAGGATAATGGAGCTCACTACCCTGCAAAGTTCTGGACAGAAATGCAACGGGTCGACCACCTTGATTCAAGGTAGCCGAGATCGCCACCTCCGATGCATCGCACTCGACCACGAAAGGAAGATTTTCATCAATGGAACGAAGCGTGGCTTTTTCCAGTTGTCGCTTGAGGAGGTTGAAAGCTGAAATAGCCTTTGCCTCTAATGGAAATGACTTTGCGTGAAGCAGGGGCTGGATCTTGTTGGAGAAATGGGGTATCCTTTTCGCATAATAGGCGAACATGCTGAGTGTCCGACGAAGAGAGCCAAGATTCGTAAGGGGAGGGAGCTCCTGAAGCAGTCAAAGTCGCTCCGGATCCGGTTTGATGACACCATTGCTCACCCAGTAGCCAAGGATGCTGACTGATGGTACTGATTGCACAGATTTGGACTCATTTAAGGTTAAGTTGCGACGACGGAGAAAGTCAAAAAAATTTCTGTAGGTTGGCTTCATGCTCCTTCTGGTCATGACCAGCAATGGTGATATTATCCAGATATGGAAAAGTGTCCGTTAAGTTCTCCTGTTTGACTAGGCTATCCATTGCCCGTTGAAAGACGGCCACCCCATGGGTGACCCCAAATGGAAGGCGACAAAACTGGTAAAGCCGACCATTGGCCTCAAAGGCCGTACACTTCTTGTCAGAGTCCTTTAACGGCACTTGATGATATGCGCTCTTTAAATCAAAAGTTGAAAATACCTTGTAGTTGGCAAGGTTATTGACCATGTCATCAATGCGTGGTAGTGGGTAGGCATCCAGGTCGGTATACTGGTTAATAGTTTGCGAGTAATCGATGCAAAGACATTTCTTGTGTTGCTTCAGAGGATTTTTAACGACGACGGCTTGAGCCCGCCAGGAAGATTAACATGGCTCAATGACACCATCAGCTAGAAGGCGAGAGATTTCTGTCTCGATAAAGGATCAATCACCTTGGCTGAAACGTCGTGATTTAGTGACTATGGGATTACATTGGGGGGGAAAGATTGGCAAACAATGAGGGCTCGTCGAGCGAAGCCGCCGAAAGCGCACAAAACGGTACTTTGGAAATAGTAAGCTCCGGCTTTGACCCTCCAAACTCGAAAGTGAGTCTTTTGTGTTGTTTCTGGAAATCCTGTCCCAGGAGCACATCACTGCATAGGTTCTTGAGCACCCCGAGCCGGGTGGAGAAATAAGTGCGGCCATTGAGAATAAGGTCGACAAAACAAAAGCCGGAAGAATTGGTGTTCAGTGTCATCAGAGCCATTGCAATTTCCCTGTCCGAGAGGTAAATACGCAGTTTTAACTTACTGACAGCCCGCTCACTAATGAAGCTGTCAGAGCTGCATGAGTCAATTAGTGCACTCAAAATGTGTCCATTTACCAAAACCTTCGTGGCTGCATGGGACAGACTTTGGGGGAAAACAGCTGTGATGGGAGATGGGGCAGTTTTACCCTTGACAGCTGTAACCTTAGTAGTGGTTCTTGGGGGAGGAGCAGTTTTATAGATAGTAGCTGCAAAACTAACAGGAGCTCTCGACCGGTATACCTTAGAAAGGTGGCCTTTCTTACTAACAGCAGCTCTTGACTGGCATACCTTAGAAAACGGACCTTTCTTGCTGCAATGATTGCAGGTCGCGTTACGAGCAGGACAACATTTCCTATAATGGAACGCACCTCCACAGAAGAAACACTTCCTTCCAGATTGGCAAGATGCTGCTAGGGCGGGGTCGTCATCAGTGTAGGTTTCTAAGGTAGGGTTGTCATCAGCCGGGTTGGAGTCATCATCCGTGAGGGCTTCTGCCCGAGGCCTATTGAAAGAGTCACTAAAAGTGATAGCAGCAGCCCGTGCACGTGGTGAAAGATAGGTATCTGCATTCCTCTTTGCTAAGTCGGTCATAGGCAGCCTGTAACTTGAGGGTTTTATTCTCCAATAGACGCTAACGTATGAAGGGAGACACAATCCCACTAATAAAGGAATCACGAATTAACTCCTCCTGGTACTGCTCAGCTGTGACAGCTTTAAGATTACAATCCTTGCTGAGCCTGCAAAGTTTCTGAAGGAATTCGTCAAGTGATTCCCCAGGTTGTTGTCGAGTTGTGGCCAGTAGATGCAGAGCAAAAATTTCATTTGGGGACTTGACATATAGCTGTAGTATTTGGATAGCGGCGTCATAGTCTACACAGTCTTCGATATAATCAAACACGAGGGGATACATAATTAGCAAGTATCTCTAATTGATCAGGAACATTTTCACCACACACCCTGAGGAAGTTGCTGAAAGTGCGATACCAGTGTTTCCATACCTTAGCAACTGTAAGTGAATTCGGGTCCAGATCGAGACGGGCGGGTCTGAGTAGTTTCTCCATGATGGATCGATTACTTGTCTGAGTTCTCTTCTATGGTTCGAGTCGTAGCTGGCTGTTCCCGAAATCACCCAAAGCGTGGAGTCGATATCAAGTTGATTAAATTGACGTAATAAAACTCACTACGCACTTGGTTTGAGCATAAAGCAAGGCTTTAATCAACTTGTTTCAGAACATGGAGGTCTAGTTGTACTTCACTAGTTCCTTGTCTTACAAAATGTCCCTGGAAATCTGGGGCCGACGCCCGAATATTTATATTCCTTGGATGGCACCACCAACTGGCCGTCCAGCGTTATTTCACGAGTAGTTTCTTGATGAATGATGAGATTTATAACAAAGGGCATTAGTGAACTAAATGGGTTTTTACCACAATCCGGTCGTTTCATGGTCACCATTACTGATACTAGCGTTTTATTGCAATTTATTTAATTAACTGAATTTAAGTTACCCAACTGCCATGGTGGGATTTGAAATCATGTCTCAGATTATTAGTCCAGGCCTCCAGATTACCAGTCCACTAACAAGCACTATGCTACTGTACCCGTGTGTGGGGTGGGGGGGGGGGGCAGTGAGGGGCGTGTTTTTTAAATTTGTTCCTGGAATGTGGGCATCGCTGGCAAGGCCGGCCTTTATTGCCCATCCCTAATTGCCCTTGAGGTGGTGGTGATGAGCCACTTTCTTGAACCGCTGCAGTCCTTGTGGCGAAGGTACTCCCACGGTGCGGTTAGGGAGGGAGTTCCAGGATGATGACCCAGCGATGATGAAGGAACGGTGATATATTTCCAAGTCAGGATGGTGTGTGACTTGGAGGGGGAACTTGCAGGTGATGGTGTTCCCATCCGCCTTTGCCCTTGTCCTTCTAGGTTGTAGAGGTCGCGGGTTTGGGAGGTGCTGCTGAAAAGCCTTGGCAAGTTGCTGCAGTGCATCTTGTAGATGGTGCACACTGCAGCCACGGTGCATGGAGGGAGTGAATATTTAAGGTGGTGGGTGGAGTGCCAATCAAGCAGTCTGTTGTTGTCTTGGATGGTTTCCAGCTTCTTGAGTGTTGTTGGAGCTGCACTCATCCAGGCAAGTGGAGAGTATTCCATCACACTCCTGATTTGTGCCTTGTAGATGGCAGAAAGGCTTTGGGGAGTCAGGAGGTGAAACACTCACCGCAGAATACCTAGCATCTGACCTGCTCTTGTAGCTACAGTATTTATGTGGCTTGTCCAGTTAAGTTTCTGGTCAATGGTAACCCTTCGGCAATGGTAATGCCGTTGAATGTCAAGGGACGATGGTTAGACTCTCTTGTTGGAGATAGTCATTGCTTGACACTTGTGTGGCGCGAATGTTACTTGCCTCTTATGAGCCCAAGACTGAATGTCATCCAGATCTTTCTGCATTCGGGTATGGACTGCTTCATTATGAGGAGTTGCGAATGGAACTGAACACTGCAATCATCAGCGAACATCTCTACTTCTGATGGAGGGAAGGTCAGTGATGAAGCAGCTGAAGATGGTTGGGCCTGGGACACTGCCCTGAAGAACTCCTGCAGCGATGTCCTGGAGCTGAGATGATTGTCCTCCAACAACTACAACCATCTTCTTTTATGCTAGGTATGACTCCAGCCAATGGAGAGTTTTCCTCCTGATTCCCATTGACTTCAATTTTACTAGGGCTCCTTGATGCCACACTTGGTCAAATGCTGCCTTGATGTCAAGGGCAGTCACTCTCACCTCACCACTGGAATTCAGCTCTTTTGTCCATGTTTGGACCAAGGCTGTAATGAGGTCTGAAGCCAAGTGGTCCTGGTGGAACCCAAACTGAGCATCGATGAGCAGGTTATAGGTAAGTGCCGCTTGATAGCACTGTTGACAATACCTTACAGCACTTTGCTAATGATTGAGAGTAGATTGATGGGGCAGTAATTGGCCAGATTGGATTTGTCCTGCTTTTTGTGGACAGGACATGTCTGGGCAGTTTTCCACATTGTTGGATAGATGCCAGTGTTACAGCTGTATTGGAACAGCTTGGCTAGAGGCGCTGCTAATTCTGTAGCACAAGTCTTCAGCACGACAGCTGGGATGTTGTCTGGGCCCATAGCCTTTGCTGTATCCAGTGCACTCAGCCGTTTCTTGATATCACATGGAGTGAATCGAATTGGCTGAAGACTGGCATTTGTGATGGTGGGGACATCAGTATGGATCATCCACTTCTGGCTGAAGATGGTTGCAAACGCTTCAGCCTTGTCTTTTGCACTTGCGTGCTAGGCTCTGTCATCATTGAGGATGGGGATATTCATGGAGCCTCCTCCTCCTGTTAGTTGTTTAATTGTCCACCACCATTCTCGACTGGATGTGGCGGGACTGCAGAGCTTTGATCTGATCCGTTGACTGTGGGATCGCTTAGCTCAATCTGTAGCATGCTGCTTCCGCTGTTTAGCATGCATGTAGTCCTGTGTTGCAGCTTCCCCAGGTTGGAACCTCATTTTTAGGTACGCCTAGTGCTGCTCCTGGCATTCTCCTCTGCGCTCCTCATTGAACCAGGGGTTGGTCCCCTGGCTTGATGGTAATGGTAGAGTGAGGGATATGCCAGGCCATGAGGTTACAGATTGTGGTGGAATACAATTTTGCTGCTGCTGATGGCTCACAGCGCCTCATGGATGTTCAGTTTTGAGCTGCTAGATCTGTTCTGAATCTATCCCATTTAGCACGGTGGTAGTGCCACACAACACGATGGAAGGTGTCCTCAATGTGAAGACAGGATTTCGTCTCCACAATGACTGCGGTGGTCACTTGCTACCAATGCTGTCATGGACAGATGCATCTGCAACATGTAGATTGGTGAGGACGAGGTTAAATAGGTTTTTCCCTTGTGTTGGTTCTCTCATCACCTGCCGCAGTCCTAGTCTGCAGCTATGTCCTTCAGGACTCGTCAGTAGTGGTGCTACCGAGCCACTCTTGGTGATGGACATTGAAGTCCCCAGCCAGAGTACATTCTGTGCTCTTGCTATCCTCAGTGCTTCTTCCAAGTGGTGTTCAACATGGAGGAGTACTGATTCATCAGCTGAGGGAGGGCGGTAGGTGGTAATCAGGAGGTTTCCTTGCCCATGCTTGACCTAAAGCCATGAGGCTTCATGAGATTTGGAGTCAATGTTGAGGACTCCCTTCCCGGCTGTATACCACTGTGCCGCCACCCCTGGTGGGTTTGTCCTGCCGGTGTGACAGGACATACCCAGGGATGGTGATGGAGGAGTCTGGGACATTGGCTGAAAGGCATGATTCTGTGAGTATGACTATGTCAGGCTGTTGCTTGACTAATCTGTGGGACAGCTCTCCCAATTTTGGCACAAGTCCCCAGATGTTAGTGAGGAGGACTTTGCAGGGTCGACTGGGTTGGGTGTGCCATTGTCCTGTCCGAAGCCAGTGCCTAGGTCGATGCCGGGTGGTCCGTCCGGTTTTATTCCTATTATTATTGTTCTTTGTAGTGGTTGTGTACAAATGAGTGGCTTGCTAGGCCATTTCAGAGGGCAGTTAAAAGTCATCCACATTGCTGTGGGTCTGGAGTCACATATAGAGTTCCATTCCTAAAGGACATTAGTGAACCAGATGGGTTTTTACGACAATCCAATAGTTTCATGGTCAGCATTACTGATACTAGCTTTTTATTCCAGGTTTATTTAATTAACTGGGGGGGGGGGACATGTGGGGGGTAACGGGGGCGAGTTGGGGGGGTGTGGGGTGAGGGTGAAGGGGGTGGGGTGTCATGAGGGTGAGGGGACGGGGAGGGGGCCGGCGAGGGCGAGGGGATGGGGGCCGCGAGGGCACGGGGGCCGCGAGGGCGAGGGGGCCGCCGCGGGGGCGCCGCGAGGGCGAGGGGGGGGCCGCGAGGGCGAGCCGCCGCGAGGGCGAGGGGGCCCGCGGGGGGCGCCGCGAGGGCGAGGGGGCCGCGGGGGGCGCCGCGAGGGGCGAGGAGGGCGCCGCGAGGGCGAGGAGGCCGCCGCGAGGGCGAGGGGGCCGCCGCGAGGGCGAGGGGGCCGCGGCGAGGGCGAGGGGGCGCCGCGAGGGCGAGGGGGCGCCGCGAGGGCGAGGGGGCCGCGGGGGGGCGCCGCGAGGGCGAGGGGGCAGCGGGGGGGCGCCGTGAGGGCGAGGGGGCAGCGGGGGGGCGCCGCGAGGGCGAGGGGGCAGCGGGGGGGCGCCGCGAGGGCGAGGGGGGCAGCGGGGGGCGCCGCGAGGGCGAGGGGGCAGCGGGGGGGCGCCGCGAGGGCGAGGGGGCAGCGGGGGGCGCCGCGAGGGCGAGGGGCCGCGGGGGGGCGCCGCGAGGGCGAGGGGGGCCGCGGGGGCGAGGGGGCCGCCGCGGGGGCGAGGGCGAGGGCGCCGCGAGGGCTGAGGGGGCCGCGAGGGCGAGGGGACGGGGGCCGCGAGGGCGAGGGGACGGGGGCCGCGAGGGCGAGGGGGCCGCGAGGGCGAGGGGACGGGGGCCGCGAGGGCGAGGGGGCCGCGAGGGCGAGGGGGCCGCCGGCGAGGGCGAGGGGGCCGCGGGGGGCGAGGGGGGCCGCGAGGGCGAGGGGCCGCGAGGGCGAGGCGAGGGCGAGGGGGCCGCGAGGGCGAGGGGGCCGGGGCCGCGAGGGCGAGAGGGCCGCGAGGGCGAGGGGCGCGAGGACGGGGGCCGCGAGGGCGAGGGGACGGGGGCCGCGAGGGCGAGGGGACGGGGGCCGCGAGGGCGAGGGGCCGCGAGGGCGAGGGGGCCGCGAGGGCGAGGGGGCCGCCGCGAGGGCGAGGGGGCCGCCGCGAGGGCGAGGGGGCCGCGAGGGCGAGGGCGCCGCGAGGGCGAGAGGGCCGCGAGGGGTCCGCGAGGGCGAGGGGGCCGCGAGGGCGAGGGGGGCCGCGAGGGCGAGGGGGGCCGCGAGGGCGAGGGGGCCGCGAGGGGCGCCGCGAGGGCGAGGGCGAGGGGGCCGCGAGGCAGAGGGCGAGGGGGCCGCGAGGGCGAGGGCGACGCGAGGGCGAGGGGGCCGCGAGGGCGAGGGGGGCCGCGAGGGCGAGGGGGCCGCGAGGGCGAGGGGACGGGGGCCGCGAGGGCGAGGGGACGGGGGCCGCGAGGGCGAGGGGACGGGGGCCGCGAGGGCGAGGGGACGGGGGCCGCGAGGGCGAGGGGACGGGGGCCGCGAGGGCGAGGGGACGGGGGCCGCGAGGGCGAGGGGGCCGCGAGGGCGAGGGGACGGGGGCCGCGAGGGCGAGGGGGCCGCGAGGGCGAGGGGACGGGGGCCGCGAGGGCGAGGGGGCCGCGAGGGCGAGGGGACGGGGCCGCGAGGGCGAGGGGACGGGGCCGCGAGGGCGAGGGGACGGGGGCCGCGAGGGCGAGGGGACGGGGGCCGCGAGGGCGAGGGGGCCGCGAGGGCGAGGGGCCGCGAGGGCGAGGGGACGGGGGCCGCGAGGGCGAGGGGGCCGCGAGGGCGAGGGGACGGGGGCCGCGAGGGCGAGGGGCCGCGAGGGCGAGGGGACGGGGGCCGCGAGGGCGAGGGGGCCGCGAGGGCGAGGGACGGGGGCCGCGAGGGCGAGGGGGCCGCGAGGGCGAGGGGGACGGGGGCCGCGAGGGCGAGGGGACGGGGGCCGCGAGGGCGAGGGGACGGGGGCCGCGAGGGCGAGGGACGGGGGCCGCGAGGGCGAGGACGGGGCCGCGAGGGCGAGGGGACGGGGGCCGCGAGGGCGAGGGGACGGGGCCGCGAGGGCGAGGGGACGGGGGCCGCGAGGGCGAGGGGACGGGGGCCGCGAGGGCGAGGGGACGGGGGCCGCGAGGGCGAGGGGACGGGGGCCGCGAGGGCGAGGGGACGGGGGCCGCGCGAGGGCGAGGGGACGGGGCCGCGAGGGCGAGGGGACGGGGGCCGCGAGGGCGAGGGGACGGGGGCCGCGAGGGCGAGGGCGAGGGGGCCGCGAGGGCGAGGGCGAGGGGGCCGCGAGGGCGAGGGGCGGGGGGGCCGCGAGGGCGAGGGGACGGGGCCGCGAGGGCGAGGGGGACGGGGGCCGCGAGGGCGAGGGGACGGGGGCCGCGAGGGCGAGGGGACGGGGGCCGCGAGGGCGAGGGGACGGGGGCCGCGAGGGCGAGGGGACGGGGCCGCCGAGGCGAGGCAGGGACGGGGGCCGCGAGGGCGAGGGGACGGGGCCGCGAGGGCGAGGGGACGGGGCCGCGAGGCGAGGGACGGGGGCCGCGAGGCGAGGGGGCCGAGGGCGAGGGGGCCGGGGGGGGCGGGGGGCGGCGTGCGGAGGGGGCCGAGAGGGCGAGGGGGGGGCCGCCGAGGGCGAGGGGGCCGCTGAGGGCGAGGGGGCGGGGCGAGGGAGGGGGCCGCGAGGGCGAGGGGCCGCGAGGGCGAGGGGGGCCGAGGGCGAGGGGGCCCGGGGCCGGGGCGAGGGCGAGGGGGCCGAGGGCGAGGGGGCCAGGGCGAGGGCGAGGGCGAGGGGCCGCCGCGAGGGCGAGGGGGCCGCGGGGGCGAGGGGGCCGCGAGGGCGAGGCGAGGGCGCCGCGAGGGCGAGGGGGCCGGGGCCGCGAGGGCGAGAGGGCCGCGAGGGCGAGGGGCGCGAGGGCGAGGGGGCCGCGAGGGCGAGGGGGCCGCGAGGGCGAGGGGGCCGCGAGGGCGAGGGGGCCGCCGCGAGGGCGAGGGGGCCGCCGCGAGGGCGAGGGGGCGCCGCGAGGGCGAGGGGCCGCCGCGAGGGCGAGGGGGCCGCCGCGAGGGCGAGGGGGCCGCGGGCGAGGAGCGGCCGCGAGGCGAGGGGGCCGCGAGGGCGAGGGGGCCGCGAGGGCGAGGGGGCCGCGAGGGCGAGGGGGCCGCGAGGGCGAGGGGGCCGCGAGGGCGAGGGGGCGCGAGGGCGAGGGGGCCGCGAGGGCACGGGGGCCGCGAGGGCGAGGGACGGGGCCGCGAGGGCGAGGGACGGGGGCCGCGAGGGCGAGGGACGGGGGCCGCGAGGGCGAGGGGACGGGGCCGCGAGGGCGAGGGGACGGGGGCCGCGAGGGCGAGGGGACGGGGCCGCGAGGGCGAGGGGACGGGGGCCGCGAGGGCGAGGGGACGGGGGCCGCGAGGGCGAGGGGACGGGGGCCGCGAGGGCGAGGGGACGGGGCCGCGAGGGCGAGGGACGGGGCCGCGAGGGCGAGGGGACGGGGGCCGCGAGGGCGAGGGGACGGGGGCCGCGAGGGCGAGGGGACGGGGGCCGCGAGGCGAGGGGACGGGGGCCGCGAGGGCGAGGGGACGGGGGCCGCGAGGGCGAGGGGACGGGGGCCGCGAGGGCGAGGGACGGGGGCCGCGAGGGCGAGGGGACGGGGGCCGCGAGGGCGAGGGGACGGGGGCCGCGAGGGCGAGGGGACGGGGGCCGCGAGGGCGAGGGGACGGGGCCGCGAGGGCGAGGGGACGGGGGCCGCGAGGGCGAGGGACGGGGGCCGCGAGGGCGAGGGGCCGCGAGGGCGAGGGCGCGCGAGGGCGAGGGGACGGGGGCCGCGAGGGCGAGGGGACGGGGGCCGCGAGGGCGAGGGGACGGGGGCCGCGAGGCGAGGGACGGGGCGCGAGGGCGAGGGGGCCGCGAGGCGAGGCCGCGAGGGCCGCGAGGGCGAGGGCCGCGAGGGACGGGGGCCGCGAGGGCGAGGGACGGGGGCCGCGAGGGCGAGGGGACGGGGCCGCGAGGGCGAGGGACGGGGGCCGCGAGGGCGAGGGGACGGGGGCCGCAGAGGGCGAGGGGACGGGGGCCGCGAGGGCGAGGGGACGGGGGCCGCGAGGGCGAGGGGACGGGGCCGCAGAGGGCGAGGGACGGGGGCCGCGAGGGGGGGGCGAGGGGGGGCCGCGAGGGCGAGGGGGGCCGCGAGGGCGAGGGGACGGGGCCGCGAGGGCGAGGGGACGGGGGCCGCGAGGGCGAGGGGACGGGGGCCGCGAGGGCGAGGGGACGGGGGCCGCGAGGGCGAGGGGACGGGGGCCGCTCTCATCTCTTT